>NC_056680.1:72229276-72560348 GCF_018350215.1 Panthera leo | reverse complement strand
CAGCCTCCCAGTGTTCACTTCTTTGTTTCCTATGTGATGAGTTCAGACCAGGGGATACAGCAGTAAAAAAATTGGTAAACTTACTGCTTATATGGTGGTATTTGAATTCTGTTCTTCCCCAATCCATCTGCTGCTGTTTACTTTTGAATCCTCAAATAGCCGTTCCCTGTATTCTGTCGAGGTTTTATAGCCGCATTCAGTGGGAGACAGTGTAGAGTATACTTATTTCTCTGTTACCCAGAACCTGAATGTTTCAACTTTAAAGCAAAATTTCTTACTATTTTTAGAAAAGCTCTTGAATAGTTTTTCTCAAAGAGAATCCTATCATAGTTAAGTAGAAGTGCTCAAAAAGTTCGTGTACTTTGTAACTACTTATTCATGCAAATTAGGGTTTTTATGAAATATGTAATCAAAATATAGAAATAAATTGAACAAAAAAGTTATTAAATAACCTGAACTATAATAGAAAACCCCAATTTTTATACGGATTGTAGGGTAAGCAAATGTTATCGTTTTGAACGATACATTTACATAACTAGACTAATACATTCTTGCTTTTGAATGCTTTATATATTGGTGTTTTGTTTACTTTTTTCATTAAAATAAAGGCTTTTCTGCTAAAGAGAAGAAAATCTTCTGACTTGTAGGAATGACTCGTCAGCTTGTCCTTAAGGTACTCTCCTTAAATACCAATTTTCCATGTCAGGCATTTGACATACATCTAGCACTTCTTCATTGTTCCCTGGCAAATGAAATATTTTGGAGTATGAGGAAAAACAGAATTTTCAGAAAGAGGAATAACGTATCAGAGCCAGCAATGGTCAGGGATACTAAGAGGAAAAAAAAGTCTATTTTCTTGTTTCTGAGCAGCGCTAAATCATTCGTCCAGTTTTTCACAGCAAACGTAATATAAGCCTGGAACACTTTGTGGTGACAGTGAGGAAGTGCTCACAAAATGATGGGAACATGAAAGAAGTACAAAGGAACCAACTTCAGAGAGTTCCCAAGGGCCCGGATGGGACCCTTTGAGTAACAAAATAAATATAATATAATTATGGTAATGAACTGTAATCCATAGAATATCCATGAGTCTATACTAATGTAAATAAATAATTGAATCAATAAATAAATGTGGAAGAATGGAAAAGAGCTGGTCAGATTGTAGGATTTCAATTAACAAACATAGAAGGAATGAGGAAATAGAAAATTACCTTTAGGTAAACATCACAGTAAAATCTGTTTCAGGAAAGAACCATTGATGGATGCTAAAATTACAGTGAAAAAGAGGATGTTAGTAATCTCAAAGTATGTCTCTATCTTCTCAGTTACAAAGGAAAAGCTAGTAACTTTATGCTGGGGTGGGGGGGGGGGGATTGGTTACTAATACCAGCTTAACCAAGTGATCCAAGTTAGTACTAAGATCTGTCAGCATCAGAAACCCTTTGAGATGATTCATGACATCACTTTCTTGCTCCAAATGCATAATTTTAACCTAGTCATGGGAAAATATCTGATCAACTCAATTTGAGAGACATTCTATACAATACCTGACCAGTCCTCTTTAAAAGTGTCCAGGTCATGCAAGACAGAGACTGAGGAACTGTCCCAGATTGGAGAATGCTAAAAAGGTTTGACAGTTACCTGCAGTGTGGGATCCTGGATTGTACCTTGGACCAGAGAAAAGGGCCAGTGTGATACTTGTCAAAATTCAGAGTCTCTAGATTAGTTACTAATATAGTACCCATTTAAAATTGTTGGTTTTAATAGTTTTACTATGGTTAGGAAAGATGTTAATAGTAGAAGCTGGATGAAGTGATGTTTGAGTACTGTGCTTTGCAACTTTTCTGTAAGTCTAAAATTATT
Source organism: Panthera leo (assembly GCF_018350215.1). Lineage (NCBI taxonomy): Eukaryota > Metazoa > Chordata > Mammalia > Carnivora > Felidae > Panthera > Panthera leo. The sequence continues at coordinate 72,558,485 of NC_056680.1, read as the reverse complement.
TCCAAATAAAAATAAAAAAAAAATCGGAAAAAATTTCATTTCAAATAACTTATATTATATAAATGCAAAAACAAAGAGGCTTGCATTAAAAGAAAATTAAAATGAAATGTAACAAAGGGAAGTCCTACGGAACAGATAAAATAAAATTTCAAATTTCATTGCCTTTCTTTCAGATTTCAGTCACTTAAAAACAATGCTTATTAAAAAGTCTGAAGACTGTTATATACCATTTTTCCCCTCACATTTCAAATTGACTGGTTATAATACTTCTCCCTTTACTTTTTTAGAGATATGAAACACTGAGTAATTGAAGCCTGAACTATTACTGATATTTCTGCATCATAGTTGAGATTTTATTTCTGATGCCTGAAGACCACGAAGACAGCATACACTCAATCAAATGTTCAGATCTTCTCCACACAATTGTAGTTGATTCCTTGTCAAAAATTTAAATGAAAGATAATTTAAATTCATTTTTCTTTACAAAACAGATTTTTGCTAATTTATAAAATGTAATTAAAATGTTACCAGAATGCAGTTACTCTTGGAAATACTTCTCTACAGATTCTCATTTTTGCAAAATAGATATGTCTCATTTAACTTTTATGAAAAATGGTTAAATTTTCAAAATTGGTTTCAGATGCTACCCAATTTCTTGGTACATTGAAGTGTCAATAGTTGATGTAAGCCCTTTTAGATCAGCAGGCAGGGATTCTCAAACAGGGTATCCATTAGTCACCTGGGGAACTATTTCAAAATATAGATCTCACAGCTCCAGCAACAGGGATTCTGACAACACAGGTTAGTATAGAATTAAGGATGTCTGGATTTTTAGAAGATTCCCCAAGGATTCTACTGTAGAACCACAGAATGCTTTGGAGAGAGGAGAGTGTTGTTTATGAACATGGTCATTATAGTTGGACAGAACTGACTTTTATTTGAGCTCTGCCACTTACTCATGGAGTGATTTGAGCATTACTCAAGTTTCCTATGCCTCAGTTTCCACCTGTGTAAAATGGAGCTTTTAATGATTTCTATCTCATTAATTAAAAAAAATATTTCAATGACATAGTGCATATGAAGTATTTAAAATGAAAGCACTTTTTATTGATTCATTTTTTAAGATGGCTAGATGTTTTTTGGAAAATGCGATGGTGCACAGGGAAGCACTTCAGGCAGAAGCATTAACCAAGCAAAGAAATAGGAGATGTGGAGCTGCCTGCAGAGGTCTGAGAAGCTCAGGTGTTGGGTTATGGCTGGAGCCTAGAGTGTGGGGGAGATATGGTAAGAGGTGAAAATAGGGAACCCAAGAGTCATTTCATGGAGTACTTGTATGCCATGCTGAAGGGCTTGATCTACATCCAAAATGTCAGACTGTAGTGTGATACCAACTACTGGAAGTGGAGCAGAGGAACTTGTATGAGCAGCAATGTTGTCTGGTGATCCTGGGTAGCAATGAAGCCCAGGAGGATGTAGGGTGCAGGATACACACGCCGATGTACAGCTGTGTGTGACATATGTGGAGTTTATCAGTTTCATGGTAGAGATTCAGGATATAAGATAGAATTCCTCAGGTTCAAGCCATATTTGATATAGCCTACCAAAAATCATGCACTGTAAGAGTTACTAGAAGCTATTCATTCTTTGTTTTATATCCTGTCAGCCAGAACTCTGGCCCTGAACCCCTCATAAACTCAAATTCTGGTAAAAATCTAGCTGTAGATGACCATATCTGAGCATTGTGGAAACGTAGTTTCCAGGTTCTAGGAAATCAGCTACTTTAATAATTCTAGACATGTGTGGGCATCTTGGGGAACAGTATCGTTGTGTTGCAACTAGACTAACAGATCCTATGTTAATCCCTGTTCTTGGCCATGTCAGAGGGTAAAATCTATTTCAAAGAACTTTTTCCAGGATAAGATTCAGTTCCTAGTCTCGTGGAGATTCATTTTACTTATCCTCAGACTGAAGTGTGGGGAAGCCAGGACACCTATTTGCAGGAGCAGACACGGGCCGAGTAGGATGCTATTCTATAGTCTGGGGTCCTCTGACCCAAGGCACACAATGACATCATCTCATTGAAAAAGTGACTTTTTTTTAATGACTCTTATCCCCCAAAAGTTTATGAATGCAACTAGGGCTTGTTTAAGTTAGGAGATTCTCCTAGAAATAGTGGTGATTGCATGGTCAGTGGCTCAGAGAAGTATATTTCTGCCAACTGTAGTAAGAAGAACAAGTAAAGAAGGACTGTATTTTTTTCAGAGACTGAGAGATTTATATGTGGAAAAGAAGGTGCTTTGGGTTATTCTGCTGTGTCATTGTTGGTTATTTGTAGTGATGTAATTGGTGGCAGATGTTGATAATGGGAGAGGCTATGCATGTGTGGGGGCTGGGCATATATGGAAACTCTTTGTACCTTCCTTTTAGTTTTGTTGTGAACCTAAAACAGTTCTAGAAAATGGTCTTTAAATATGCAAAAAAGGAAGGTGCCCTAAACTGAGATTGCTGTTCCCTTTATTTATTTATTAAAAATTTTCTTAATATGTATTTATTTTTAGAGAGAGAGAGACAGACAGACAGACTGAGTGTGAACAGGGGAGTTGCAGAGAGAGAGGGAGACAGAATCTGAAGCAGGCTCCAGGCTCTGAGCTGTCAGCACAGAGCCCGACATGGGGCTCAAACTCACAGACCACAAGATCATGACCTGAGCCAAAGCTGAACGCTTAACTGACTGAGCCACCCAGGCACCCCTCGCTGTTCCCTTTGGGAGAGGCTTCCCAGTAATGAAGTGGAGCTGCTACAGTTGTTTATTGAGACCTAAAGATCAGAATTGATTCATAGTCAAATATTTCATGAGTATCAGCTGTGTGCAAAGCAGTGTGCTAAGCACTGGGGAGAAAGAATCACAATACTAGGTTTACTCTAAGCAAATAGGAGACTACTTAATGAACAGAGGTACCAAATAATTTATTTGCAATGAGAGACTTAATTGCCTCAAAGCCTTTAATATGTTATATCTATTTGCCAGGGTATCTTTTTTAGGTACTGAGCAACTCATTGAGAACCAGGTTAATAATTAGGACATCGTTGACAAAGATCAGATTAGAAGACCATTGAGGTTTAAAAAAATTTTTTTTAAACATTTTATTTAGAAATAATTAGATTCACAGGGAATTCCAAAGATGGTACAGAGAGTTCCTGTGGACTCCTCACTTGTTTCCCTCGATGATTATGTCTTGCTTACATAATTACAGCATAACAGCAAAACCAGGAATCTGACGTTGGTAGAATGTGTGTATATAGTTCTATGTCGTTTTATTACATGATTGTGTAGATTTGTGTAACCATGGCCACAATCCAGGCCCAGAACTCATCTGTAACCACATCCATATCCCTTCTGCTGCCTCACTGTGGCCATATCAAACACTTCCCTGTTTCTAATTCACAGCAGCCATGAGTTTTCCTTCCATCTTTATAATTTTGTCATTTCAAGAATGTTAGATAGATGCGATCCTACAGTGTGTGAGCTTTTAAAAAACTACTAGCTTTATTGGGATATTATTCATATAGTGGAAAATTCCCCCTTTAAAGTGTATAATCCATGATTTTCAGCACACTTCACAGAATTGTGCAACCATCACCTCTAATTTCAGAACATTTTTATAACCCCCTAAAAAGCCCCATTAGCATTTCCTCTCCGTTTTACCATCTTGCCAGCTTCCTGCAACCACTAATGTGCTTTCTGTTTTTATGGATTTGCCTATTCTCTGCATTTCATATAAATAGAATCATTCAACATGTGTCTTTTTGTGAGTGGCTCCTTCACTTAGCCTAATGATTTCAAGGTTCCTCCAATACTCCATTCCTTTATGTGGCTGAATAATGTACCTTGGTATAGATGCACCACATTTCGCTTGTACATTCATCAGTTGATGGACATTTGGTTTATACCCACATAGTGTCTGTTTTGAAAGGTGTTTTTATGTAAATTCATGTACAGGCTTTGTGTAGATATATGTTTTAATACTTATTGGATAGATAGCCAGGAGTAAACATAATTCTGTTTAATTTTTTGAGGAATTGCCAAACTGGTTTCCAAAGTAGCTGCCCCATTTTACAGTCCCACAAACAGTGCATGAAGGTTGCAATTTCTCTATGTCCTTGCCAACACTTATTATCTTCCTTCCTTCGTTCCTTCCTTCCTTCCTTCCTTCCTTCCTTCCCTCCTTCCTTGCTTCCTTCTTCCTTCCTTACTTAGTCTTTCTTTCCTCCCTGCCTTCTTTCCTTCCTTCTTCCTTTCCCTCCCATCCTCCTTCTTTCCTTCTCCCTCTCCCTCCTTTCCTCCTTTATTCCTTCTCTTCTTCTTTCCTTTTTTCCTTTCATAGCCATACTAGTGGATATGAAGTAGTATCTCACTATGGTTTTGATTTGCATTTCACTAATGATAATGATGTTGAAAATGTTCTAAAGTGATTATTGACCATTTGTATGTCCACTCTGGATAAATGCCTATACAAATGTTTTGCCCATTTTTCAATTGGGTTATTTGTCTTTATTATTGAGTTAAAAGAGTTCTTTATGGGCAACTGGGTGGCTCAGTTGGTTGAGCGTCCAACTCTTGATTTTAGCTCAGGTCATGATCTCATGGTTAGTGAGATCAAACCTTGGGGTCGGGCTCTGTGCTCTCTCTCCCTCTCTCTCACCCCTCCCCTATTTGTGCTTGCCCTCTCTCAAAAATAAAAAAAATAAAGAGTTCTTTAGATCCTCTGGATACAAGTCCCTAATCAAATGTATGAGTTGCAAATATTTTCTTCCATCCTGTGGGTTGTCTTTATATTTTCTTGATGGTCTCTGAAGCACAAGTACTTTTAGTTTTGATGAAGTCTTATTTATCTATTTTTTTTCTTTCATTGCTTGTGTTTTTGGTGTTGTATTCAAGAATCCAAGGACATAAAGATTTATGAATATGTTTTCTTCTAACAATTTTATAGTTTTACCTTTACATTTAGGTCTCTAATCCATTTAGTTTAATTAACTCTATGAGTTAGTCTTTACATATGGTGTGAGATAGGAGTCTAACTTTTTTCTTTTACATATAAATAACCAGTGGCATGCTACCAATTATTGAACGACTATTCTTTCCTGCATTGAATTTTCTGGCACCCTTGTTGGGAATCAATTCATAGGAAATGTGAGGGTTTATTTCTGTTCCATTAATCTGTATGTCTGTTCTTTTGCCAGTACCACACTGTCTTGAACTGTGGCTTTGTCATAGTTTTGAAATGAAGAGAACCTCAACTTTGTTTTTCCTTTCCAAGATTGTTTTTTATTCCAGCTCCCTTGCATTGCCACATAAATTTTAGGAGTAGCTTGTCAGTTTCTGCTAATTAGTTAGTTGGGATTTTGATAGGAATTGTGCTGAATCTGTAGATCAATTTGGTAGCATTGCCATTTTAGCAATATTGTCTTCTGATCCTTGAAGATATTACGTCTTTCCATTTATTTAGTCTAATTTATTGCAAACATATTTTGTCGTTTTCAATGTGCAAGTCTTGTATTTCTTTGGCCAATTTTATGCCTGAGTATTTTACTCTTTTTGATGATACTGTAAATGGAATTTATTTCTCGATTTTACTTTTGTAATTTTAGTTATTACTGCATGGAAATAAAATTGACTTTTCCTTCAGTCTTACTGAATTCACTTACTAGTTCCAATAGTATTTTTTAGGAGGGGTTGTGGATTCCTTGGGAATTTTCTGTATATAAGATTATGCTGTCTTCCTATCTAATCTGGATGGCTTTCATTTCAGTTTTTGCCTGAATTCCTTAGGTAGAGTCCCCAGTACTATGTTGAATAGAAGTAGCAAGAGCAGACATCTTTGTCTTGTTCCTGATCTAAGGGACAAAGCATTCATTTTTTTACTTCCAAGTATAACATTTGCTGTGGTCTTTTCATACGTGCCTTGTATCAGGACTGGGGAAGTTATTTTGAATTTATTGTTTGTTGAATGCTTTTATCATAAAAGAGTGTTGCTTTTCGGTATCTATTGAAATGATTATGTGTTCTTTGTCTTTTTTCATTGATATGGTGTATTACCTTAATTGGTATTCAGTTGTCACATCAAACTTGCATTCCTGGGATAAATTGCAATCAGTCGTGGTGTATAATTCATTTTATTTGATGCTGTGTTTGGTTTGCTGATATTTTGTCGAGTATTTTTTGGGTCTGTTTTCATAAGAGTATGTATATATGCATGTAGTTTTCTTATGTCTTGTTTTGTTTTTATTTCAGGGTAATACTGGCCTCATATAATGAATTCAAAACTCATATAATGAGTTGGTCTCATACATGTATGTGTGTAATAGGGTTTTTTTTTTATTTAGTTAGGATAAGAAAGAAGACGAAATATACATTTCTTATGTCTTTTATATTTTGATACTTGCCTTTACTGGTTTTTCCATATGGACTCAAAGGACTTCCTTTAATATGTCTTATAAGGTCTATTAACAGCACAGTCTCAGTCTTTGTTTATCTGGGAATGTCTTTAGTTCATTTACATTTTTAAAAAACTGAAAAATAATTTATGAGAAATAATTTTGCAAGATGTATGTATGTAAGATTCTTGATTGACAGTTTTTTGGGTTTTTTCCCCCAAATATTTGTGAAACTTCTTGATATATCATCCCCTGCCTTCTGTACTGCATTGTTTCTTCTTTCCTTTTTTTTTTTTTTTTGAATGTTTACTTATTTTTGAGAGACACAGAGAGAGAGAGAGAGAGAGAGAGAGAGAGAGAGAGTGAGAAGGGTAGGGGCAGAGAGAGAGAGAGAGAGAGAGGGAGACACAGAATCCGAAGCAGGCTCTAGGCTCTAACCTGTCGGCACAGAGCCCAATGCGGTGCTCGAACTCATGAACTGGGAGATCATGACCTGAGCCAAAGTTAGAAGTTTAACCCACTGAGCCACCCAGGCACCCCTGTCTTGTTTCGGATGTGAAATCAGCTGCCAATATTATTGGTGTTCCTTTTTTGTTCCAAGTTGTTTTTCTCTTGATTTCAAGATTTTCTTTTTGTCTTTGGTTTTTAACATTTTGACTAAGTTGTGTCTGGGTGTGGATTTCTTTAAATTGATCCTAGTTGGAGCTCATTGAACTTCTTGGATGTGCAGGTTAATGTTTTCATCAAATTTTGGAAATACTTAGCCATTTTGTGTCCCTTTCTTTCTCTCTTCTTCCTTGGTACACTCATTATGCCTATGTTGCTGTATTTAGTGCTGTCACATTTATCTGAGTCTATTTTTCTTTATTCTTTTTTTCTGTTTTTTCAGACTTCATAATCCCTATCAATTTATCTTCAGGCTCATTCAGTGTTTATTCTCCTAGTTCAAATTTACTTTTTAGCCCCTGTAGTAAATATTTAATTTCAATTATTCTACTGTTTTAGCTTCAGAAGTTTCATTTGGTCCTTTTAAAATAATTTATTTTCCTTTATTGATACTCTCTATTTGGCAAGATATTTTCATCATTCTTTCCTGTAATTCATTAAGCATGGTTTCCTTTTAGTTTTCTGAACATACTTATAAGGCTATTTTGAAATCTTTATCCATTAGGTCTGACATCTGGATACTCTCAGAAGTAGTTTTTATTGCCTACTCTTTTTCTTGTGTATGAGTCACATTTTCATGTTTCTTTGCATGTGTCATAATTTTTGCTGAAAACTGGACATTTTAGATAGTGTACTGTAAGCAGTCTGGGGTACAGATTCCCTCACCATGCCTCTGCAATGCTTGTTGTTATTTCTTGTTTATTGTTTAATGACTTTTCTGGATTGATTCTGTGAGGTCTCTCCTCTCCCTCTTCCCCTTGCAGTTTGAACCCTCTACTGTTGACATTCAGAAGGTGTAGCCTTGGGCATAGGTAGTCTCAACCTAGGACTGCAGTGGTTTTAGCAGAGCTCTCTTTGACTTTCCCTAATCTCTCTGTTAAATTATCTGCCTCAGTGGATATCACATCTGGGTGTTAGGCTCTATTATTGTTTGGTTTTTCTGTATTGTTTTTAGCAATGCCTTTGAGCATGAATAGCCCCATAGTCTGATCCAACTAAATTGGTTCCCCTTTGTAGGGATGGTTTTCTGAGGCCAGCTTTTGTGTTTTGTTCTGACCCAAGAGGGACTCTACTTAATTTTCTCTTTGGTTGCTTCTGATAAATAAAGTGGCCTCCAGTTTACTTTTTTTGCTCTCATATAGCTACTAGCCTCCTATTAATTGCCTATCAGCAGATCTCCATTGTTTTCGAAAGCATCCTTAGTCCTAGACTTCCCCATACTCTTTCCAAATACGTCACTTCCTTTGGGAGAACTCTTGATCTTCCTGTTCTTATCACTTCCTTCAGTCTGTGGGCAAAATCTCTGAGGCACTGCTCTGGAGATCTAGTCAGGGACAGTGGTGGCTTCTCTCAGAGTGTCATCCTTGCTTTATGAGCAGAGCACTTGGTGGGAGTGGTGACTTCTGGTCTTTTTGGTTTGCCTTTCCCAGTTAGGGAATCTCTGTTCTATGAGCAAGGTGGGACAAGAGTAACTGGGATCTCAGTATTCTTGGCCTGTCATCCCTGGGGTCAAAACCATGTTCTATGAGTCAGAGCTGTGTGGAAAAAGATAGCCCTATACCTCTAACACTTCTTGCCTGAAATAGAGAATTTGCAGTACTGAGCTTGGGAGTAGGGGAGGTTTGGCAATGAGAAATGCTCTTGGGTGGCTCAGTCGGTTAAGTGTTGACTTTGGCTCAGGTCATGATCTCATGGTTTGTGAATTCAAGCCCCACGTTGGGCTCTGTGCTGACAGCTCAGAGCTGGGAGCCTGCTTTGGATTCTGTATCTTCCTCTCTCTGTGCCTTTCTTTCTCTCTCTCTCTCTCTCTCTCAAAAATAAATAAACATTAAAGAAAAAAAAGAAAAGAAATGCTATTGGCCTATAACTTTTGGAGAGACACTGTAGCCCTTGGTTGGGAGCTGGGTGGATGGGGAGCCCTGTGTTCTTAGAGGCACCCACTGGGAGTAGAGTTTTATCCTGCTGATCTCAGTGGTGGTTAAAAGAGGGGGACTGGTGGAGGGAGTGGGTTGTGGCCCAAATGCCACAGACTTTTGCTCTTCTTTCTGAGATTTAGTAGCTTTTATTGAATAAATATTTCTTCCTTTGCTGTATATTCTTTGGATAATTTATAGAAACTTTAAATGGTTGTTTTTAAAAGTGGTTTTTACCAGCTATGGTTGTTTCACTGAAGAGTGAATCCATGGAGCTATTTGTGTTATCATTCTGGAAGTTACCAAACAGCCCCCACCAACCTCTGCCACACACACCCACATCAGGTAAATTTTAGGTGCATCTTGCTGCACTTAAGCCAGGCACAAAAGACTGCATATTATTTAATTACATTTATATAACATTCCAGAAGATGTGAAAATGAAGAGCTGGAAAACAGGTTGATTGATAGTGGTTAAGAGTTGAGGTAGAGATTGATTATGAGGGGACAGCACACGAGAATTTTGGGGGTGATTGCACTGTTCCATATGGTGCTGTGGTGGTAATACGGAAATTTATGTATTGGTCAAAACTCATACCACTCTATCGTATGAAGAGTATCAAAATTGATAAAAAATCAACCAGGATGTCAAGAAACCCAGATCTTGACTGTGACAAATGAACAGCATAACTACACTACAGAGGATAGGGAAGGAAGGAGCTAACCTGACTTGGGAAGCCAGTTTTTTGACTAAATACTGTAAGGCTAAAGACAAAAATTACCACATACAAACAATGTACTGTAGCTGGTAAATTTGTTTTTCAAATGGGCATGGGTTAGCACCTCTGAAACCGCTTTCATATGTGTAATAGGGTCGAACAGACAAGCAGATATATTGTAGATAATGAAAGCCAGGTTTCTTTTGTTGTAAAAGAATTTATAAATAAACACAGTAAGAATAATAGAATGAGTCCTCTGGTGCTTGATTAGAATCAATATCAATTCATTTGTTGTTGTTTTTTAAAAATACATACAGATACAGAAATACAGAAACAAATACAGATATATGTGCATGAGTAGTTAGCATTCATACACATGAGGTCATAGAAGCAGGGAATCCACAGTTGTCATGAACATACTTAACTCCCAGGCCTTGCTCTCTAAATATTATTCTTTTATTACATAGTATCAGAGCTTCTTGGAAAAATAGTTGGTTCCAGGGCTTGTGCAGGAAAAATTCAGGATAAACCTAGGCATCTGGTGATGCCAGAAAATATGGAGGTCCAAAAAAAAAGTGTGGGGACATATCAAAAGGATATGGGAGCTAACCTGAAAGAACTTTCCATGGTCAAAGTTAGAACATGTAGAACACCAAATAATCCAAACAAAGGCATAAAAACCAAAAAGCCAAAAGTATTTGAATCATACCTCAAATAATAAAATATTTATTTGTTCACACTGACATAATAAATGATTAAATGAATGAATAAGTAAGAATAAGGGACAAGTCTTACAGAAATATTACAGTTAATAAATGTAGAAGGGATGAAGGAAATAGAAAATCACCATTAAAACATCACAAGAGTAATTACAGTAGGCAAAATCCACCAGTGAATGCTTATATTAGTGTGTGAATGTTTAATGAGAAGCAGGATATTTTCAGTACATCACCATCCTCCCCCAAATATTTATTAATGACGCTAAGAAGAATATAAGTTAACAGCAGTGAAAACTGGTAGACACACTTTAACTCTGCAGTCTGGTAATATCACCCGTGATGATGATGATGATGATGATGATGATGATGGTGGTGGTGGTGGTGTAATCTTGAATTAGATCCTGGCATAGGAAAAGGACATTAGTGGAAGAGCTGCTAAAACCCAAATAAAGTCTATAATTTAGTCAATAGCATTGTACCAATGTTAGTTTCTCAGTGTTGACAGTTTACCCGGTTATGTAAGAGGTTAGCACTAAGAGAAGCTAGGTAAAGCATACATAGGAACTCTTTGTAACTATTTTTTTTTAACTTTTCTTATGTCTGAACTTATTTCAAAATAAATAATTGAAATAGTTAAACAAAAAATGAAGTGAAACAACATTGTATAAAAGACATCACAAGATGCTTTATGGACAATACGTACAAAAAAATTCTTTGAACTGAGAAAAGGAAAGGAAAAGAAGAATCCTGACAGCATATGTCTGATTTAAATCTCCGAAGCAAATTGCCAGAAGAGTAGAATTCATAATAAAAGTACTGTAATGGAGGTAATTCATAAAGATAAGACAAGATATTGATAAATTTTATTAGCTTATAATAGTGAACAAAAACGAGATTATTTTTGCTTAATAATGCATGTGGATTTTCCTTCCAGTAGGGGAATCTTACATTGCCGATACAGAGTCAGTGTGAATTTCATGGAACTCTATCTCGTGCAAAATTAGGATAATTTATAAAGGTGTCCAACAGACTTCAACTTTGTTGAAAAATTCATTCAACTACTTATTCATTCCAGGGACTGAGTAAATGACAGTTACCAAAGCATATGATTCATACTTTCTGATACTTTGGAATTTGGACTGTCTTTAAAAAGAGGAAGCTGAGTAACCTCTAATTTTAAAGTTTGGAAGACTATGGAAATAAACAATGGGAAACTGGCTTACTGAATACAGGCAGAATGGATAATCAAAAGGAGATAATAAGGAATTTTTACATTGAGCTGGAAGAAAATGAAAGTTCCAAATAAGGCTTGGCACCCAATTCACGTGTAGAGGATTCTAATACCAAGTGTCCTAGACATATAGAATAAAAATAAAATACTTAAAAACACATGATATCCTTACAAAACTGGAATATCCATAATTTTCAACATATAGCATTGAATATAATTAGAAAGGCTAAAGATGAGACAGACTGAAGCAATTCTGGTGGTTATTAAAATGATCTTTTCTGGGGGCTTTCTAGCTGTCTCTGTCACTAATTATGTAACCTTGAACAAGTCACTTATCTCTAAACCTTAATTTCCTCAATTATAAACTGGTGACTATAATACTGACAATTGTAGGGTTGCTGTGATGATGAAATGAGATAGCATAAGTATCACTTAGCACAGTATTGGTACATGTTAAGGCCTCAATAAACGTAAGCTACTGTTCTAGTCACTACTGTTGTCACTGTTAATTCCTATTTGTTGAGTGCCTCCTATGTACCCGCTCACTGTTGCTGGGTGAACTCACCTATTGTTTAATAATCTAAGTGGTTCTAGAAGTAGATGCCATTATAAATTCTCCTTTATTTGGGCACTTGGAGAATATACAGGACTTAACATTGGCTTTCCTCACCCAGTCTTTTCATACTTCCTTCATACATACATAACGTTAACGCGACCTTTATTAATGTTACCTCGCCCCCCTTCAGCCCTCTTTTTTTGGTCACTCCTTTCTGGTCTTCTTTTTGTTGTCACCCACCGCTATCCCCTCCTTGTCTTTTGATTATCCTGCTGATCTCCTTACAACACCTAGCAGGACCCAGTGATACTTGGTTAATATCTCCATTTCTCATTTGAAAGGTGAAAAATGATTTCCTATTAGTCTATTTTTTACCCCATACCTTGTCTATTCAACTCTTTGCAACATTGACCTTGGCGAAGAGCCTCACCTTTAAAAACTAGGTGTTTTCGGGGCCCCTGGGTGGCTCAGTCGGTCGAGTGTCTGATTTCAGCTCAGGTCATAATCTCACAGTTGCTGAGTTCAAGCCCCACATTGGGCTGTGTGCTGACAGTGCAGAGCCTGGAGCCTGATTCAGGTTCTGTCTCCCTCCCTCTCTCTCTGCCCCTCTGTTGCTTGTGTTCTCTTTCTCAAAAATAAATAAACTTTAAAAATTAGGTGTGTTGTTGTTGTTGTTGTTGTTGTTGTTGTTGTTGTTTTTAGCTTTATTGATAGTATAGTTCATGTCCTTTCTCTGTTTAAGTTTAATTTTCTGGTTCCTCTTCTTCCTTCTTTTAGAGGCACTGTAGAATAGTGAGAGATTGTGTAGGCTTGAATCAAATGGATTTGAGGAAGGGTCCTGTCTCTCTAGTTTCTATTCTGTAACCTGGGACAAGTTGTTGAACTTCCCTGAAATTGCCAAACCTCTCTAGGCTTCTGTTGTCTTATTTGTGACCCCCAGCCCCCCACCCCCCGAGTAGGTATAGAGTGTGAAGATATTTGTGTACCATGTTCATGCTCATTAACAGCTCTCAATAATCAAGCAGACAAAATGACGCATTTTTTAATGGATGTCAGTAAACCTCTTTTCTCAGTCCCCCCCCACCCCCCGCCGAGTACCTGCTCAATGGATCCATGTACAAAGTAGCCATATGCAGGGATAGAGGCTATGAATGGGCTCAACAATATAGATTTCTCCTCATCAAGGCTTAGCGCCTTGTGTAGTGCCTACCCTGCCAATAGCAGAGACCACTTAGGGTGGGTTGATTACATTAGGCACATGCCATCATGGAGGTGGCATGATTTCCCCCCTCCCTGTACTGGCATGTAATCCTGATGTGGATTTGCCTTCCCTGCCCATAATGCCTTTGCCAGCATCCAGGGATTCACAAGAATGTATTATCCATTATCATGATACTTTGCACAACATCGTGCAGCATCTCACCACAAAACTGTGTGGTGATAGGCTCAAGCCTGTGAAATTAACTTGTCCTAGCCCTTGTCTCATCACTCAGAAGCAGCTTTCCCCATGGAAGGGTAGAATGGAGACCGCACCTGGAAGAATGGGCGCTGTCTTACAGAATGCAGTATCTGCTTTGAATCAGAGTCCCACTTCTGGTGTTGTGTCTTCTATGGGTCTGGAAACCAAGGAATTAGGAGTGGCTCCACTCATTGTAATATCTACGAGCCCATTCTCAGAATTTTGGTTTCTCTCTCTACAACATTAAGCTCTGCTGGTTAATAGTCACATTTCCTAAGGAAAGAGAGCCTCTACCAGGTGACCCAGTACCAATTCATTGAACTGAAGATGAGTCAGCCACCTGACTATGTAGGGATTCAAATGCCACTGAAGCAACAAGTAACAAATGTAGCTGCTAGCTGGGGTGGCTGATCCTGACTGCCAAGGGAAAATAGGGTTGGTACCACACAATGAGAGCAGGGAAGACCATGTCTGAAAACCAGCACATTTTCTTGGAAGCCTCTTAGTACTTCCATGTCCAGTAGGTAAAAGTTACAATGAAACAGGATTCAGACACATCAGGAATGAGGGTTCAGGTTACCTCATCAGGTAAGAACACTGACTTACTGAAGTTTTGGCTGAGGGGGAGGAAACTTGGAATAGGTAGTAAAAGAAGGATGTTATAAACATCAGTGACAGACTCATGACCAGTTTCATAAATAGTGTAGCAGCGATGTCTTTTCCTCTTTGTGTTTTATAGCTTTTTAGAGATTATTTTCCAGTTGGTACCAGGTAAGAGAAAATTCAGATGGGACTGTGGCCAGATTTGGTATACAGTAGCATTGCACAGGAATGGGTGCCATGACTGTTAAGATTTTTGTCTCTATTAATTTTCAAGGGAGGGTGTCTTCGTTTGCACTAACAGGTGCATCTTGTTATGTGGAAACGGAATTGTGTTGTTGTCGTTTAGACGAAATGTGAATGTGCATCCTCGAGGGGATGACCAGTTACTAAGTTCTTTCTCAGCCTCATATCCATGCTTTTGTATTCTGCTTTGTGATGTTGGAGCTGGGACTCTAAACCACATTTCTGGGGGCGCCTGGGTGGCTCAGTCGGTTAAGCATCTGACTCTTGGTTTCAGCTCAGGTCGTGATCTGGTGGTTTTGGGAGTTCGAGCCCAGCATCTGGCTCTGTCCTCACAGCGTGGAGCCTGCTTGGGATTCTCTCTATCTCTCTGTCTCTCTGTCTCTCTCACTCTCTCTCCCTCTCTCTGCCCTTTCCCCACTCGCCCTGTCTGTGTCTCTCTCAAAATAAATAAATAAAACTTTTTAAAAAATTAAAAAAATAAACCACATTTCTGCTTTGCCACCTGACTTGTGTTTGAAGCTGGCACAGAGGAGGCACTAGAGGGAGTCAGCAAGGTGGGAGGAGCAAGAAAAAGACTTCCTCTTTACTATTTTTCTGCATCCTCCCATGGACTCCAGTTCATCTGTGGCTCTTGAACTCATCATGCCAGCAACCCTTCCCCTGCGGGCAGCAGGGCTTTTATGTGGCAGCAGCTGAGTCAAGTTTGAAGTTTTCCAGCACTTTCAGAATTAACTGCAAAATGTCCAATCTCAGAGAAACCGGCTCTCACTGGCCAGCACCAGCACCTTCTCAGGGGTCTGAGTTTTAACTCTGCCATTTCTATCTCTAAGGGCCTAGGTTTAATAATGCCGACATTTTCTACTGTTTCCCCTAGTCCTAGGAATTGCTAACTTTGTAATACCTTGGAGTTCTCTCTCTCTCTCTCTCTCTCTCTCTCTTTATCTCTCTCTCTCCCTCCCTCTCATTTTTAACAGATTAAATTTATCACAGTGCACATACACCATTCAAAACTGTGCATTAATGTTGTATTTATTTTTAAGAAAGAGAGTGTGAGCAAGGGAGGGGCAGAGAGCGGGGGCGGGGGTGGTATAGAGGATCCAAAGTGGGGTCTGCGCTGACAGCAGCAAGCCCCACAGGGCGGGGCTCAAACTCACGAACCGTGAGATCATGACCTGAGCCAAAGTCAGATGCTCAACCGACTGAACCACCCAGGTGGCCCTAGAGTTCTCTTTTTATCTGTTCAGTTACCTTGCTAACAACTTTGGGGGGAATTCTTATTGGATTGTCTCTGAAAAGAGAAATGGTGTGCTTTCTGCCTCTTGACTTGACCCTGACTGATTCTGAAAGTCGCATAAAAACAATTTAATTTGGAGAAAATTTTGTGTAGGGAATGTTAAATATACCACAAGGGAAAGCATCTCATAAATATTTGAAATTTTCCATCAAGGGAGTAACTAGACTGAGTTGTCCTTTTTCCTTTTAGTTGTGGCTGGTGAGTAGACCTACTGGAAGTTACTCTAGGAAGAACCTTCAAATTCCAAGCTAACAAAGTTCTTCCTATTTGCGCATGTATTCGCTAATCATTTTCTGTCCCTGCTGCGGACAGGTTCACACTACTGTTGCAGGTGCGGCCGGCTATAACACCTGGGGGCAATGCCAGCAATTCTCTTCCCCAGGAGTAAATTCCCATGTGGTTTATTTATTAAATTCTATTTAAGAAGTTCTAACTGACACATTTTGTTTACTTTCTAAAAATTTCAGGATTCAATATCTATTAAACTATATTTTATGCATAGATGCTCAATAATGTATTATAATTAATGTGTGCCACACTCTTTTTTTTTTCTAAGTTATTTATTTGTTTTGAGAGAAACAGAGAGAGCGAGCAAGGGAGGGGCAGAGAGAGAGAATGAGAGAGAGAAGCCCAAGCAGGCTCTATGCTGCCAGCAGCAGAGCCCGACAGCGGCTCAAACTCAAACCCTGAGATCATGCCCGGAGCTGAAACCAAGAGTTGGATGTTTAACTGACTGAGCCACCTAGGCAACCAATGTTGCCAAACTCTTAAGTGAAGCTGGGTATGAAATATAGAAAGTGAATGTCCCTTTATCCCTATTTTAATAATAAATAATTTTATGACATTATCTATAGAATTCAGAAAGATGTGAAGAATGTCCTAATAGCAAAGACTAAGATATTTAGGACAAAGTTGTAAGTTTATTTACTTTCGGTCAGTAATAACAAACCACCAAAATCAATTTTATTAACATGCAGACATCTACAGATTTCTAAAGTGAGACTATCAGCAGACATAAGGAAACTATGCATCATTAAAAAGAATCAGAAAGTCTTATATCTTTGACATTTAACATGTATCTTAAAATTTGTAATTTGTATCTGTTTCTTCCACTGGAAGTACTGTGATCTCAAAGGCAGGAGGATATCTTAGTATTTGTAACAGTGTCTGATTGTATTGGTTTTCTATGATTGCTAAAACAATTTTCTTTACATACTAAAACAATACATATTTATTATAATTCTGCAGGTCTGAAATCTGAAATAGGTCTCACTGAGCTAAAAATCAAGATGTCTGCAGGGTTAAATTCCTATGGAGGCTCTAGGGGAGAATTAATTCCCTTGCCTTTACCAGCTTCTAGAAACTGTCCATATTCTTTCTCTCATGGTCTCCTTCCACCTTTTAAAGACAGCAGTGTACATCTGAGTCTTTCCTTTTGTTATATACCTCACTTTGAAACAGATTCTTCTGCCTTCCTTTTGCTGTTAAAAGGACCCTTGTAACTGTACTGGGCCCACCCAGGTTACCCAGGGTAATCACCCCATCTCAAACCTGCTGATTTAATCACACTCAGAAGGCCCTTATTGCTATGTAAAACAACACATTCACAGTTTCTGGGGATTAGGGTGTGGACATCTTTGAGGGGTTATTGTTTTGCCTATGGCAGTGGTCTGCAACCCAGAACAATTATTGACTCAGTGGACCCAATAAAGTTGCACATAGTATCTAAAAATAGAGGCAGAGAATTTCCACGTAAATATTATGCAATGGTTAAGGGTAATTGTGCAACGGGAAGGAATGTAGTCAGTGTTTTTAAAGAATGATTTTAATTGTTTTAAAATCGTTAATTATTTATATATTACGTTATATTAATGATTAATTATTTAAATATCAAATGATTTTTAAAGGATGCACATTTGGTATACGGGAATAACAAAATTTTTTAGATGGCGCCTATGTGGCTTGAAATGTTTAGATGCATGGAGTAAGACAACATGCAAGTTTTTCTAGAATAAATTCCTTGAAGTATTAATTCTGGTAGAGCAAGTAAGCACAATTTAAATTTCAGTAAAAACAACCAAAATGCTTCTCAGAGGGCTGTGCTGATTCGTACTCCAATCAACGTTGAATGGAGAATGGTTTTCTCACACTGTCACCAATACTAGAGGCCATCCATCTTTGCAGCTTTCACTCCTGTGACTCAAAAAGAGGTGGCATTTGCATTTCATAAACATTAGCACTAGCTCTTTGATTCCTAGATTAAAAATGAGAATGAGAACTTTTTTTCTGTCCATTTGTCCTGTTAAAATCCTTTGCCCATTTTTCTTTTAGATTTTAAGAGGTTCTTAACTTTGTATATTATGGATCTTAATCCTTTTTTCTAGTTATAAACAGTAAACTTGTTTCCTGAGTGATGCTGGCCTTTTAGCTTTATGCGTTAAAAAAAAAAAATTTATTGGGGCACCTGGGCGGCTCAGTCGGTTAAGGGTCTGGCTTCGGCTCAGGTCATGATCTCACAGTTTGTGGGTTTGAGCCCCACGTCGGGCTCTGTGCTGACAGCTCAGAACCTGGAGCCTGCTTGGGATTTTGTGTCTCGCTGTCTCTCTCTGCCCCTCTCCTGCTTGTGCTCTGTCTCTCTCAAAAATAAATAAAATAAAAATGTAAAAAAAAAAATTTTTTTAAACTTATTTATTTTTTGCCAAAAATAATATTTGGTTTTTAGTGTAGTTGAATAAGTCGGGTTTTTTTTTTTTTTTCCTTTATGGAGACTGAGCTTTGTGTCTTATGTAAAAAGGTCTGCCCTCTCAAAGTAATTAAAATTCATTATTTCTCTGACGCTTTATAGCTTTGTTTTTAGCTGTTTATTATATCAAGAATTTTTGTCTATGGTGTGGGATAAGATAATAATATAACTTAGTTTTTTTTTTAACTAAGTAAAAAGCTATGTATCCCAATGCCATTTATTGTTGTTAGTCTTTTTTTTTCCTGTTGGTTTGAAATATTACCATTAGCATGATAAATTTCATGTATGCATGGATCTTTTTCAGGATTCTCTATTCTGTTTACCGTCCAGTCTATGTATCTCTAGATTACTTGCTGATTTTTAAATACTGTATTTGCATAGTATGTCAGGCCAAATTTTCTTCTTTTTAAGAAATGATTTTGTTCATTTCATGAATGTATTTTACATAGATTTTAGTATAATGAAGGATTTTCTTTAATTTATAAATTAATTTGGGGCAAATTCACACTTTTACAATATTGAATCTTCCTACCCAGGAACATGGTATTCTCTAGGATTTAAGCTTTATTATGTGTCCTTCATAAGATTGACAGTTATTCTAAAAATATCTTTTGCACATTTACTTGATCTTTATTCTTAGTTATTATATGAGTGTTATTTGAATTCTGAATGAAATCTTTATGGGTTTCATCTTCTAATTTGTGACTGTTAGCATGTAAGATAGCTACTGATTTTATGTTGACATTGTTTCCATCTGGCTTAGTAAACTCATATTTATTTTAATAATTTTCTAAATGTTTTGCTAGACATCAGACTGTTGGTAAAGAATGCTAATTTTGTTTCTTACACTACATGCTTTTATTCCTTATGTTTTTTTTTTTTTTTCTTAATGTTTTTGCTAAGGCCAATTTTTTGTCCCTTTTACTCTACTCTGGAAGATTTCTTATGATCTTCTGAATCATTAATTGAACCTTTACTCATATTCATATTCATATCCACTTTATTGTTTACTCATCTATTGATTTGTTTTATTTCAGCCACACTGCTTTCAATTTCCAAAAATGCTAACTCTTTTCTTCCTTCTCTTCCTTTTTCTTCCTATTCTTCTTTCATATCCACAATGTTTTTTTTAAAGAATGCAATATTTTCTTTAGTTTTGTTGATTATAATAATTACAGTCCTTTGAAAAGTTCTTCTTATTTCTTTCAGAAATTCTTTTTTCATAGGGATTTGTTCTGTTTGGAACCTTTTTATCATTCCATTGGTCTCCCTTAAATGTTGGTGATTCTTGTTAATTAGAGTTGAAGGACTCTGTTGAATGGTTTTGGTAGTTGGATGGTTACTCCCTAAGGATAAATAGGAAATCCTGTTCCTTCAGCGACAGATCTGGTCAAATCCCAGGAAAACTTCCTTGGTGGTGGTTCTGTGGAGAGAGGAAGGAGGGTGTTGGATGTTTGCTTCACCTCATGACCTCAGGACTCTAGAGTAGAAGCCCTCTTCCTATATCAACATTTTTATCTTTGGCATCTGAAAGTGCAGACTTCATATTTAATCCAAATGCTGCCATATAGGCTAACCAAAGACCCATGTTAAATCTTTAGACACTTATTATTTTCTTCTAATGGCTATAAATTCAATATGGCAGAATAATAAAATTGGAAGCACTAGTCTGTAATTAAATCTGGGATAGTAAACAGACATTAATGTATTCCATGCCTTAATGCCTGTTCTCACTTTGCATTTTACATCCATTATTGTTTGTCTGAAGCTGTGAGGAGGGATGAAGAACAGTTACTGGGACATCCATGAAATGTTTTGGAGACAGTGAATATACAACTGTGATTCAAATTTAGGATTCACAAAAAGAAACCATTGGAGATAAAGCTGGAGCCAAGCTGTGAAGATGCTCATGTTTATGTTTAAGGAGTTTGGACTTTACCTTGTCAGTAACGGAGTATTTTGGATGGGTTTTGAGCAGGGAAGTGTCGTGATAAAAGTGGCTTTATTTGAGAGCTGTCTCCATGATAAGTATCAGGAGGTCAGACACCACTGTGGTAATCTAGGAAGAGATAATAAGGTCCTGAGATAAAGTAAAGGGAAATTGGAATGGGAAGCAAGTGACATATATAAGAGTCTGAGCAAAATCATTTTAGCCTTTGGCGATTTCTTGGATGAGAGTATAAAGAGAAAGGAATGCTCGAAAAGACCTCAAGGTTTCAAGCCTAGATCACTAAAAGAGGTAACAGAACTTAAATAAGGGGATAAAAAGAGGCTGCTATCCGCCCCCCCCCCCCAATTTTAGCTGTCGTTTAAACACTTCGACCCCATCATGTTTTGTTTCTTTATTTTCATCTAATTTTTTCATTAGATGATTTATGCTTAAAAATGTCAAATGATCAGAAATGAATTATTTTATGTTTCCTGTCCAGTGATGCTAAGAATATCCATTGATTTCCTAAGGCTGTGGAGCTGGCCGTGGGGATGGAAAAGACGGTATTTGAGGAATGTGCTGGTCAGACTTGAGGACAGTGTAGTATGGTGCCTGCCACCTCACTGACCACCAAACTACTCACTGTGTCTGGCTAGCTGCACTCGGTCCAGATCCCATTCTGGAGGGGAAGGGGAAAAGACTAGACCTTGACCTGTTTGTCTTTCAAAAGAAATTTCAAAATATTATGAAGATTTTTTAGCTGTAAATGTTGCTGTAGAGACACATGAAAGTTCTCTCTTCGTTCCTCTGTTTTTGCCTCTGCGTCTACCCGTAGCTGGATTTTCAAGAAACTTACTGTTTTCATAGTAGCACTGTCTTTTCTTAGGTCTTAATTTCACTGTGCCCTGTTGAGCTGGTGAGTTGCATGGGCATAGCAGTTACAAAGTTGCCCATAAGGATTACATGGGTGAATCTAAGTAATACATACAAGTCATAAAGACATATATATATAACACATTATATATATATATGTATGTGTCATGAAGAGGCTTTGCTCGCAGTGAAGCCCTCAGTAACTATGAACTGTTAAGACCCACAGACTGAAGATGGGCATCTTTACTTTTTACGGATTGTGTGGTGCCATTCCAGGCAGTGGATCTCAAACTTTAGTGTGCATTAAGATAATCTTTTGGGTTGATGAAAACACAGATTACCAGGCCTTATCCCCAGAGTTTTGATTCAGCTGGTCTTAGGTGGAGCCTGAGAATTTGTGTCTGTAGCAAGTTCCCAGAAGATGTTGATGCTGCCGGCTGGGGACTAAGTTTTTGAGAACCAGCGGTTTGGGGACTGGGAGGAAGGTTAATGAGATTTGTATTCATAATGGAGTCAGTTACTTTGCAGTTAGGAATTCCCTTCTTTTCTGGCTGTACATTCTGAACCCTAGTCTGCTGGGCTCTTTGTTTTCTGAAGCAGCAGAAACCAGTCAGCAGGTGACAAATTTCATTACTCTACTTTCTTTGAATTTTCCCAGGGATTACTAAGTATACCACTGTTAGTGCTGGCACTTCTCTGTTATTTTAAGGATTTGTTGGTTTTTCCAAGGTGGTTTTCCCTTGATGCCAGAAGATGTGAATAGGAGCAATCTCATGGTGATGCTTGGGTCTCTCTTGGTATTTGCTATACTGCAGAATTTATATTTTTCACTTAATATTAATTTTAAATCCGTGCCTTTCTTTCTCACACCCTTTTAAATTCTCATTTAATTAGTCAGAGTTACAAATGGCATCACTTATAAACATACTTGTGTAAGCAGAGCAATGTGGCTTTCGGCATCTCTGTAATGAAAGTTTAAACTACTTGGAACTCTAGCTTACATTCCTTTAAGTCTTTATGATCTAAATATTCTTTCCCGTGATGCCAAAAAGGTTCTGTGTGATCATCTAAAGTTTGAAATTCGTTTTCAAATCAAAGGCACTGCCAAACTCAGAAGCAACTGTGTGAAGAAAATGTGTGGAAACACCAGTCATTACAGGTTGGTTTATAAAAAGAGTTGCAGATTGATCGGTCTTTGAAAAATGTTTGGTGACACGAAACTCTTTCAATCAGTTCCAAATCTGGCAACTCTCTTGTTGCATTAGATTTTCTTTCCTTCACTTTTCTTCTCTCTCTAACAGAGACAGACACATCCCTTTTCCTGCGTCCCGTTTTAGATGACTGACGGAAAAGTAAACACCAAATATGAGCATGTGGGGATGGTTTATTTCTTTTTACATTGACTAGAAGGCAGTGTTGAAAGGGAGACACTGCTGTCATTTCACAATGTAGGAAATTTAGAAAAGGTGTTAGAGCTGTTTTAAATAATTTCTATTTTTGGATTATGCCATTCATGAGGGTATGTAGTCTTTCCTTTAGAGAAGGAATTTGTTTAAAGTATATCTGAGATCTCTTGGTGACAAATAAACAATGTGTTCAAAAGAAAGCCCTGTAATATTTTTCATTCGATGATTCATGCTTAAAAATGTCAAATGATCAGAAACGAAAGACCCAATGATTGGGTCATTTGAAACATATGGTTCTGGGAATTATTAGGCATGCCAACTCTAATATGGAATCTCAGTTCCTTCTTTTGTCCTTATAAAGATAGCAGAGTCATTTGTGCCTCGTTCTTTTCTTTTTACCTGTCACATTCAGTGCCCTCACGTTTCCTCGCCTGTGAGGCAGCACTCACACAGGGGTTGGATGAGTCTGCCCGAGTTCAAGTTCTGACTCCACTACTTATTTACTGAGTGCTGCTGAGAAAGCCACTCACCTTTCTGTGCTTCCATTTCCTAACTCGTCAACTCAAAATGAGGACACGTACCTTGAAACACGATGGCAAAGAATAAATAATACACGTACTGCCCTTAGAGCAGTTTCTGGCACAGAATAGCAGAGTCCGTCAATGTTAGCTTTTATCGCTTACTTTGTTGGACTTCCTGGTTTGGTTACTTATTTCTCCCAGAGAAGGAAGATTATGACAACCTCCCTGTCAATGGCTATTTAGAATATCATTGGGAATGGTGGAGAGTTAATATGGCTCCAATATTATAAATTCAGAACCATCCTTATGAGAATCAAATAAGTGATATTTTGGTCATGAGTTCTGTTTCTCCATGTTAGAAACCATCTTCTTTTACAGTAATTGCCCCACACATTAACAATGGGGAATTCTTTTAGGCCAGTAGACTTTGGATTTTTTTGTTTAGTGGGATCTGTGATTTTTATTTCTGTTCTGTTTTCTCTGATGAATGAAAAGTTTGCACAAAAAAGCACAACTTGTTAATTCTATTGAAACCATTAAGAATGGCTCAAGTTAAATATAACTTCATAGAAATGAGTTCTTCTGAACTGATTGTATATTTGGACTTGAGATGCACATTGAAGATACTTTGGAGATATTAAAATGATGTATTTGGATTCCTAATGACAAGTTCCTACTTGTGCCTTGATTCTCCTGCCTCATTAAATCAATAACACCCATTATTTCTTGGGAAGGAAAGACCCAGCTGAGAACAGCAGAGTTATAATGCGGCTTTGAACTTCCAAATAGAATTTGTCACATCGATAGCAAGGTCATAGTCTTGCTATGTAAGCACCTTTTATTTGCAGAAGCCATTCTTTTTTGAGGAAGAAAAAAAAAGAGGGGCGTATGTAATGGTTTTCTTATAAATCAGAACTTGGAGGAGGGGTCGTGGAGCAGAAAAGAGCAGAGCAGAGCACAGATCAGAACTCATGGGCATTCCCACCATATGAGAAGGAGCAAATGTCACAGGACTGGAGAGAATCACTGGAAGAGAAGTAGGTCCAGAAAGGTGACAGAACATTTTCACTTCCGCATCCTGTGACCGTATGGTGGGATCTTGAAACTGGGAGGGGAGAATTAAATATTAATAAATCTGTCTGAATTCAGCAGTCAGTATTCCCTTTCACTTGGGAAAAGCCTGGGAAAGTTGCAGACCCTTCGTCATGGCAAGATGTCCAGCAGAGAAAGCAGCTGAAAGCTTCTTCTTCCCCATTTGCTCTCCACCGTTCCCATTCTGAGAGGACAAGTGGACCAAAGGGCCAGGTACTGGAGGATGCAGAATGGAGGGAAGGCAAGCTTCATGGCCATCAGCAGTGGGTACCAGGCCGACACCATCAAAAACCAGGTCAGAGAAATCAGTCTCACTAACAGAGGATTCCCAGCAGACGGCACATTGCAGGACATCTCAGCGAAGCCAGAGAAAACCCAGGGGATACAGGAACCAGATGCTCCTCTGCACACAGACAACGCCACCTCGGGAAGAAGGATGAGGGAGGAAAAAAATTTTCCTTTCAATTGTCAAGTTAAAAGATTTTTTGTTTGTTTGTTGTGTCATCAGTAAGAATGAGACTTGGAAGGAAAACGTTACCAGTGAAGGAAGCTAAAGTAGGTGAATTGTAGAACAGAAATTTCACCCCACGACACTGAGTATTAGTTAAGATCGTCATTCTACATGAAAGGTTGAGTTTCCCAAGGTCTAGAAATGCGGGAGTATAAACACAGCTCATTCAGCCCCACAACGGACCACATGCCCCCAGAGTCCCACTGTCTGGAGATTTTTAACCTAATTGCTCACCTGACTCCAATTTCTCTGCTTTAAATTCTATCCCGCATGTTTCTGCCCACATAATCATCTGCCTGCAGTCAGCCTCTTTTGTCATGTAGTTCCTTAGCACAAGAACCCCAGCGATGTATGTGTTTATTTGGTATAAAGTACTGTGATTCACTCTTACGGTTTATTTGTTTCTTGCTTTATTGCTATTTTTTTGTCCCTTTGAATGGTTCTAATTATAACTTCTATCAAATTGGGAATAGTTCTGTAATTTTTAGCTACAGAAAATGACTATTTGAATTTAGTTTTCCTTCTCTGCCGTTACTGTTATTTGAAAGAGACTATGTACATTATGGCACAAAGATATAATTGTTTTAATAAAGAATCATACGGGCCAATAGCAGGAAGTATATATAAGCCTTCAAATTCTACTGCTAAGCAGTCGAATTCAGTGACCACACTGAAACCTGAGAAAAGCATGCTTACAATTTAGCTTTGTGGTGTATTGAAGTCTTGTATGTCAGTTTTCCTATTTCATGGGATTTGTAAGCTGAAAGACCTTGATGCTAACTTAATACAAACAAGATAAAACATTCTTAACAGAGTGTGCTGACCATATGTGGGATTCATTTGATGAGGATTTTCATTTTCTTTATAAAACATATCTCAGGAAGACCAGCAGTTATTGTTTAAATCACAAAAATGAAGTGATATCAGGGCACGCTTAGGCTCCGTCATCTCTGAGGGTTTAAGTTTCAGATTGTGCTAACCTACTCCGAATCTACTAATATCACAAAAACCAAGCCCAATTCTTTTCTGTATGTCGTATGTTCATTTAATCATCCATTGAGTCCCCCCACACCCCGCACTGTGGGTTAGGCATGTGCTAGGTACAAAATTTGAGATGGAAGAGATGGAGGGCACAGTTTAGGAACTCGAGGGATGTAGAGTGTGGTCTGGGAGTTGGACCAATAGACAGGTAAATATTACATTTGTACAAGTTGATTGCGGGGCCTGGAGGATGAGCTCATTCAACTTGGAGATGGTCAGGAAAGGGTTTCTTGAGTGTTGATGCGTTAATCTATACTATCCAAGTAAACAGATGAAGAAGGATTTTGAAACAAAGGGAAAGAATGAAGATGACATTTTAACTTATTTTTTTAATTATGCATTTTCATTTTTTTAAAGCTTATTGATTTATTTTTGAGAAAGACAGAGCATGAGCAGGGGAGGGACAGAGAGAGAGAGAGAGAGGGAGAGAGAGAGAGAGAGAGGAAATCCCAAGCAGGCTCTGCCCTGTCAGTGTAGAGCCCAATGTGGAGCTTGAACTCACAAATAGTGAGATCATGACCTGAGCTGAAACCGAGTCTGATGCGTCACTGACTGAGCCACCCAGGTGTCCAGAAGATGACATTTTTAGAGAAGCTTCAGGAGTTTGGTGTGACTAGAATACAAGATGCATGCTGACGAAGTATAGAGACACTTCAGTGTAAGGATTAAAAATTAGAGTGGAAGAAAGGTTATGAGCTATCTAGTTTAAACCTCACAACAACTCTGTCTGGTGGGTGGTATTATGCCTGTTTTAATGATGAGGAAGCAGAGTTGGGAAGCTTAGACATGCTTATGGCCACACAGTAAGCAGCAGAGATGGGGGGGGGGGGTCTTCTGACTACAAATTCAGTGATGCAGCCGAGGAGGTCACAGGATTTTTTTTTTTTTTTAGTCTCTTCGTGGCCTCTTTCCCCACCCACCCCCCCCCCCGCCACGATATAATTATCCATAACATGTGAGAAAGAATTAAATTAGAATTGCTTTGTGGTTGTTTAGAAAATTAAACTACTCAAAAATGTAATAATAATAATAATAATTATAATAATAATAATGGTTCTTGCTCTTATTATAACAAGGAAGAAGTTCCCAGTCACCTCCACAGTGATGTGCTTACAGTTTGTACTGAGCATGTGAAATTTTAAAAATATGTTTCTGCCACATGTATGGGACAGTCTTTAGCTAGTCCTTCTGAATATCCTCCTTCCAAAAGCCTGAGAGATGAGATCAAACAGCCGAGGGAATGGGTCTAAGGAATGGGGCAGACTGGACGGGTGGCCTCATGTGGATTTTTATGAGGTTGTTTAAAATCTGTGCATGGTTTCTTCAGGAATAAGGATCCAACCAAAACGGTTTGATGTCTTCTAGTGACTTTACCACAGGAGAAACACTAGAAGAATTTATTTTAGAATTCTTACAACAATACAAAACAAGTCAAAACAAAACTAAACTATGTCTTATGATCCTTTGGGGACCACAAAAGGAAAATCATCTTGTTTGAAGAAAAATTGACTAACCTGGGGCCCATTTTCCTTAGGAGAGTTCCCATGTTAGGCTTTAGCCAGGGGTCTGTGTGTATATACTATGTCTGGAATGGAGGGAGGGAACCTATAGGACTCCTTATGTTCTTAAAGGGACCAAATCAGGAAAGATTAAGAAACATTTGATGTAAGGGACGCGTGAGTGGCTCAGTCAGTTAAGCTTCCGACTTCAGCTCAGGTCATGATGTAGGTTTGTGAGTTTGAGCCCTGCGTTGGGCTCTGTGTTGACAGCTCAGAGCCTGGAGCCCACTTCAGATTCTGTGTATCTGTCTCTCTCTGCCCCTCCCCCATTCACACTCTGTCTCTGTCTCTCTCTCTCTCAAAAAGAAATAGACATTAAAAAATAGAAACATTTCAAGTGTGACACCCCAAACTGAGTGTGTGTGTGAGTGTGCGTGTGCATGCGCGTATGTGTGTGTGTGGTCTCAGATTACTTTTAATTTGTAGGATTGAATTCTCCAGATTTGATCCTAAGTAAGCATGCAAGAGGTTTTAGAAGGCATTTCATTTTAACATTTGACAAAATAAGGTTTTTTTTTTTTTAATATTAAGAGAGGATTTTCATAAAATAACATGCTGATTCCGTTATCTCATCCAAACAATAGTATCAACATTGTTCCACAACAATAAAGCTTTTGGACCTATAAATAAGTGTTAAAATGTCAATTATAACAGTATTTTAATTATGATGGAATTAAATCAATATCACATCATCACTTCTCTCAGCTGATATGAATGAATAGAATAGCTATCTTTAAGTTCAGTTGAGTTGGTTAACAATTTCTGTGTTTTAAAATTTGTGACATGCTACTAAGTCCCTTGATAAACTGTCCCCTCAAACTCCAAAACTTTTTCAGATAATTCAGAATAGAATATGAGTTGCTATGTAATAACTATATATGTACAAGCTAAAGTAATATACCATGCAATAGCCATGAAATGCAGGGTGCATTACTATGAAGTTTGTATTGAATAAACAAAGAACCAGAATGTGTAAAGGTAATTCAACTGTAAAAAATTTAATCTTATGTTATCAGTAAAATTAAAATCTGTGAATCATGTTTGTATCATCTACAGAGTTTTTGCAAATCTTCAATTGTTTCAGCGTTTATTTCTTTTAAAGGGTAGCTCTTTCATTTTGCTCAAATTACTGGCCTTAAAAGGTAAATTTAAGTTGGAATAATATTGCATCCAATATAAGCAATACATATTTCAGAATAGTAATTAAATATCAGTATTTATCTTTTTTATGGGAGCTGTGGAGAAATACCTAAATCAAAAAACTATAATCTTGTCCTATCTAAGAAGATGGTTTTGTTGATTTTTACATGTTTGGAGAGAATACTTTTTTATATGGTTTCCACTCTTTTGCAAAATCCATTTTGAAATTTAGCTGAAGAATCACTTCTAATTTTGAAAGTAAGAAAATACGTGTAATTCTGTGTTTAACCTTTTTAGAAAGAAGTCTTTCTAAAGACTCAGCATATGATAAAGAAATTTTAAACCCAAAGTAAATTCAGATTTGTACAACACTATCACCAAATCCTTTGATTTATCAGCCACCTATTTGTTTGATTGAAAAATCATTTTCTACAACATCCGATGTTTTCATAGCTTTTGGAATGTTTCGATCACACCTAATAATGCACTAGGGTGCAAGTCCAGCACATTTCTAAAAATTATGTAGCTTCTTGCACATTATTAATCTCTACTTGTTGATATTTTGACAAATGGCCAATCTTTCTGCAGATGCACACAAGGAGCTGATAGTATTGGGAATGCTTTCCAGTTCTTGCCGTCTCCTCTGAAACTTTACCACTTCTCAATCCAAAAGACATGTAAGACAGAGTAAATACACTTAAATTTTGCAGCAAAATGTCTATGTGTGTTAATGGCATGATATTAGACCTGGTTTAAAGTTTTAGGAAAATAATTTTGAATTGGTGCAATTAAAAAAAAAATTAGTTGGATGATCCCACTATTCTCCAAGGTCTCTCCTTAGTATGGTTTCTGATGTCAACTGCCTGTATCTTATACAAATAGATTCTGTTTTTGGGGTGTACCTATTGTCACATCTGATATTGAATAGACTGAAGAACATTAAATCTCATTAATGGTATTCAGTAGGAATTTGATCTTTGTTATGCCAGTGATTTTATATGGAATTTGGGCAAATTTGTCAGAATCAAAAACTTATTTCTTAAGTTAAAACAATTTTATCTTCCATTCTGATTTTCAGTAATTTCCCAAAACCTTTAGTCACAGTTAAAAAATTATTGATGCCATCTTAATGGTAAACATGTTTTTAAGAAATAAGATGTTTTCAACCATAAGTTTCGCCTACTCTTTCTTTTTCTTAACATGTTTTTATAATTTGTGGGTGACAGTTGATCACAAAGGGATTCATTCCAAAACTGCAATGATTTTAAATATAATTATTTGAATGATTTGTGAATATTTTAAAATATTTTGTGAGCAACCGTTCTCTATAGATTAAATTTTTGATGTGAGAACAAGTTTGTATACATTTAAATGTAATATCCTGATTATCACTTATCTAGATATTAAGATGCTTTAAAAAAGATTTTGTTTTAAAATTTTTATAATTTACTTATTTATTTTAAACAAATTTTTAAATCTTTGTTTATTTTGAAAGAGACAGAGCATGAGCAGGGGAGGGCAGAGAGAGAGGGAGACACAGAATTGGAAGCAGGCTCCAGGCTCTGAGCTGTCAGCACAGAGCCCGATGCAGGGCTCAAACCCATGAGCCATGAGATCATGACCTGAGCCGAAGTCGGACGCTCAACCGACTAAGCCACCCCGGCACCCCCAAATTTTTATGATTTAGGGATAATTTTGTGCATACAATATTACTTATATTTATGACTCTCACACTGTATATGGAATCCAGGTTTACAATAGCACTGTTATCTATGAATACATTGATAGCAGATCTACACTAACAAAATACTCAGTTATGTTATCCTTTTGCCATTAGCACTATGGCTTGACTTCCCCGTTTTAGGGAAACATTATAACACAGAGTTTTATTTTAATATTGCTGCCAAGTAACTAAAGTTCATAGGAACCCCACATCAGTGACCAAATAGTTTGCAAAATTGTACAAGTGCTTGACAGGTGTTATTTATTCAGAAAGATTTCTGTGGAATGGGAGAGGCAGGGCGCTCGTAGCATTGGGGTTTAGGTATTCATGGGAGTGAGTGAACCCGTTGGATCAATCTTTCCAGGAGCTTGGCTGTGAATAGAAGGTCAGAGGGATGATTAAAAGGAGATGTTATAAGAGACTCTTAAAAACTGAGAACAAACTGAGGGTTGATGGGGGGTGGGAGGGAGGGTAGGGTAGGTGATGGGCATTGAAGAGGGCATCTTTTGGGATGAGCACTGGGTGTTGTATGGAAACCAATTTGACAATAAATTTCATATATTAAAAAAATAATTTCTGGAAGGATTAAAAAAAAAAGGAGATGTTAGATCAAGGATGGGGGAGACTTGCACACTTCAGAGAAGGCACTGACAGCCGAGAGGAAGAGGTTGCATATCTGGAGAAAGAAGGAGCATGGCAAGTGGAATAAGATGGTGACCTGGGGCACCTGGGTGGCTCAATCGGTTAAGCGGCCGACTTTGGCTCAGGTCATGATCTCACGTTCCGTGAGTTCGAGCCCCGCGTCGGGCTCTGTGCTGAAGCTCAGAGCCTGGAGCCTGTTTCAGATTCTGTGTCTCCCTCTCTCTCTGACCCAACCCCGTTCATGCTCTGTCTCTCTCTGGCTCAAAAATAAATAAACGTTAAAAAAAAAAAAAAAAAAAAAAAAAAGAAAGATGGTGACCATGCAGGGTATGGGAAGGGAGAAGAAAGAGAACCAAGGAGAAGGCACTTTATGCCCTGAGATTGGCAGAAAGAAAGGGGAGATGGGTGGTGTGAAGGTGAAAAGATATGCAGAAAGAGTTCATGCTTTGTTCATTTGCTCAAAATGAGGTTGGGGGCAAAATGATTAGTTAATGGGAAGAGGAGAAGGCAAGGCAATTGTGAGGAATGTGAGAATGGAAAATTTTGGTTGGCTATTCTCAGACTTGGAGGTGAGCTAGCCAGCTAGGGCCAGGCAAATAGCCGTGTCGTGCTGAGACCCATTAACTTAATAAGCACTTCCCGAAGGCTTGCCACATGCTAAGTACTTGGTTAGGCTCTGGGGATACAGAGATGAAAGACCTGGTCCTGGTCCCCAAGGAGTCTGCGGATGCGTAAGTCACTAGTTACCATGCGGGTGCTGCCGTGGGAGCTGAGAGAGGGATGTGTTTCTCAGCCTGGGGAGAAGAGAGAAGCTGGAAAATTTTCTTCTAAAGGAGAGCTTCTTAGACTCTTTTAATGTGCCTGGTTAGCTTTACGTTATGCATTTCAAAGAAGATTATCTAGTTTTCAAGGAAATTAGCAGCAGAAAATTCTAAGGTCTCAGTTATGCTCTAAGTGACATCTGACAGAACAATAGGAAATAAGCTACCAAGACTAAAAAAAAAAAAAAAAATGAGTACCAACATCTTAGACTCTTTAATTGGTTAGTGACCAAAATCTAATTCAAAATGGATTAAAGAGAAAGGAATGAAATTAGAGATTCACATCATTGTCAAAGTCTGGGAGGCATTCTTGGTCTCAGGAATGGCTGCATTTAGGAGTTCAAATAATATCATCAGGTCTTGGTCTTTCTACATTTTTTGAGAAATGAGCCTCTTCTTTACTTCTTTCTGGCAGTTTCATACCATAGCACCTTTAAGCCTGTGTTTTCTCTTTGGGAAGTAAAATTGTACCTTTTGCCAGAGCAGCGTGGCGGACCTTGGAGCCCCCGGTTCAAGAAAGCTACATTCCCTATAAATGTGGGTCACTGAATCTGATGGGAAACTTTTGCCATTAAAAAAAAAAAAGGTTTTGAAGCTATTATTCATATTTTTGTTAAAGTTTGGGGTAAAACTATAAAATCCACAATTAAAGCTTATCATGATCACCCCCCCCCCCGTGGTTGAGTAGTTTTTAGGCTTCATTGATTAATCCTAAAAGCTTAATCTTTATTAACAAGAAGTAGCCACTAATAACTTCAGTATAATTCTGGATACATCCCATGTGCAACTCTGGTGTTTGGAGGGAGTAATTTAAACAGTAGAAAACAGACACATCCATTAGAATCTTAGATGTACATGTAGACTAAATCCTATGTGCTTGTTTGAGGAATAATTTTTGTGGTTCTACAGCTCTGACTAAACCATTATAAAACGTTTACTGTGGGGTCCCCCTAACATTCAGATGTATTGGCCTCTTGTCAGTGATCTTAACGATTTTGAACTTAATATAACCCAAATGACTGTTAAGTACTTTTCCTAATAATGTTTAATACAGATAAGAAACTATCGGTGGTGAACATTTAAGAATTTTGGAGATTAAAAAGAAAGAGTCAAGGGGTGTCTGGGTGGCTCAGTTGGTTAAGTATCTGACTCAATTTTGTCTCAGGTCTTGATCCCAGGACTATGAGATCGAGTCCCTTGTCCGGCTCTGCTCTGGGCGTGGAGCCTGCTTAAGATTCTCCTTCTCCCTCTCCTTCTGCCCCTCCCTCACTTGCACATGCTCTCTCTCTGTCTCTCAAAAAAAAAAAAAAAAAAAAAAAAAGAAAGAAAG
Organism: Panthera leo; assembly: GCF_018350215.1. Taxonomy (NCBI): domain Eukaryota; kingdom Metazoa; phylum Chordata; class Mammalia; order Carnivora; family Felidae; genus Panthera; species Panthera leo. The sequence continues at coordinate 72,525,316 of NC_056680.1, read as the reverse complement.
AAAGAAAAAAAGAAAAGAAAAGAAAAAAAAAAAAAAAGAAACAGCCAAAACACAGTAGCATGTCTAGTTTTAGACTGACTACATTCCGAGCAAGGGAACTTCTACTTGGGGAAGTTTAGAAAAGAACGTATACATGTTTTATATAATTAATAATTATGAATCATTTTAGTGTGCTCTGTTACATCTATTGGAATTTCTATACTCCTTTTTTGTTGTTAGAATAAAAATCAAGGATATCTACAAAACACTGTTTCCTTTACCTAATGAACTTTAACCCTTCTGTAGCCTCAATGACATTCATCTGTAGGTGATCAACTTAATTCTACTATTGATGTCGCTCTCATAATAAATCAAGTAAGAGAATGTGTCTGTAGTGAAGCACAATGTATTGTGTTTTGGTAGTTCAGTTTTATTACTGTGATTAATGACAATAATGACTATTATTATTGTTGTATCGTCTAGCCTTGGTATTTTTTGACATAAGAAATCATTACCACCTATTCATCCACTTAGCATTAGTAATTTTTAATGCTTAGACTTTGGTACTTTGTTTGAAAGCAACTGGAAGGATGCAAATGTTAGGATTATTTCTGATTACCAAATAAATGTCCTGGAGATATTAAATGATATAAAAAGTTTAAAGTTTGTGCACAGCCTGCAGTAGAAAATGAAGGCTTATGACATGATCTCTGCAGTCAAAATAATCCTCTCTCCTCCTCCCTAAAATATACTCAACCAGATAAGATTATAGTTTTGCTCACTAAGTTGTTTTTTGTTTTTTGTTGTTTTTTTTTTTTAATTAGAGCTGGTCATTTTGCCTCTAAGTTTCCAGTCAGAGGTTAGAACTGTGTAAAACAAAATAAACACCTTTGTTATATAAGCACTGCATGTAGATAGGCCATGTCCTTTCGAATATTAAAGGCCTAGAATATAGAAGCTAGTAATCTGGGTAAATTTTTAAAGAAATGATTCTCAACAACACAAACGACAAAGTTGAAGGCTCAGTATTGACGATACAAAGGAATGATAAGAAACAAGGACAGAAATTTCACCAGAGAGATTTTCTTTTCAAAAAATTTTTTTAATGTTTATTTATTTTTGAGAGAGAGATGGAGTGTGAGTGTTGGAGGGACAGAGAGAGAGGGAGACACAGAATCCGAAGCAGGCTCCAGGCTCTGAGCTGTCAGCACAGAGCCCAACATGGTGCTCGAAGTCACGAACCACCAGATCACAACCTGAGCCAAGTCGGATGCTTAACCGACTGAGCCACCCAGGTACCCCTCACCAGAGATATTTTCTTGAGGAAACGCTGAACACAGAATACCCCTGAACTTGTACAGTGGGTGTGCAGATGAAGAAATACTGAATGAGATGCTCTGGGACTGTACAGAGCAGAAGGAAGACACACAGGTGAAAGGTAGCTCTCCTTTAAAAGACTCTATGAAGCTCCAAACTCACCCCTCCCTCATCATTGAGATTGTTCTGGGTCTTTATTTAACTTTCTTACTCAAGAAGATAAAAGACCAAGTAGGAAAATCTGGGCCAAAAAAATGTGTATATATATATATTATTATATATACATTAATATATTATTATATATTAATAATAAAATCTATCTGGGAAGAGTTGAGAACACAAAATACAAAATGCTGTGTACTCCAGCACATTCAGAAGTGACCTCACATTTTTTTTCTGAGAGTTCTATCAGCCAGCAAAGAGAAGGAAACTGGATCCCTTACAAGCCTCACGGTTTTCGTAAAATTAAAATAAACCGTTGTTCTGGAGAAGCAAACTCCTTTACTGACTCTATAAATAGATATTTTTCTTGTTAGTCCTTATAGAGTTAGGGAAAGGGTGATTCCTTTCCTTTTGTCTCAAATGTTAGGCAGAATCTTCTCATTCACAAAGTACGAAGAAGAAGTTGAACACCTCTCAATAAGGTAAACGGAAAAAAAATTGCCAACATTATTTCATCCCTAGAAAAATGCTCCTGACATTTTCAATCATAGAACACGTTATTGTTTTAGCACTAACTAAATGCCAGTAATAACCAAGGTGCCTGTCTTTGGAAATCAATGATTTTAACATATTTTATGCTACTTTGCAGGTTGCAAAGTGGTTTCACATTCATTGTTAACATCCAATTTTTACAGTGTCTCTGTGGTGTAGATAATATTATCTCTGTTGACAGTGTGGTGGGTACTGGTTTGAGGTCAAGGGACTCACTTGCTTGAATTTCCACATCCAGGAAGTAGCATAATTGGGGCTCAAACTGGAATCAAATCTTCCTTTCTTAAAATAGTATATTTTCCCCACTACAGCAAATGCAATTCAATTTTGCAGGGGAAACCTCCCACTGAATCACGTATCATAGGTATAGACATTTCTTTCCAATACTTATTTCAGATATTAGCAGCATACCTTCATCTGTTGCTTTAATCTTCATAATGTGGAATAAGTTGAAGAAATACCAGGCATAATAAAATAGCCACCATTTGTCAAGCACTACACCATGATTTCATTTGGTATTAAAACAACCCTTTAAAGCCAGTGTCATGGTCCACATTTTGCAGATGACAAAATTGATGTCAGAAGAAGGAAAAAAAGGGACATAACTGGTGTGTGGCAGTGAAAATTCTAACCAGGTCTGTTTGACTCCAAAGACCTTGTTTTGATCACCATAATGTGTGGCTTGGCAGCCTTCGTGATCTACGTCCAACAAGCGTTCACGATGGAAGTGAGAGACCACTGTTGCTCTGTCCTTACCAGGGAAGTCATAGAAAGTATAGCTGTCTGCACTGGACATTTGGTAAATGCCTACTTACTCTCTAGGACATACTGATGTTGGCGAACAGGGCATTTTCTTAACCAATCGTTGCTCCTGTGTTTAAGAGCAGGTCTTTGGGAGTTATCAGGATGAAGCTGCCAGTCTAATTTCCATTAGGTCCTCAAAGTGAGTAGTGAAGAGTATATACTTACACATCTGATTAGTATGTATCTCAGTAGAATCTCCACTTTAGAATTCCTCACCTTCTTCTTACCTGTCCCTATGGGTGCTGCCGTGTTCATTTCAGCTGGCCAAGGGAAATCATGGTTTTAGCAAGAAGAGGGTGAACCATAGCCAACTTATTTTAGAATTCAAAGCACTCATTTTTCTCTGTAACTTTTCCCATCCACTCATAGTTCCGTGCTTGCAGCGTGTTTTTGTGTACGTACATTTTATGTCTTTCCTCAGGTGCTGTGGTAGGCACCGTAGGGAGTGCAAAAATGAGCAAAAAACAAAACAAACCACCTTAGAGGAATTTATGATCTTGCAGAAGGTAAAGAGAAAAAAAGCAAGTATTTTATTTAAAAATTCTCCAAGTTATGTAAGCTAAATGTCTAAGAAAAAAATAGAACCATAAAGAATAAATGTATTAGTAAGCAGAAATATGCAAATGTAAATAGTGATGTCTGTTTACACTGAATAAAGTAACAAGAATTAGAAGTCTGGATAGAGCCAGAAGTTGGCAGAGATGTGGGGATATAGAGGCCAACACACACCTTTGTGAGAGTGCATGCCAGTGCAGACATTCTGAGGACAGTGTAGCATTACTTAGTCAATAGGCTTACCTCTTCCTGTGATGCTGCATTTGTTCTGTTCAGTATATATCTCAATAAAATTCCCAAACAGGGCCATACGGGGCCATGTATGAACATACTCATTTCTGGCAGCCAGGAGTATATTGTCAAAAGTGTAGGTGAGGGGTGCCTGGGTGGCTCAGTCAGTTGAACATCTGACTTTGGCTCAAGTCATGATCTCGTGTTATCGATTGAAGCCGCACATGAGGCTCTGTGCTGACAGCTCAGAGCCTGTAGCCGCTTTGTATTCTGTGTCTCCCTCTCTCTCTGCCCCTGCCCTGCTCATTTCCTGGCTCTCTCTCTGTCTCTCAAAAAACAAAAACAAAAACAAAAACCGTTAAAAAAAAGTGTAGGTGAAGTGTGAGCAATGCAAATCATAGAGTATTACGCAGTAGTTAGAAATACCAGAAGAAACATGGAAGGGTCACGAAACAGCATGGAACAATAAAAGAAGCAGAGTAAAATTTATCATGGTATCTATTTAAATAAATTAGCATGCTTGCATAAAAATAGTGTATATTTCCCAAGAACACTTAATAAAAAGATACATATTTATGGGTTTTTGTGGGAAGAAGAGAATTGAAATGGGGATTGGGAATAAAAGGGAAAATAAATATAACACAGGGACTATCCATTGACCAATCTTTTTTTTTTTAAGTTTATTTATTTTGAGAGAGAGTGTGAGTGAGCGGGGGAGGACAGAGAGAGAGAGAGGAAAAGAGAATTCCAAGCAGACTGTCAGCACAGAGCCTGATGAACTCATGAACCGTGAGATCATGACCTGAGCCAAAACTAAGAGATGCTTAACTGAGCCACCCAGATGCCCCTATCCATTAACCAATCTTTGTGACATGACATTAAATGAGGAGCATGTTGAATTCAATGCTCTACAACAAGCAAAACAAAAATCATGGAGATTCAAGGTGGTAAGAGTTACAACCTGATGAGTTCAGGAAATAACTTCATAGAAAAGTGGCACTTGACATATGTCTCTAAGGATGGGTAAAATCTGAACAGAGGTTAGAGAAGACGGGAAGCCAGTACAGGGAGTAGATATTGGGGTATATGAAAAGGGCCTTCCAGGGAAAGCAGGGCCAACAAATGCTTGGCAATACAGTGACAAGGGGCAAGGGTTCAGTGAGGAGAGAAGGGCTCACTTTGGCTGATGCATAGAGTACAGGTGCGGCACTGTAGTAACAGCTAAGTGTCAGGCTCTAAGCTGAGTCTTTTATGCACCTTATCTACTGAATCCTCACAATGGCCAGATGATACAGATATTCTACTCTTAATCATCATCAATCATCATCATTCACTTTACAGATGGGGAAGTGTGTTGAAGAGGTAAGTAACTTTCTAGCTGCACATCCTGTAATTGCTAGATACATGACGAAAAGCCAGGTATCTCTGGCTTCAGAGCCTGTGCCCTTAACCCCCATGCTCGCCTCCCTTTCAAGGCCATGCTCTCTATTCCTCTGTCAGCGTAGATGTAGAAGGGCCTGGTAGTGAAGGGGTTAAAGTAGTCAGAACTCAGCCCTATGCTGTGTATGGCTTTAATTATCCCTTACTACTGATTAGTTTGATAGCAAAAGGATATTTGAGAAGGAAGCTGCCCATGTTATAAAGTTCTGCCTATATTATAAAGGCCTTTCTGCTCATGTGTCTCTCATTGAAATGATGGAGGGGCTGTGCCAACATCAAGCTAAATAAGGAGAAAACATTTATAAGCACCCTTTTAACCCTGTTGAAGCTATGCGTTCTGAAATCCCTTCAAGTAACAAATGGGTAAGAACAAAAGGGGCAAAACTAGCTTTTTAACTATGGAGACTGAGGTCGAAGCTTTAGCTGGGCCCTGTTTATCATGCTGCCTTGATTAAACTCTAAGCTTCTATGCCATAAAGATGAGAGGAATGACCACATCTATAAGATAGGGTTTTGAATCTCAGCATACTCAACTGGAACATATCAGGACATATCACTCTGGTCGATGTAGGAGTAGAGTTTGGTTTGTTGGAAATGTATAGCCAGGTGAACACTGAGGCCAAGTACTATGACAGTTTCCATGTTTTGGGAAGTGGCATTTGCAAACAGAGAAACGGTTGCATATAGACACACACAAATGGAAAACAAAGGCCAGAGTGTTGAGAAAGGGCTTTTAGTGATAGACTCAAGTGAAATGAAGTTTCGACAGGTCTGTTTTTTATTTATGCCTTCCTCTTTCTTGCATCTCCACCCATTTCTCAAATTCTTTCTTTGCTATTTACACATCAGAACATCTGGGATTGGGCTTCCAGCACCTGCTATAGGGAGCAGAGATTTTCCTGCTGAAAATATACTTTTCAATGGCAAAATTTAAATTAGTATGCCTTACTTAGTTCAAAAAGAGTATGTTTCAAAATCTGGCTCTAAGCAAATACGCAGCTTAAGAAACAATCGAGAGCAACAAAATAATTTTAACAAAAGAAATACCCAAACCTGAAGATCTTGATAAAAGAATAAAACAAACGAAGAATTCAACACACAGACTGAAAACAGACTCTTCATAGTTTAGACCTGGAAGGCTCTACAGTACATCTGGTTAACATCTTGCAAGCTGAAGAACCCTGCCTTGAAAAACCTTCTGTACCAATGACACACAGAATGAAAGGTTATGTTATGACTTTCAGATGGAAACCTGCAAAAGTATATCCACTGGACTGGACCGTTAACTCTTACTACTTCTGATTCCAACTGTTAAAGAGATTTTTCATGTGTGAATTATAATGAACTTTTTCAGTTTATATCAGAAACACCAGAAAGAATTTTTACTTGGAGAGAGTGAACATGCTGTGGACGGAATAGAATGTCTCAGTTGTGATGTCCAAATGGAACTAAAATCCCCCCAGTAGGGATTTTGTAGAGTGCATTTTAATAATAAGCATACATGTCTGTATATTGGGTTGGGAACAAAAACGCCGTATTTGAAATACAAGCGTGTTACAAAACGTCTGTAACTGGTAACATTCACTGAAAGTTTTGTTGAGATAAAGGAGTCTATTTGCTTCCAAGTATGGGTACAGAAAAATGCCTTTATATTGATGTGGCAAAAGTCATACGTGCTAAGGAGGTACTGTAATTTGTAATATAGTAGAAAAATTAGAAGAATCCTTTTTTGAGATCCGTTCACTACCAGAATTGTATTGTCTTTGTCTACAATTTACTTGACTCTGGGGAGGGAGGTAAAAATGAAGAAGGGCAGTTTCTCTAAACACCGGATTGTCCTGTGTTTAACCATCACGTGGTTGTGCATTTTCTTGATCTGTAGGAAGGAGGTACTTCCTTCTTCCCTAACCACCCAGGAGGCTCGCTGCCAGCCTCTTGCCTCCATGCCCCCAGCATCCAGCAGACACTTCTCAGAAATGCCGTTTGAAGTTCTCTGTGCAGCAAGTGGGTGTGTGAGCGAAGGAGAGGTATCATTTCCTTCAGACACATACACACCCCCCCACCCAGACGAAGGGAGAATCGGCTATGCAGCAGGCTTGCTACAAGGGATTTTTCCATGTGTGTTTTATTATGTTGGAGAGGACTGTGGTGACAAGCAACACATGAAATTGCTATCTGTCTTTTCTGAAATTTTACATTCTCTTCTCTTTGTAGGGAAAGTGATGTAATACCCTATTGCTTGTGTAAACAGTATCATTCAATTAGAGGGTGTCTGCTTTCCCTTGCATACCGTGAAAGCTGCATTCTCCTCGCTCAGATGCCATCATGGACTTGGTTGCGTAGTGGTGACCTGTGCTCTTGGGGACAGTGAGCTGCATATACTGACACTGTTAGTAGCCAGAAGTTTTCACTGGGGAAATAAGTTTAGTATACTGTTATTAATTTGGTTCAGAAAAGAGTTGCAGAAGTACTCAGATGAATAAGACGTAGCAAGAACACATGGTCTTCGTTATTCAATAACTATTCCTCTGCAAAGGAAACATGGTCTATTTCCCATTTGAGAAGGAGCTTACAACAAACTAGTAAATATGGAAAAAGGGCTACACATGTACTATAATTTTATTGAGGAGTTGTCCTCGTGCACTTATGTAGCCCTCCCCCATCCCAACAAACTCACAAAACATGTCCACGTCGATGTATTCCCAGCTGGAATTAGCATAATCATTACCACATTATAAACAAGCCTGTGGAAAAATAGCCTGCGAGATTTAGATGGCTTGTTGTATAAATGAAGGCAGGTGGGGATAGACAACCAGATATTTTGGGAACAAATTCTCCCCCCCCCCCCTTTAGAAATAATAGGTGAGATCTACCAAATCTCAGTTGATAGCATGGACTGAAGAGGTAAGAGTTGAAAGGCATTATGACACGTTCAGTATGCCTAGATAGAAGTCTGCGAAAGGCTTACCGTGGAGCCCCTCCACTGGAAGAAGTTCTCATTTGATGATGGGAATGTTGAGCCTCCCTTTTTTCTTTCCTATTGGAGCACAAGTGGACTACTTTTCCTCTGATTTCATATAGTTCCTGTTGGTCAAGGTATCTGGCCCTTTCTTTCTTTCTTTCTTTCTTTCTTTCTTTCTTTCTTTCTTTCTTTTCCCTATTGTACTTTTTCCAAGAGTTGACCAGATGAGAAATCTGGACTTAATAGCTACTTCCAAGTTTACTGCCAAGACCAGAAATAAAATATGATGTAGAATATTGCCTTACCTGAAAGCTTCAGGATGCTAAATGCTGTTAGATCCAGGTTTAATTGTAAAAAGAGTCCAAGACAGAGGAAGGAAACGAATTTTATGAAAGTAAAAGCTGGTCCGTGTGTCCAGGTTCTAAGAGATCAGACAACAGGCTGAAGAGATTTAGCATATTTAGAGATTTAGATTTAGCATTTACTTCTTTCTTTTTTTCTATTGATTTGTACAGGCATGCAGAGAATAACTAAGTATGCTAGCCACAGAAAAATCATGGTGTATTCTTTCAAATTTGTGATTCGAACAATACCCAGAGAACCATACAATTAGGATAAGGATGGCATTGGTGAGTGTGGGTGAGGCAATATATTCTCTGTGGGCTTATTGCATCTTCTGTGGCCTGGTGATTTGTTTGTAAGTTGCTTTAATTTGATGAGATGGGTTTAACCACATGTACCTATAAAATCAGAATGATATATAATATGGATCGCATGAGTTTCAACATCCAGGGAAGTTAATTTTCGAGTACAGTACTCCAGTAAGGGTCCCTCAACTTTGACATGAGATTTCTATTTGCAATAAAGTTAACGAGGCTCTTTCTTCCTAGGCTGTCTTAGACTCAGATATCGGTAACCATCAGGTATAGCAGACCTATGGGAAGGGAATGCACACAGATCAAACTGGCATGATGGTCTGCTTTACTGGAACTCACTTAACCCCTGTGCAATATCCTCAAATTGCATAAGTGCTGAAGTTACTTAATGTTTCATTATAAATAAATTATCTGATATGAAATGTGTTATTCTCATAAATTGGCTTTTTCCGTGATTAAGAAAGAGAATTAGATTAAAATGGGCCTGTTTCAAAGTGACATGGCCATTTTTCCTTTATATGTTTGCAAAGTTAATAAAGTAATTGATATTGCAGAGACTTTGCCAAAAGGCAGGGCATTTTCAGGCCCTACAATTAAACCATGATGTCCAAAAGAGCTTGCTTTAATGTATTATTTATTGAGCACTGATGGGATATTCAGTATAGCATAAGAACGAAGTTAAGCCAGTGTTTTCACAGTTTGAATAAAAACATCTAAGTGTTGTTTCCTATTGATAATAGAATCTGAGATTTATAGACAAGAAAAAGGACCCTGGAGGATTTCTGGTAACAACTCATTTTATAGATGAAGAATCAGAGGCTTCAAGAAAGGAAATGATTTATTCACTCCAAGGCATAATAGCTCAGCTAGAATTAGAACTCAGCCCTGTTGACTTTCCCAACACCATAGCTGTGCTCTCCCGCTGGCTGCACCCCTCCACGCTTGCCATCCCTCATCCTTTTTGCCCAATCCCTGAAGCATCTTTCTGGCTGGATTCTTAGCCTCTAGCCTTTCTCACCTGTAGTCCATCCCACACATCACTTATAAGATTAACTGTCTTTAAACCTATTTCTTTAAAAAAAATTTTTTATGGTTTTTTTTTTTTTTTTTTGAGAGACAGAGACAAAGCATGAGCAGCAGAGAGGGAGAGAGAGGGAGACACAGAGCTCATAGCAGGCTCCAGGCTCCGAGCTGTCAGCACAGAGCCTGACACAGGGCTCGAACTCACAAACCATGAGATCATGACCCGAGCCAAAGTTGGACGCTTAACTGACTGAGCCACCCAGGCACCCCTTTAAACCTATTTCTTATCAAGAATCCCTTCTGTATTAGGGTTCTCCAGGGAAACAGAACCAGTAGGAGATACACATATGTACACCCCCACACCCAGTGGCATAGTTCTGGTCTGAAGCTGAAGGTCTGAGATCCCAGCTCACACAGTCAGACAGGTGAAGCCCCCCCTTAACTCAGCATTGTACCCAGGTCTTCACTGACTGGATGAGGGCCACCACATTGGAGAGGGTCATCTGTTTTATTTAGTCTATGGACCCAAATGTTAATATCATCCAAAAACATCCTCACAGACACATGCACATTAACGTTTGACCAAATACCTGGGCATCTCATGGTGCAGTAAAGTTGACACATAAAATTAACCATCATACTTTCCTTCAGAAGGTATAATGGCTATGTCTTCCTCTTCTTCCTCTTCTTCTTCTCCTTCTTCTTCTTGTTCTTGTTGTTGTTGTTGTTGTTGTTGTTATTGTTGTTGTTGTTGTTGTTCTTCTTCTTCTTCTTCTTCTTCTTCTTCTTCTTTTTCTTCTTCTTCTTCTTTTTCTTCTTCTTCTCCTTCTCCTTCTTCCTTTTTATCAGAGCTTATTATCATTTCAAAACTCTTTCCTGGACTTAATCTTATTATATCATCACTTGGACACAGAGAGAAGGGAAGGCTGACTTTGAGTGCCAAATTGCTCTGAGGCACTAAGAAAATCTTATAGTATTTATTTCTGTTATAAAATAAATACATGTTTATCATAAAAAATACAGATAATGGAGATAAGTAAAAGAAGGAAATAGATGTCTTCCTTGATTCAAGAGTCAGAGGTAACCTCTATAGCTTTTTAGACTTTTGTGTATGTAGTTTTATAAAATGTTACATGTAATACTCATCCTGAGTATTATTTTCCACTAACACGCACATATACCTATGGAAGGATTATTTTTAATCATTTCACAGTATTTTCTTTATGAACGTCCCCATAATTTGTTAACTAATTCGGTATTGGATACCAAGATAATTTCCATTTTATTCTGAGATACCACTTTGTACATGTAGCCTTGCATACATGTCTAATTCTTCTTCTTTTTTTTTCATTTTTAAGTTTATTTATTTATTTTTGTGAAAGAGATGGAGAGAGTGAGCGGGGAAGGGACAGAGAGAGAAAGAGACAGAGAATCTCAAGAAGGCTCCACACTGTCAGCATGGAACCCAATGTGGGGCTCAATCTCACAAACCAGGAGATCATGACCTGAGCCAAAACCAAGAGCTGGACACTTAGCCGACTGAGCCACCTAGGCGCCCCTAATTATTCTTTTATAAAAAAACACAGGTGAATTGTTACTTTCTTTATCACATCAGCTCTAAACTACTTTGCCTAATTTTCACCTTCTTCTCCTAACTATATTTTTTACAACTTCCTAAAGCAAATCTTTTAATTTGGTGACCTTGGTTTTATACTGTCTTATGTTCTTTACTTTCTTGCCTGTATTTATTTTAGCCCTCCAGATAAGCTATCAGCGTCTTGAAGGAAAGAGTCATATTTTATATTTTTATATAAAGATATAAACATATCAAGAGTGGTAAAACCTTGGTTTGAGAGCATAATTTGTGCCAGAAACATGCTTGTGATCCAGAGCACTTGTGTGTCAAAGTGAATTTCAAGAACCACGGGCTCAGTTGTGATCATGTGATGTTCAGTGTCACATACTACTCATATGGCAAGACATCGCTTGTTTATTAAGTTAAAATTTATTAAATTGTTTGTTCATCTTGCAGAACAAGTTACTAGCAATTCAAGGTTTTATTGTAATTGATTTGAATTGTTAATAAAACTTACTGTGCACTATTAGGCTATTTTTAGTTCGATAGTCTAAGTCCTAAAGAAATTATCTTATGTAGTTCCTATCAGCTTTGAAAATTTGGTAGCTCACAAATTAAACATAAATAGTGAGTTTCTCAATCTTTCAATCACTTGACACATTATTGAGTACTTTTCCTTGTGTAGATTATTGCAGTGGTCCTGTTTGAGGGTGCAGTGAGACACAAAGAGACACTATTTCTACATCTCAAGATATAGCCAACAATCTGTGTCATACATATAAGATAAAAAATTATTTGGGGCACTCTTGTGCTTTCCCTGATACAATTTTCTGTAAGAAATTTCTCCATTTTTTTTAATGTTTGTTTTTGAGAGAGAGAGAGACAGAGACAGAGACAGAGTATGAGCCAGGGAGGGGCAGAGAGAGAGAGAGGGAGACACAGAATCTGAAGCAGGCTCCAGCTGTCAGCACAAAGCCCGACATGGGGCTCGAACTCATAAGCCATGAGATCATGACCTGAGCTGAAGTTGGACGCTTAAACGACTGGGCCCCCAGGCGCCCTGACATTGTTCCATTTAATTAATGACATGGATTTTGCCCTTTGTTAACATGACATCCACTGTCACTTTTTTGTTTGGACTTTCACTTGATATTTGGTCTGATGATCTAGACTTTCTATAGATTTGATTAAGAAATTATGGATGGAAAATATTGCATTCCGAAAATAGAACTCTTTCGTGTGATTATTACGAATACATATTAGGAGGCCTTGGAGTGATCACTAAATTTAAACTGAGTATGAAATTAGAACAAGCATTAACAAAATGCAAGGATAGGCTGAAATTTTGTTGAGGAGGAAAACACCTAGATGGTAAAACTGCCTGAGGTGTTTATTGTCTAGTTGGAAATTTGGACACATACAACTCTCTAGTGATGCCAATTAGGCATTAACATAATTCAAATGTGTGAAAGGGAATAATTACTGTGACTAAGAGGGTCAAGGAAAGATTCATTGAGAAAAAGACACTGGAGCAGGGCCTTGAAAGAGAAGTAGGATTTAGATGTGTCAGTAGTGGAAAGTGAATTGGAAGTGTTGGGGAGAGCATGAAGAGGCATACAAACATCTGAACATATATTTTTGTTCCTAGAATGTTGAAGGGTCTTGTGTAGTGGGGGAACAAAAAAAGATGAGGGAGGAGGAAAATGGTAGAAGGAAAAAAATGGGCCTGTAGATTGAGGTCTGATTCTGATGACTGTTCAATGTCATTCTAAGCAGCTCAGAATTCATTCTACAGGGGGAGAGGTTTTAAAACAGAGAATGGCATGATTGGGTTTATCTCTCAGGTTGATATTCTGACTTTGTCAGAGAAGATAACTTGCAAGGGCTAGACACTGGAGGTGAGAGAACAGTTGAGAATACAAGCAATGGTTCAGGGTGACTATCCACAAGGAACTGTTATTTATAACAGTGGCTCTAACACCTGAGGAAGAGATACTTTAATGGAATTTAAACTGTCCTGGATTTTATCTGTGTGGGTTTTTTTTTTTTTTAATGTTTATTTAGCAGGTGCTAATGGTCTAACAGTCCAGATTTCATCTTCTCTTCAACACCTAGTCTTTTATGAATTTGCATTTGCTTTCATGGACCGATTCTTCTCTATTCCACCTCTGGTCTTTATTGACAGGAAGACAGGAACAGAGGCAGATCCAATCAAAAACTATTTATTCCCATTTGGGTGGAGAACAGCTGTTGCTGCTCTCACATTTGGGACAAGAATATCCTTACGGCATCGTATCTTGAGACTTAAAACCAACAAAGATTTATCTGAGAACCATGTAATCATACACTGTGGAGAAAGCATGAACTAAAATGATGAAATAACTGTATTAACATTACCAACAAGTACAAATACACCAATATACTTCTTCTTGGCCCTTGGTTTCACTTCACTTGGGAAGTTCTCCCTCGCCGGAATAGCCATGGCTCCTTTCTCTTTCCATTACTCTCACACTCCCTTTTCTGTCTTGCAAGGTGCTCTAGCTGTTTGGCAAGGTTCACATACATTTCACCTTTCTCCTCAGGACCCATTCACTATATTATTAGATTTCTCCTCGCTAGGAAGTGTTTCCCTTCTTCTTGCTTTCCCTTTTACTCATTTGGCCTGTTTGCTTTTTCTGTCTCTTTTGTGGTTTTTCTCCCCCCTTGGCAGCCTGCTTCCTGCCTTTCATCGGCTGCAGGTGTCCTGTGTCTTTGTGATGACTTCTTGCTCAGAGGCCCTCACCAAGCCCTTCTCAGGCCTTCCACATTCAAGTGGGCATGCTCTCTGGCCAACGGGTCTCCCCAGGACCCCCTCCTGATGATTCTCTCGGGCCACTTTTGTTTTTACAGATTACAACTTTCTTGCTCTCCTGTTCCCCACTCTACACCTCCCCTCTGCCCCTCATCTGTTTTGGTTAAATCCTCGGTGAGGGTTCTGGCCTTTGTGTTGAAAAGCTGCTTTCTGGTATAAAAGACAACTCAGTTTCTGCTGAATGTAAAGTTTTATTTATTTTCCCTCAGAATATACAATCTCTTTGGAGGGAGAGAATCGGCTTCCAGTCTGCATGCTACTAGGAATACCATCATTGCTACAAATATGGTCAACCTATACTCGCATATGACTTTAAAACACATTTAGTGTTATCGTAAATGAAGCAGTTTGGTTCAATCATGAGGAAGTATCCGATGTCAGCCAGAAAGAGAAATCAATATGTATTGTGCTGGGTCATAATGAGTATTGACAAGGCAGACTGGAGTACATTTATTTGTTCACAGAACGCACCCCAACGGAACATGGTATGTGTTGAGTTCTGTAGACATGAGACAGTAGAAAGCATACTTTCTGTCCGTACAGAAGTCAGTCTCGTTGGAGGGACCAACGTGAATCTGGATGTTTACAGTGTGGTAGGATGAGTGCCGCAATACAGACATATAAAGGAATCTTGGACACACAGAAGGAGAATGTAAATAATTTTGCCCCAGGGGTGCCTGGGTGGCTCGGTCGGTTAAGCGTCCGACCTCAGCTCAGGTCACGATCTCACGGTCAGTGAGTTCGAGCCCCATGTCGGTCTCCGTGCTGACAGCATGGAGCCTGCTTTGAATTTTGCATCTTCCTCTCTCTCTGCCCCTCCCCTGCTCATGATCTGTCTGTCTCTCAAAAATAAATAAACGTTAAAAAAAAGTTTTTTAAAAATACTTCTGACCCAGCCCAGGAAACTGCTCTGCAGTGATGGTGTTCAGTTAGTCAGCCTGAGAACGACAGATTCTGGAATACACGAGGTTTCACAGGCCAGCATTACACCTGGTGTGCAAGCCGTGAGAGGCCACTTTCAGCTCAAGTACAGAGTTTATCAGAATTGTTGAACTTCAGCTAGGCGATCTTGGAGCGCTTTCTCAAACTCTAAGGATCCGGATTGCCTAGAGAACAAAAGCATCTATGAGATGCTTGAGACTTGTTCTCTAGAGGCCATAGGTCGCTGTTTCCCATGTCACATTGACACTTTCCCTTGACAGCGTGCTAGCAAAGCAGTAACATCTGTTTCTGCGCGGCTATGCTGTGAATGCATCGAAGAGGACAGGCAGGCAGTGGTTTAGTGCAGCCTGCGACTTGTAAGGAATTTCATATGGAGAGAATTCTACTCTGTGGTTCCGAAATTAGGGTAAAGAGGAAGTTGCTTTTATTACTGTGGCAGAAGAAGGCCCTCTGCCCTCGATTTCTCTTTCTTTTTCTAATTTGTAACCATTTCCTGACTGACGTTGCCATTGCATGCTTTTTTTCTTAAGTTCCCCCTGATGCTTAAATAGGTTAAGGGCCCGGGCTGCACCGGGTGAGCCCGGAGTCCCCGCACCTGGGCTCACACCCCTGCTCCATCACACAGGGTCTGGCGCTGACCTGCCAGGCCACATGGAACTGTTCAACCCCCGTGTCCTCCGTCAAGATTACCATGAGCTGGGGGTTTACCCTGCTTGCTCCTCATTTTCTTTGTCAGCAAGACTGAGATCAAAGTGCAAGACGGATACATAAACGATAACCTAGAACTTTGCCCAAACACAGAGGCTGCTACCCAGGCAGCATCTTCCATCACACTTTCCCCAAAGGCAAGGAAGGAGAGGGGCCAATTATGTTTAAGTATAGCCTTTCTCACACAGCCGCTTCCAACCACCCCCCGCCCCTCGCTTTGTTTCCTGAACCCATCATCGCTGTATTAATCAATTGGTTCAGGGATTTGAGGTTTCCTGACCTAATCACAGGATCTGGGACATACTGATTTCTGTTTATATGAAGCTGTGGCCGTGATTGCAAACTTCGTACCTGGCTGAGCTCACATCTGTCATTCTGTACTCAGGATCTGGGATGGTTCTGGCCGTTCTCCTGAAGAGTGAGGAAGGGTGATCTCCGCTTGTGTTGTGAGCCGATGATAGTTTACTTTCGGAATGCATTTCATTTAAAACAATATTGACAAATAACGTTCGTAATGGCAACAATGATTTATGGAAGCAATCGGACAGGTAATAATTCCCTTTGGGCTTGTGTCCCAGATTTTTATAAAATACCTTGCAGCGTGTCTGAGTTGACTTATGTCATGCTACACTTCCTCTCTTTAAAACGAATATTGGTGTCTTGAAGAAAGAGAGAGATGGACCGAGGATATAGCCAAAAGGTAGGGAATGACTGGGAATTAACCAAGAGGATTAATTCTTTTAGAAAAATAACACTCAGATAACACCAGTTTTAGTTAGCAAAATTTATATGATTGTTCTCTAGATTGATGTTGTCTCTGAGCCCATTGTATAGACTAGACCTGGAAAGGTGAGGTTGAATAAGGCAGCTCTTGCTTAGTGCAGTTGTAAATGCTCCGTGGATTTTTTTTTTTTATCAATATGATTGATTATATTTTATAACAGATGGTAATTCCTCCCTGGATCTCCAGAAATCACAGCTAGCCCATGTGATTGTTCTCATTCCTTTCTGAAATCAGGTATCTATATGTGCATGTGTATCTTATAGATACATGACTCTGTAGATCTTCCCATACCCACACGGGCTGATACAGCATTAACTGGTCATGGAAAAGCTGAAGCGTGGACACTTCCCCCACACTCCTATCACCCCTACCAAGCTGCCACATTTGTGTGCGTGTGTGCATGCACTCACATCCAAGCATGCTTGCGTTTGTATGTATCTTCAGTGCTGTCAGCCATGTTGTATTTCAAACGCTCTGCTTGGTTTCTCAGAAAATACTGGCACGTTTTGGAAATACTGAGGATGATCTCAGTCAGTAACCACCACAGCAGGTAGGGGAGCAGCACAACCCTGAACTGAGACAACTCGGGTTAGACCTTCCAGGTAGACTCTTGCTGAACTTGACATTTGACTTCTCCGGGTCTCATATTCCTCACCTGTAAAATGGTGACAATACTGAGTACCACAAAGCGTTCTTTAAAGGATTAAATTATAAGATATAATGTATGAAGAGACCTAGTGCTTTGAACTCTGGCCCTGGAGTGGGCATGTGTGGATTTGCATCCAGGCTTTGCTTCTTAAGAGCTGTGTAAACTCCGGGCGCCGACCTTGGCTCAGGTCATGATCTCATGGCTTGTCATCAAGGCCCGCGTAGGGCTCTGTGCTGACAGCTCAGAGCCTGGATGGAGCCTGCTTCGGATTCTGTGTCTCCCTCTCGCTCTGCCCCTCCCCCGCTCATGCTTTATCTCTCCTTCAGAAATAAATAAACTTAAAAAAAAAAAAGCTGTGTACCCTCAAGCAATTCATTTAATTCTCTGTGTCTCAGAAAAAAAAAATACAATGCATATAAAGAGCAAAGTTCCTGGTATGTAGTAAGCACTTGTTAAATATTTGCCATTATTATTAAATTATAAAAACTATGCAGATGTTACCTTTTGTTATGATGGGCCAATTAATAAGACAATGTCTAACTCTGAGGGTAAGTGTTTTTCTGACAACTGATCTGGAGAATGTAGTGGCCTGCTAATCAGCATTTTGTTGAAATAACCTGCCAGCTTTGTGAGGGAATGGATGTATTTATAGACTTAAGCTCAAAGTGTGATCCCATGCATGTGTCTTAAAGACGCCTGGAGTCATTTAGCTTGTCCACGTTTCATGAGCTCTCCTATGGTAAATATGAGAGTTAAACAGCATTTGCATGGTTGCAGCTTCTCTGTCCCCTGCTTTGCCGTGGGGATAATTTTAATGACTGTTGTTCTGTGGCTAAGAATGAATGTTTGGTTTCAGAAAAAAAAATCCAACTTTTGTAGAAGAGCTGTGGCACATTAATTGATATCAGCAGTCTGCAGAAAAAATGTTCCCTTGTCTTTCCGTGGTTAAATATTTGTCAAGTTTATCTCTAGAATTTTTCATGTGTTTTTCTGCCTTGCCGTAGTTCTACTTCTGAGCCTCCTAAGATATTCCCTTTTTTCCAGGATCTCTTCTAATTCTTTTTGCTTCCCTTGCCAGAGACACTTACCTAAAGCCCCAGCTCTTGTTTATTTCATGCCCCGGCCTGATGGTTCCTCACCCTGATCTAGAATGCCTCTTCCTAAAATCATATTTCCATGACTCCTTTCTTCATACCCTGTCCCACCAAACTGTTCTTCTTTCATAAAGCATACTTTTATATATTACATATTCGTGGTCACTTCTAAACCATTTGCTTATAGGGATTCTCTCATCTTTCATACGGCATTTGATACACAATTCCAAAATATGGCGGTGCTGCCTGTTGGCAAAAACTGTTAGCCTGTCATTGTGTGAGTATTTGTGAGCCCCTGGAGCTGCCCCAGTCCTTAAGGAAGAAGGAACAGCAAGAACTTCTAGACTTCCAGGAGACGAATAGGGAGGATGGCCCTTATGGTGGTCCAGGCCCTTCCCTCTGGCCAGTGAAATTGTTCCTCTCTATCATTTTTGTTTTCATTGAATTGGCTTCATGGATCTCTTCATCGCCTGAGCATCAAGCTTGTAGTTCAGGCTACTCTCTGGCATGGCTGTCCCTTCGTCTAGTCCAAGATCCACTTTCATCCCTGCTGTTGTTATTCACTTAAGAGAGGGAGTGGAAGAGTCACCTGCAGGGCTCATTAGAGTAGACCACTGGATCCATTGCAGAGTATCTGATTCATGTAAGTCTAGAGTGGGGGCTGAGATTTTGCATTTCTAACACTTTCTGGGGTGGGGGTGGGAAATCATACATATTTGGAACTCTTTATATTTGCTGAATACTATCTGATTATGAAAGTGCTCTATGCCTTCATACCTCTGTGCGGCTGCTCATGTAGTTTGGTTGATCTTGAAGGCTTTCCCTAAATCTTGTCATTTGGAACACCCAGGTTAAATGCCACCGCTTTAGTGGTCTTTTATGATTCCCTTACCCAGGGCATGAAACCGTTGTTGTATGATCTCTTCTCCCCAATTTCGTAGCAATTTATTTGTCCCTCATAGTATTTACCACCATCTACTCTATATAAAGTATGCATGTCCTGGCTTTGCTCCTTGAAGGCAAAGGTATTAGTCTCTTTTATCTCGCTTCTTCAAGTTCACTACAGTGCTTTACACACACACTGTTTCTGTTGTTGCTCTGCCCACATCTCCTTGGAGATTTACCACCTCTGTGTATCCATCTTTCACACTTCTGTATGGTTTGTTCCTACCAGGTTGAATTTCTGACTTTCTTTAGAGGACTAAACTTGAACCACCAGAGCCGCTTATCTCAACCACGTGAAGAGCTAGAATTGTCTGGAAGTTTGCACCCCCAGCAGAATGACCTACAGCTAGTGCAGGAGTACAAAAGCCCTTGCCTTGAGGGGGACACACATGCTGCACAGCTCTCATGGGATGAGGCTGACACAGGGACCTCACCTGAAATCACACTCCTGTTTGCCATCTTCTCCTTTCCTATCCTGCTTTTCTTACTCCCTCAGTGGCTTTCTCCTGGGAGCACTTCCTTAATAAATCACTTCTGCATGAACTCTTGTCTCAGGGCCTGCTTCTGGTATTGTGGAAATGCTTATTGAATGAATGAATGAATGCTTGAAAAGGAAAGTAACATCATAGTGGGGAGCTTGGACTCCAGAGCCAGACTGCCTGGGTTTAAATCCCAGTTCTGCCACTCTCAGCTCTGTGACCTTGGGCAAGTCACTAAACCTCTTTGTGTTTCAGTTTCTTTGTTCATAAAATTGAGTTAAAATCGTTCTTTACGGGGATGTTAAGAGGGGATAAATAAATCAATACTTGTAAAGCATTTGAGTGTAGTTCCCAGAATAGAGTAAATGCCAATTAAATATTTGTATAAAGAAGTAAAAAAATAAATGCATTGAAAGAAATGAAAGGAAACATAAATAATCCAAAGACATAGTATGTTCAACAATAGGAAGACAATATTAAGATGATAGTACTACTGAAAGTGACCTATGGATTCAGTGTAATCCCTATGGCACTTTTTTTTTCTTTGAAGAAGTAAAAGTCCTAAAGGAATTCTGAATAGCTGAAATAACCTTGAAAAAGAAGAATGAAGCAGGAGGACTCACACCTCACAGTCTCCAAACTTATTACAAAGCTATAGCAATCAAAATGGTGTGGTACCAGTATAAGGATGACAGTTCATGGCTGTCCTTCATATATGAAATAAATCCTTATATAGGCGATCAATTGTTGATTTTCAACAAAGGTCCCAAGGCCATTCAATGGCTGGGAGAGGGCAATCTCTTCAACCAAAGTGTTGGATATCCACATACAAAAGCTTTTGCCATATATGAACATTAACTCAAAATGGATTAAGAACCTAAAATGTGAGACCTAATATTACAATACTGTTTGAAAAAAAAATAGGGGAAAATATCCATGACTTTAGGTCTGGGAATGACTTTTTAGATATGATTCCAAAAGTACAGGCAGCAAAAGAAAAAAAATATATGAAATGGACTTTATCAAAATTAAAAACTTTAATATGCCAAAAACCACTATCAAAAGAGTGAAAAGGCAACCCATAGAAAGGGAGAGCATATTTAAAAATCATACATCTGATAAGGGATTGATATCCAGAATATATCAAGAACTCTTACAACTCAACAAAAAAATATCCAATTCAAAATATGGGCCAAGGACTCAAATAGACATTTCTCTGAAGAAGATATGCAAATAGTGAATAATCACATGAATAAGTATAAACACACAAACAGAAAATAACAAGTGTTGGTAAACATATGGAGAAATTGAAACCCTTATGCAATGTGGGAATGTAAAATTGTACAGCTGCTGTGGAAAACAGTTCAGCAGTTTTTCAAAAAGTTAAGCATTGGCAATCCCATTTACAATTGCACCAAAAGCAATAAAATATCTAGGAATAAACTTAACCAAAGAGGTGAACAATCTGTACTCTAAAAGCTATAAAACATTGATAAAAGAAATTCAAGACAATGCAAAGAAATGGAAAGAACTTTCATGCTCATAGATTGGAAGAACAAATATTATTAAAATGTCTATACCACCCAAAGCAATCTACAGATTTAATGCAATCCCTATCAAAATGCCAACAACATTTTTCACAGAACTAGAACAAACAATCCTAAAATTTGTATGGAACCATTAAAGACCCCCAAATAACCAAAGCAGTCTTCAAAAAGAAGAATAAAACTGGAGGTATCATAATTCCAGATTTCAAGTTACATTACAAAGTGGTAGTAATGAAAATAGTATGGTCTTGGCATAAAAATAGACACATAGGGGCGCCTGGGTGGCTCAGTCAGTTAAGCGTCTGACTTTGGCTCAGGTCATGCTGACAGCTCAGAGCCTCGAGCCTGCTTCAGATTCTGTGTCTCCCTCTCTCTCTGCCCCTCCCCTGCTCATGCTCTATCTCTCTTTCTCTCTCTTTCTTTCAAAAATAAACATTTACCAAAAAATTTTTAAAATAAACACATAGATTAACAGAAGAATAGAAAACCCAGAAATAAACCCACAATTTATTGATCAGTTAATCTTCAACAAAGGAGGAATGAATATACAATGGGAAAGAGACAATCTCTTCCTCAAATGGTGTTGGGAAAACTAGACAGCTGCATGTAAAAGGATGAAACCGGACTGGTTATGCAATACACAAAATAAACTTAAAATGATTAAAAGACCTAAATGTGAGATCAGAAACCATAAAAATCATAGAAGAGAGTACAGGCAGTAATTCCTCTGACATTGACCATGACATTTTTGTATATCTGTCTCTGGAGGCAAGGAAAGCAAAAGCAAAAATAAACTATCGGGACTTCATTAAAATAAAAAGTTTCTGCACAGTGAAGGAAACAATCAATAAAACTAAAAGGCAACCTATGGAATGGGAGAAGATTTTGCAAATGACATCTGATAAAGGGGTATTATCCAAAGTACATAAAGAACTTATTACAACTCAACACCCAAAAAACAGATGACCCATTTAAAAAATGGGCAGAAGACATGAACAGACATTTCTCCAAAGAAGACATCCAGATGGCCAACAGACACATGAAAAGATGCTTAACATCACTTCCATCATCATGGAAATACAAATCAAAACCACAATGAGATACCACCTCACACCTGTCAGAATGGCTAAAACCAACAACACAAAAAACGACAATTGTTGGTGAGGATGTAGAAAAAGGAACCCTGGTGCCCTGTTGGTGGGAATGCAAACTGGTATAATCACCATGGAAAACAGTATGGAGGTTTCTCAAAAAGTTAAAAACAGAACTACCCTACGATCCATCATACTACTCAATCCTACTACTGAGTATTTACCCCAAAAATGAGAAAATACTAATTCAAAGGGATACACAAACCCCTGTGTTTATAGCAGCATTATTTAAAAAAACCAAAATATCAAAGCAGCTCAAATGTTCATTGATTGGTGAATAGATAAAGGAAGAGGTGTCATGCATATATATATATATATATATATATATATATATATATATATGCATATTCCATTATATATATACAATATAATGTATATTATATATATAATGGAATATTATTCAGCCATAAAAAAGAATGAAATCTTGCCATTTGCAAAATCATGGATAGAGCTAGAGAGTATAATGCTAAGTGAAATAAATCAACCAGAGAAAGACAAATGCTGTATGGTCTCATTCATACATGGAATTTAAGAAACAAAACAAAGAAGCAAAGGAGAAAATAAAAGAGACAAACCAATAAAGAAACTTTTAACTATAGAGAACAAACTGATGGTTACCAGAGGGGAGGTGGTGGGGGGAGATGGCTGAAATAGGTGATGGGGAAAAAACAAAGAAAAAAAATTTAAACATGGAATTACTATATGGTCCAGTAATTCGGTCTAGTAATCCAGTAGGTATATACTCCAATGAGATGAAAGCAAACACTCTAAGAGATACTTGTGCACCAATGATCATAGCAACATTATTCACAATAGCCACTAGGTGGAAACAACTCAAGTGTCCGTTACAGATGAATGTATGAACAAAATGTTGCATACAATAGAACTTATTGAGCCATAAAAAGGAATGAAATTCTGGTACATGCACAACATGGATGAACTTTGAAAACATTATGCTAAGTGAAGTAAGCAAGACATAAAAGGACAAATACCATATGATTCCACTTACATGAGGTACCTAGAATAGACAAATTCGTAGAGACAGAAAGTAGGCCAGAGGTTACTGGGGGAGGAATGAGAGTGGGGAGTTCTTGTTTAATGGGTACAAAGTTTCCCTTTAGGATGATAAAAACAGTCTGGAAATAGATAGTGGTGATGGTTGTATAACATTATGAATGTGCTTAATGCAATCGTATACTCAAAAATGGTTAAAATGGGTAATATTATGTTATGTGTATTTTACCAGAGTACAATGAAAATGCACTAATCCTAGTCTTTCATTTTGCTATTCCTATTCTGTCTCTGGGACTTTGTTATCTGTCTCAATGTTTCGTTTCTCTCTCATGGAAGAAAGACATGTGATTCATCTACGTGCATTTAAGCAAAGTGCTTGAGTAGCTGTGAATTTTTAAACAACCAAACAAAAGCAGAGAAATGAAAAAACTGTGGATAAACATGAATAAATTGAAAAATAGATTATTTGAAAATTCTTTAGTTTTAGTCAGAATTAGTTATAACCCCCTGAGTGCAATGAGTCAAGTTTAATTATTGATGCCATAAAGCAGTCTGAGCCTAGAGTTTTCTTCAGCTTTACCGTTTATGGTTTTATAAAAGCTGTCCATATGGGTCCACTTGGTTTGGGCTCACAGGCAAATTGGTCTCCAGCCAGATGCTCCATCTTCTTACGTTATCACACCTCTCCATAGAGCTGGAATGTTCCCCTGAAGAGAAACTTTTAAAAATCCCACAGACTCTCATTTAAATTTGGCAATCACTGTGCTGTGATGTTTGAGTGTTTTAGACTTAGCGATAAATAATGTTTTAAAACTTCCAATGTCTTGTGTCTTAGTTGCTGTGCTCTTTGTGTCTGTAGGCAAAAACCTTAGACGTAAGAGTAAATTAAATCTAACAGAGCCTCTCATTGGCTAAGATTGTTCTTCCTACCCCACAGTCCAAGATTCTCCTCATTTTTATCATAAATAGGGAAGTGAAATGAAAGAAGTAAGGAGAAGAGAAGGTTCGTTTGTTTATGAGGTAGTGTTCCTCAAGGAATCAGTCAGCACGTTTGACTAACCCTCATGACATTTACTTTGATATATTTTTTGTCTTTGCTTGTTATATTTACATCTTTATTTTAAGACTTTTTGGTCTTCCTCTGGCCAATCTGTTGGGTCAGAGGACTGATCTATTCAAATATATGTTAACTCACATCCAGTTTCATCAAAAGGGACACAATAGGAACTTTAGCCCAAATTGTATTTAACAATAAGTTTCCCAAATTCAGCCAGTCTCACACCTATTTCAAACAAAACTATTCTACTCTAAGCCTTTTTCAGAACAAGACAAGTCATTAAGGGACAAAATAGTGTATGTTGAACTATTCAATACAAAATTTCTGTATGCAATAGTATATTTCTTATGTTTGCAATTTGGATTCAAATTGGCTCCTCTTTTGTTACTGGTCTAGAGGTCTTAGGTGAAAAGGGAGTTGGTTGTAAATTATCCTGTTGAAGACATCTTGATGCTTGTTACTGGTGGATCTGTTCTCGGGCAGTGTAAACACAACACATCTCTTCATCTATTGTAAATGGAGTTAACTGTGACAAGAGATGAGTAGCTTTGAGTATACAGTTAGGTTGACCAAGTGAGTACTCGGTCAATACCCACTAGTTGAAAACCTGAGCATTTGGAAAGCAACACACACACACATGTGCATATATATACATGTACCCATAATACATACGTACGTACATATTTATGTATATTCTCTCTGCTTTTTGAGTGGAGGGACCTGACAAACAGTGACATAGCCAATGAACAGAGAGGCAGAAAAAGGAATGGGTGCAGGGAAGAGGGCAGTATTCTTTAAGGTTTTACTTATCAAACTAATTTCTGGGGGTTACTTGCTCTCTCCACTCAAGGCAGAGAGTTAATTCTCACGGAGTTAACAGCATCACAGCTTACTCCCTTATGGCATGCACAGAACTCCCAAAAAGTCTCTTAGGGGTGATATATCTTAAGCCAAATGGAAATCCTATACCCAAGGTCTTGGATTCCTGAGTAGAGATTATACAGATAGAGACAAATTGGTTATTTCCACTCAACCCTCCAAACCCTACTGTTCGGCTTTGTATTGAAAATCAAAAGTAAACCTTTGTTTATTTCCCTTTACTGCAAGACTTCCATGGTGGAAGTTGGTTGATGAGCAGTAAATCCCTAGTGGGAAATTACTAGAACTAACAAGACTAGGAATATTTGTTTTCAAATGGATTTTTAAATTGACCTTGATAGTTTTCAGTGTTTCTTAATTAGTGTTTGCAAATCTGCTGATTTTATGAAAAATCTGTTTCTTGCTGTATTAGAGTATAGCATCACAACAAAATTAGCATTCCATATGTTGTTTTGTTAAACATACTTGGTGACTTTCTTTAAAATCCCTTGGGAAATGTTTTGAAATTTGTTGAAACAAATATGCAACACTTGAAATTAAATGGTGATTATCACCACATTGTTCTTTCTTTAAAGCATCGCCTGTGTTTGGATTCATTTAGGAGTGCTATCACTGAACACATACCCTTCAGAAATTACTCATGAATGGGTAAGGCTTAGATACAAGCCTTTTGACCTAGGTAAGTAAAAGCAGCTTGCTACAGAATTCTACCAGTGCCATGATGCCATGATGATTCTCCTCTACCTCACCAAGGGCTGTATTGGCAAAACTGTCTTATAAAAGACTTTATGTAGGTTTTCTGTCCTCTAAGCGGAATGAGAAAATTCAGCTCCCTTTTCCTAAAGTCTCCTTCAGAACTCTTTAAAAAATTTTTTTTTAGTGTTTATTTATTTTTGTGACAGAGAGAGACAGAGCATGAGCGGGGGAGAGGCAGAGAAACAGAGGGAGACACAGAATCCAAAGCAGGCTCCAGGCTCTGAGCTGTCAGCACAGAGCCAGATGCAGGGCTCAAACTCACTGACTGTGAGATCATGACCCAAGCTGAAATCAGACGCTTAACCGACTGAGCCACCCAGGCACCCCTCCTTCAGAACTGTTAAATAGAAACAGAAGAATAGATTTCATCTGAAATTGGAGAACTGGGATGCCTCCCATTGGGAACATTGATCATTAACATTTAATCATTTATTGTATCTGAGATGTGGAAAGAGGTGTTGTGTACGGGCCTTCATGTCAGGTTTAAAATTTAGTCAGCACACATATTGAACATCTACTATGTGCCAGGCCTTGTGGTAGGGACTGAAGTTTCTGCTGAAAATACCACACAATGGGATCAATATCTCTACCTTGATGGTATCACAGCTTAGCAGGGAAATAATGGGCAGCACATTGGGGCTAGTGCTGAGAGATTTCACAGAAAACTAGATGCTAAAGCATAAAAGCAAATGCAAGTTTACCAGACAGAAGAGGCAGGGAAGGATCTTCCAGGAGGAGTGACTGAGTCATATTCGGCACTGAAGTGTAAAAGGTTGCAGGTTGTTGGTGATGGTGTGATCACAATTCATTCAGTTTGGTTGGAGCATAAGATTCAGGGTGGGCCTAGGGGTGAGTTGGGGGAAGCATTTGAAAGGTAGGTGTTTTTCTGCCATACTGAGGAGTTTGGACCTCATCTTGTAGGATATGGAGAGACTGAAAAATTTTAAGAAGGGACAGGTATTGATCAGTTGTATGGGACAGAGGTGATGAGCCTGAAGACACTGCGAGTGAATCATAACAGTATGGATCTTTGCCTTCGCTCCTAGAGCATTCCCTGCCTCCCTTTAGGGCTTGTCTTCCCATGGGAGGCGGGTCCAGGGAAGTGAGGGTGGTTAACGCTTGTCCCCTATTAGCAGCTGAGTGCCACTTGCATGCACATGCCATGGCAGGGGCTCTCTCTAGCCTCCTGTCCTGTGGATACCCACGGAGAAGAGCTTGCTAGGGTGCAGACTCCCCCTTTGCCCGTGGCTTCCGGTTATCCTGTCATGCTAGCCCATGGTCAGATTTGAAGAATTTGTTAAAAGTTTAGCTCTTTTTCTCTTAGCCTTTATGACAGACATCTCTTCTTCCCACACTCTGCCAAAGGAGAAACATTTCCTGTGTCCCACCTCTTCCCAGAGGGGTGATCCACTTGGAATTTGGTTCACCTGATTGCCCTGCTTCTTTAAGCTCTAGGAAGTACCCAAGAAAAGTCTTGGTTTGTAAATTATTTGGCTTTTTCTCATTGTTAGGATAAGAACTTTCTTGAGTTTCTGCATTCTACTTGGAAACAGTACTCCCTCTATAGAATTGATTTTGCTAATTAAGGATCTGGCAATTACTTTACAACATGATCTGAAAAGACAGCTTCTGGCAGGTAGTCACACGAGGACCATAGGTATATACTGGAGAGGCTCTTCTAGATTATTGCCCAAATCAGAACTGTTTCTGTTAGGCTGCCTTTACCTCTCTTAACCCTCAGCACCTCAAGGACACCACCTTGCAACTGAGGGTAAATAAAGCAGAAAGCAAAACAAATTGTAGTGTGTCCCTAAACCTCTAAAAATTCAATATGGACATATTGGTTTGGAAACTCGGACTATGGCAGTTAAAAACCTAACCAAGCCAAAATAAATATGGAGGAGGGGAGAGTTGGATGCCCACACTGTATTTTTCTTCTGTGAGTTAGATGGGGGTGGGGGTAGTCAGCACACTTTTTCTATAAAGGGCCAGCCAGACTATAAATATTTCAGGCTTTGCAGGCCTTGCAGTCTCTGTTAATATCATTCTATTGCAACTTAACTCTGCCATGGTAGAAGAAAAGCAGCTATGGTTAATACAAAAACAAATGGGTGTGGCTGTGTTCTAGTAAAACTTTATTTACAAAAACAGGTGACAGCTAGATTTGACCCCAGGGGTACAGTTTGCTAGCCCCTGAGTTATAGGATTGATATAGAAAGTTTGGCAGATTCCATCACCATTTTGGCCATGACAATCCATCTATATCACACAGTTTTGCAAAGAAATTCATTGAACTCAAGCCTAACCTAATGTACTAATTCAAAATATTTTCCTGTGAAATGTGAATCCTCTCTGTTATAAATGGCATTTAGAAGCAATAACTGCCCACTGGATTTTCAATGTTAAGTCTTTAGTGGAACAAGACACAGAATCGATCATTACATAAATAATACAAGTGGAGATTACATATATATGTGTGATGTGTATGATACATTTTATATGATACATATTACAAATATTTATATAATATATAATATAAATTTTTATATTATAACATAAATGATAATATATAAGATATATAGATAAATATAAATATATATGAATATAGAAAATATATTTTACATTATATATTTGTATTCATATAATACATATAAAATATATATTATATAAATATAATATAAAATATATATTATGTTATATATATTATGTTATATATGTATATAATATTTTATATATATTTTAATATAAAATATTTGTATTATATGTCATGTACATAAAATAACTGGAAGGAAGGAAACATACCAAAATACTACTATTTCTTAGATCTGAGTTGTTGAATTGTAGGCAATTTAATTGTTAAAAATATACAAAGTTTCAAACAATAAGCCTGTGTAACTTTTAACATCACCCAAAAATTATTTTAAAACAAAATAACACTAGGGTGCCTGTGTGGCTCTGTCGGTTAAGCATCCGACTTCGGCTCAGGTCATGACCTCGCATTTCATGGGTTTGAGCCCCTCATCGGGCTCTGTGCTGACAGTTTAGACCCTGGATCCTGATTCAGATTCTATGTCTCCCTCTCCTCCCTCTCCCTCATTCATGCTCTCTGTCTCTCAAAAAATGAATAAACATTAAAATTTAAAGCAACACTAATATATGTATACTGGGGGAAAGGAATGTATTTGAAATTATTCTGTATGTAAGAATTCATTTTAATTTATTCTGTTTACTTTCCTCAAGTCATTAATTAGAATCTCAGGGTTTTTTTTTCTTTTCTGGGCTAGAGATTTGTCCATTCCTTTAGACTTTAGATGATTTAACATCTTGAGAATGAAGATAATTTTGTGACATAAAAAAGGCTTGCTATTACTAAGCCCTGGGCCAATGGTCCTTGTTAACATGGCCTGTCATAGGAGCCTAAACTCCTATACTTAAGGATGGATGGACTCAGATCTCTCTAATAATCAAGTTTCCTTTTTGCTACCAAACTGGACACTCTAAGAGACATACTTATGAATTAAGAACAGCCTTTTAGTATATTAGGAATGAAGACCATTTTCTATCCTCCAAAGGGCCCCAGTATTAGTTTGGTCTACATAAAAGGCACTTGCTAACCGTGTTCTCCTAGAAGTAGAGCCACATCCAACTTCCTGTGCTATGAGTATAAAAATAATCCAGGAATGATACCCACGCCCTTTGACTAGAAACCCTGGATTCTGCAGAAGTAGGGTGGGCACTGCAAATACACTGTAGATGTGGGCAAGTATTGTCAGGACTGGCCTTTGGGCCACTGAAAAATAGGCAGAATCATTGTCATTGTCTTCCTACTTCCCCTTTCAGTGGCTTCCTTCCAATTCTGTTATTACTCAACTCCTATCAAGAACCTAAGACACAGCTTTCGTCTCCCAGATCTCTTTTTATGCAGAGGCTTATGAAAACTGCTTTCTGCTTTTGGTCACATTGGGCAGAATCTGTTTGTCAACCAATTCATGAAACACACCGATGGCTTACAGTGACCACGTTGTGATGCTGCTCAGATGCATTCTCCACTAGAGCAGGGAACATGCTTTTAATTAAAGGAACAAAGGTCTAATCCAATGGTGGATAAATTTTTATTGGGGTGATATGATGCTACCATCACATCATATATTCCTTCAGCGTTTCTTTCATTCAACAGATCTTTAGTAAACATCTGTCCGTGCTAGGCACTGTTTTAAGTACTTGCATGTTAAGGATTTTATGGCTCGGCTTTAGTTAGAAGCTGCTGTGACCTGCCCTGGTCCTTGGACACCGTGATTATCATGTCCCTTCTCTGCTTGGGCCCTCCGGTGGCTTTCCATCACAATTGGCAGGATTTCCGAGGCTCTACATAATGTGGCCCAGGTTAGCTCTCTCCTTATTTCCTGCCTCCACCCAACTTCGTCACTTTGCTCCAGCCCCACTGACTCCCTTAATGGTCCTCAGGCAAGCTTAGCAAGCTCATGCTGCAGGATTCTTGTGCAGTAGTGCCCCCTTACACATGGTTTTGCTCTCCACAGTTTCAGTTGCCTACGGCCAATCACAGCCTAGAAGCGGATGGTCCTCCTGACATAGTGTCAGAAGGTCAACAGTAGCCTAACTCTATGTCACAAGGCTGATGCCATCTACCTTATTTTCTCCCATCACACAGGCATTTTATCAGCTCACATCATCACAAGAAGAAGAAGAAGAATTACAGTACAAGAAAGTGTTTTGAGAGAGAGACCACATTTACATAACTCTTATTACAGTAGATTGTTATGATAATTCTAGTATCTAGATAACTAATTTATTATTGGTTATTGTTATTACTGTCTTACTGTGCCTAATTTATAAATTAAACTCCATCATAGATATGTACATATAGGAAAAAATAGTATATATAGGGTTTGGTACTATCTGTGATTTTAGGCATCCTCTGAGGGTCTTGGAATGTGTGCCCTGCAGATAAGAGGTGACTGCTGTATTTGCTATTCTGTCTTTATGGAATACTCTTTCTATAGAAACCATGGTGCTTACTCCCTCACTTTATTCAGGGGTCTGCCCAGATGTCACCTCAACAGAGGTGCTTTACCTAACATAATACTCTTTATTTTCTGTTCCTTTTTCTGGCTTCACTTTCATATTACCTATAAGCACCTGGCCACACACACACACACACACACACACACACACACACACACACGGTGTGTGTGCATGTGTGTATACATGTGTATGTGGCCTTTTCCTCCACTAGAATATAAACTCCATGAAGTCAGTTATTTTATTTTGTTCATGGTTAACGTTTCCAGCACCTAAGATAGTACTTGGGCATAATATATAAATCAACAAATATTTATAGATTGTTGAAAGACTGTGGTTTACTTGAAGCATCTACAATTCAGTCTTCTTAACCTTGAGTTCTTGTCTCTTGCCCAGCACATAATCAGCTCAACAAGGAAGGAATAGCATGATTACACCAAAAATGCTTATGGAGGGAATTCAATCATAAGTCCCGGTTACCTACCAAAGATACAACTAATATTAGATCCACGAGTTCCTTTCCTAGAGCCTTGTTTTCGGGACATTTGGCCGTTGTGACTTTGGTTTGGCTCTGCTGTTATTTTTACATGGTGTTAATGTGTTCCTGACATATTTCAGAGACCGGGCTTGTCATTTACTTTGAGGGGTCCCATGAATTTCTCTCTTACACTTTTGAAATGAAATTTCAGAATTGACTCAAATTTATTGTTTCAATCAAATGGATTTGATTTACAGATGTCTGATCCCTTAAAAACAGATCTAAAAATGGAAAGCTTCCATCAACTTCAGTTCTTGTTTTCTTGTCTCCTCTAAACGAGAACTAAGAACTTTCTATGAGACATTTTCTGTAAGACTTTATTGTGTTAAAAACATCAGTGCATGTTAAACTAAGTACATTATATTTGCTTATGTTTTAAGGTTCATTTCATCGGGGAAGTAGTATAATCCACTAGCAAGTTGTGTATGCCTTTTCAGAATGTGATTATTGCTCATAAAAGTGGTTTTAATTGAAAATTTTATGTCATGGATAGCCTATAGCAGTCTTAGATCCACATACCTATATTTATGTGTCTATAATTTATTTTTTAAGATTCCCAATACAACACTATTTTGAAATTACTAAAGGGGTTTTCTTTATATTTTTGTTATTCATTTGGGTATCTTAAAAAAAATATTGCTGTTATGTTTGACTGTTGGCACCACTGCAGGCAGCTAAAAGCTTAAGAAAATTATTCCCCCGCCTGTCCCCTCCCAAAGCCACATCTAAAAAGGTCACAAAAGGAAACACACAATTCAAATAATCTCCGTGCTGTATCTGAGATTAACTTAGACACAGATGTTTTCACTTATAGTTTGATCTGGCATAATATATACATTTAACAAAATCCTGTTTTGTATTGCTTCTATAAACACTGAAGTCTGATAAAAGTGTATTGATTTTTCTGCTATTTAAGAGCTTTTGAACCAGTGCTTCAAGTGGGTTTTCTCCAAGGCCTAAATTAACTCTTTCAGCTTTTGACGACGGTTTCCGTGTAGGGGTGGGTGTACATGCAAGTATGTGTTTGTTTACGCTTGAAATGGATCAGAATGGCAAGCCATTTTGTGGTCTGCAATATTTTACTTGCTAGGGATAATCATTAGACTTTGTTCTTGGTTTTTTTCTTAGAAGATGAAATGATTCAACACTGTTCATTACTGTTCATTTCCTAACCACACTGTAATCATTATAGGGCTGAACATTATCTGAGAAGTCGCTGAAAATATTAATGCAACATGAACAGAGTTTGCCTCCCCGACTCTGGGAATTTCAATATGGGCATCATACTTCCCTCCCTGATCCTCAGGCCTTTGGTCCAACTGACCTCATCACGAGGGCTCTCAAAGGGGTGACTCAGGGAATATCAGTGTCGTGTAAGTTTGTCTGGCTTGGAAAGCCATTCTCACATCTCTTCTTTCTTGGCCTACATTCCAACACTCTACAAAGTCAGCTTCTTACCTTGTGAGGCCCGCAGCAGCCACGACAACCAGACCGTAATTGTGACCTTAGTAACTCCTGGGGAAGAAGATAGCCCTAAATTTAAAATTTCAAATAAGGGGCGCCTGGGTGGCTCAGTCAGTTGAGCGTCCAACTCTTGATTTGGGCTCAGGTCATGATCTCACAGTTCATGATTTCGAGCCCTGTATCTGTCAGCGCAGATACTGCTTGGGATTCTCTTTCTCTTCCTCTCTCTGGCCCTCCCCTGCTCATACTCTCTCTGTCTCTCTCAAGATAAATAAATAAATAAATAAATAAATAAATAAATAAATAGAATTTTTAAAATGTCAAACGGAATGTCAGATTCAGCAACACTATGACCCTTTGAAGCTACAGAGACTATTACTTAGTGGAGTATCTTATGATGGTATGAAAAGACAGGTTCTGAGTTAGATAAGACACTGGCTAATTTTGTAAGGTCGGACCACATGTCTTACTTTTTAAATTCATCTTTCGGGTGCACAGTAAGCATAACATATAACAGCAGTGAGAACATTTATCTATTTTTTTAATTAAAAAAATATTTATTTATTTTTGAGAGAGAGCAAGCAGACAAGCAGAGGAGGAGGAGAAAGAGAGAGGGAGAGAGAGTCCCAAGCAGACTCTGCCTTGTCAATGCAGAACCCGATGCAGGGCTCGAACTCATGAACTGTGAGATCATGACATGAATTGAAATCAAGAGTCAGATGCTTAACCAGCTGAGCTCCTCAGGCACCCTGAGAACATCTGTCTACCTATCAGCCACACACACACACACACACACACACACACACACACACACACACCCCTCAAGATCAGGGGACAAACAAATGGGTAACCCCAAACTAGAAATCTATGAAGGTTTTGTAAAGGATTCTCTCCATACCTTAAAGGGCAAACTTGAACAAAACTTAAAGAACATAAATATCCATTTCAGTGATTGCCAGAGAATTTGCTTGTCAGCTAACAGAGGCTGGCTGCCCTCCCCCCGCCCCCCAACCCCACCCAGGGACAGTACTTCCAAGTTCTCTTGGGGCCAGGGGGCAGCACTGTTGGCCTCATCACCTTTGCAGAGTGTAAACATGCCTGTCCAGACGTTGGCTGGAAAATGACACTGTAGACACATGACGGCTCTTGGGAAACCGAGGACATAGTCTCAGGTAAACTTGTTATTTATTGATGTCAAGATTATAGAAGTGTTTGACATGGTTATGGAGATTTTCCTTACTTTACATTTTATAAAAGGAAAGTATCTTCCCCTAGCAGAAATGCTTGATAACTTCCTCAGTGAGAATGGCTGTTCTATCAGCAACAGTAGAAGGCAAGAGAATAGTATAATTCTGAAGAGTGTGGCTTTAAATCCTGGCTCTGCTACTCACTAACTGTATGATCTTGGGTAAGTTAATTTTCTCTGTGAGCCTCGGTTCTTCCTGTCTGCAAAACGTAAATAATAATATCTACTTGAAGGGTTGTTTGAAAGATTATAGGGAATATACGTACTGGCCCCAGATGACTTTTTAAAAAAGCAGGTATTTCATTTACTTGAGGAACAGGGCTTTGGCTCATGAAAAGTTTCATCACAGGGACACCTGGGTGGCTCAGTCAGTTGAGCGTCCGACTTGGGTTCAGGTCATGATCTCGCAGTTTGTGAGTTCGAGCCCCACATCGGGCTCGCTGCTGTCAGCACAGAGCTTGCTTTGGATCCCCTGTCTCCCTCTCCCCACCCCTCCCCTGCTTATGCTCTCCCAAAAATAAATGAAAAAAAGGAAGTTTCAGCACAGGACATATATGCTACCAAGGACCTATAACTCCATTACAAATACCTGAAATATCAAATAAGGGAGGTGAGATGAGGAGGCAGGAAGTTTAGATTGTAAGAAACAGCGGAATCCTAAGGAGACACTTACCGGCCTTCCTTCCTACAGTGGTTACTGAACCTTTGGCAAAGGCAGCATTCACCAGATCAGTAAAAGTGTGAATGTCTTCCTTTTGCTTGCTCTCTCTTCCCATGTGCCTTTGACTTCTATCTGCTCCTTTCAGCCGCCAAATTTGCTTTTATTGTCTGCAGCCCCGTAGAGCCAGCACCTCCCTGCAGGAATGAGCTGGATCGAATTCTGCTTCTCACAGCCCTGACAGAGCCGTCAGCTTCATTTCCATCACAGAATCCTGGTAGCTCTTAAGAGTGTCAGAACTCAATGTTTCCCAACCCAGGTTGAACTGGCACAGCCGGGGCAGAGAGGAATCTTCTTTAAACTTGTGTACTGAGCAACTTGGATTAGCAAGTCACTGAGAAGATGTAAATGGGAGGTTGAATTTTTACCGTAAAAATCTCAATTATCTGAATGTCAAAAGATCATAAAAAATGAACTTGGAAATCATTCATTGATAGGTGAAAGTTACATTATGAAAAACAATCAGACCATCTAATCCCTTTGACCTGTGGTCTATTGTGAACATATAAATGCCCCGAAAAGCTTTTAATCTCATTAAACTTTGAGCCCCAACCTAAATGATAAGGTAGATGCTGCCCTTCATTTATTTAATTGGAAAAAATAATAGGCAGAAATTGATACAGTTCTTCCACCAAAATCTGAAACATGGCATCCAGAGTTGACGATATGCAGCTTGCTTCCATAGAGGCGAAGGCTGCATAGCCACGTTGTTATCAAACCTTATTTGCATATAGTAAAGAAAATGTGGGTTTTGAGAGAGATTACTGCATTGGGGGCAGTCGTTCAGTGGTAAACTGTATCCCATTTCGGGAAATAAGAGTCCTGCCAGTTACCTGAAGTTGCTACTGTTTTTATCCTTAAGACTGACTCATTTTAAATATTGTTGGTAGACATACAGTTCTATGTATCTCACTCTTTGCTTAAAAAGCTAGTTTAGACCAGAGGTAGCTTTATCAGAATGACACAGAGTTAACATTATAGATATTTATTCTTGCATTTATTTATTTGGCAAACGTTTGCCTAGTGCCCATCCAGTGACACTTCCTAGTGTCACCTCGCCTGGAGGAGTTTAGTGAGGAGGAAGAGAATGGAGCAATGGACTGAAAACGACAGACTGGAGCACAGTTAGACCTCGCGGGGCTGTTCGTGAAATGTGTAGAGCTCTTGCCCTCACCTTACACGTCACCGAGTTACTGTATGTTGCGAGATGCGTGTGGCGTTTTTATTTATGCTGCTGATGCTGTTCCTCTGGTTTCTTTGTGCATTATTGTTAATTCTTTGACTGTGAAGCAATGATTGCATCTGAGTCCGGTAACTTTATCTTCTTTCTTTCTAAGTTGCTTTCTGTTGAGGCGAAAGATCAGATAACCAAACTAGTTAGAATCGTGTCTAAGGTATGAGTAAAAAACCATGAATTTGAGGAGAAGTCTCCTCTAGGCAAAATCTATAAGCCTTTATAAACGGACCCCTTTCTTCTAAACCTCAGTGTCTTCATCTGTAAAAGCTGGCTAATGATCAAAACACCCCATAAGTGCCCTTTCAGTCTGTAATTTGACCTGCAATGGTTTTATAAAAGATCTTTAAAAATTAATTGCATTTTGTTGTGCTTTCCATAGTTAAGCTTGCCACATCTTAATCATCTGGAGGTGTTAACTACTTCTTTAAATATCAGCACCCTCAATGCCTCCATATTGAGTAAGAGAAACTAAAAACATTAAAGTTTTGAAAATCTAAATATCTTAATGAGGATCAATATTTAATTATAAGTTTTTAAAGGTTTATTTATTTATTTTTGAGAGACTGAGAACTTGAGCAGAAGAGGGGCAGAGAGAAAGGGAGACAGAGAATTTCAAGCAGGTTCAATGCTGTCAGCGCACAGCCCGATGCAGGGCTCGAACTCAAGAACCGTGAGATTACAACCTGAGCAGAAGTCAAGAGTGAGATGCTTAACCAACTGAGCCACCCGGGTGCCCCCATATTTAATTATAAATCACCTGTTCTCTTACATTTTTCTTCATCTGACTATAAAATGCATTAGGGGGAGATGTGAACACAAGTGAAATGTACAGTTTTGGGTTCCCTAATGATTTCTTGTATTTTGGGAATGCATGTAATTATTTTCTTTTTTAAATTATTTAGAGAGAGAGAGAGAGAGAGAGAGAGAGAGAGCAGGGGAAGGGCAGCAAGAGAGGGAGGCACAGAATCCGAAGCAGGCTCCAGGCTCTGAGCTGTCAGCACAGTGCCCAACGCGGGGCTTGAACTCACAAACTGTGAGATCATGACCTGAGCCGAAGTCAGACACTTAACCAACTAAACCACCCAGGCACCCTGTAATTATTCTCTTATTTCAAAATTCTAGACTCTTTGTACACAGGAGTGTGCAGCGTGCACGGACACACATTACTAACTCTGAGAGGAGTCTCTTCTATTTTCATATCTCTGCAACATTTGCTACAGCATTCTGAGCAGACTAGGTACACAAGAAAATGTTTATTGAATGAATGAATGCATCAATGACTAAAATCCATTGGCTTGAATCCTACTTAAACTTTGCTAAAATGTATCAGGAGTCATCACCCAGCTGCTCTTCTGTCTTCAGAAAAGCTTTTGTCAGGCACCAGTTTCTTAAAAATAAAGCGTGGATTTGTGGTGTTCTAGAATTCTCTGAGATTATGTAAGAATGTGTAAGATGGTCTTCAACTGTCTCAGGAGAAAACGATTAGTCGGAAACACATAGAAATGAAATAGTTTCAGACAGTGGTCAACCTCAGCAAAATATTTCTAAGACAGCCATCCAGTGACTTTTTCCCTTTGCTTCTGGAGTGTGAAGCTGTCTACTCACCTCCAGATCTCACTCCTGGCTAATTGCAGGGAGGGATGCGTGGAAGCAGGGTGCTAGACAAGTGCTGACAGCTGTCCCGAATGTGGCATCTTATTTCCTGCAGGCTCAGGTCTGCTTAGCATTACACAGTGCTTAGCTTTGGTCAGGATGTGGTCAGTGTTTGTTGGAAGGTGTATCATATGAACTTGGCTCTCGAGGAGGAAAGCTCCTGAAAAATTTACACTATGCATGCAAATTTTAGTGTAGAAAATTGCCTGTAAAAATTCAGGATGCGGGGTGGTTGGGGGAGAAAATTGGTTTGGCAGCAAGGGTAATATTTCTTTTGCGTCCCCAAAGGAAAAGATTCTTTGGAGCTTATCGTCTATAGTTGGAGAGAAATAAATTCATCCCTAGAAATTTTGGGAGCACTAGCTCTCACATGGCTCAGGGTCCATTCATCTGTGGTCAGGTGATGCTGGAGAGTTTTGTCGGGGGTCAAGGAAGGAAACATGAAGAGATGGGCTGGGGGGTCTTGTATGAGGATGGCAGGTACTCTTGTGTTAGAACGAGCCTTGAAGATCATGAGGAAGTGGTGGAAGTTATTTATTGCATTAATCTGGGCCTAAACTTAATGGGGATTATCTTTAGTTTAAAGAGCAGTGGTGGAAAAAGGCATCTGGGGAAAAGCTTTAACAACTTCTGGAAGAAGTTTCTGATTTTAATCTCATCATATTATTGTGTGTTTAAAGTATTAACTCTTCCCTAAGACTAAGCAGCTAAACTGATGATGTGCGAGGTCCCCACTGGCTTTAGATGCTGTGATTAATAAAGAACAAAGGGCGTGTCTGAGAAAGACCCAGCGTGTCTGCTTATTTCTAAATAAAATAGTGTCATTGGTAGTATTCATTGTGGCATCAAATTCTCTGGAACAAGAAGAGACAGGATGTAAGCTGCACAGGTAAGTGATTCACGTTGATGAAGAGATCTGTCTGAGTCGTTTGGAGAGTTGGCTGCAAAATCTGGGGCTGAGGAAGATGAGAGTAACGAGACACCCATCCAATCACAACGTGTGAGCACAGACGTTCACGTTTTGTTTCATCTTGAGCTGTGACGTCTCAATATCGCTTGCTCAGCCTTTCCTAATACCGGAGCAACTGAAAAACAACTCACGTTTTTGTTTTTGTTGTTGTTGTTTTAACCAAAATGGCATAAAGCCGCTCCTCTGAGTCTCTGACTTTGACAGGACTCATTCTGGAATGGTCCTGCATTCCACAACCTATACAGCAAATCTGTTACTTTTATAACAGAAGAATCAGACAAGATTTTCCAGAGTCCACCTGTGGATCTTTTGATTGTCGTCATGTTACTCAGAACAGAACAACTGTTTGAATCAAAGCCAAAGATGTCCTTGAATCATTTGGTATCAGGGTACTAACGAGCTCTGCAGACATTTCAAATTCCTTTTCCTTCCCTTCTCTCCCTCCCCTTCCACCTTAACCAGGTGTGACTTAATCCAGCCTACTTTTCCCCTAAGTAATAAACTGTAATAACACACACATGCGCGCGCGCGCGCGCGCGCGCGCACACACACACACACACGCGCCTATATACTTGTGTATATGTACACACATGAAATTTATGTATACACAATTTTTTACTGTGAAGTGAGTTTTCCAAACAATGGGTTGCTTTTTTTAAACAAGCACTAGAGACTTGACTGATGTATTTCATGAATAGGTATGGAAAAGCGGAGCCTCAGTTTTCATTGTCTCCTGGGGTTTTTAAGAGATGACAGATACCTTAATGATCTGATAAGCCAACTCAGATTTGCAAGATGAGAAAGACAAGGCTCAGGGTTTGAAGAGACTTACCCAAGATCACGCAGGTAGTGGCTGGCAGAGCTCGACTAGAACCAGGTCCTTGAACTCCTGTGCTCTTTCCTCTGGAGCACGTGATTTGAGAGCTTCATTGATATATCTCTCTCTTCTCCTCTTTTTCTCCACTTAAAATTGTCTGCTATAAATGGGCCAGTTTTAATGACCTATGATGTTTCCTTTTTCTTGTTTTCCATGGTGACTTTGTGATATTATGTTATGCTGAAGTCATAAGTTATGTGAACACATGTAAGTTCTATTTGTCTGGTATGCTTGCTGCTCCCTCCCCCTCCTGTCATCTCATCTGTCTGATGAATCCCCACTGATAACCAAGGCTCAGCTCCTCTGCTGTGTCTGTGCAAAGTGAAACCTTCCCCAGACAACCACCTCCCTTCACCCCCTCTCCCGTGCCAGCTGTCCCTTCTCTGTGCTCTAGCAATCCTTTACATATGTGACTATGAGCACTTTTTACATTGTGTTATATTGATTTATTTATTCATTCACTTAACTCTTAATTTTATTATTATTTTTTTAATTTTAGAGAGATGAGGGAGGGGTGCAGAGAGAGAATCCCAAGCAGGCTCCACGCTGAGCTCAATCCAACCACCCTGGGATCATTATCTGAGCTGAAATCAAGAGTTGGACACTCAACCTGAGCCACCCAGGCACCCCAATTCACTTAACCCTTTTCTCCCCAGTTCCACAATATAGAAAATGGAATCCTTTGTAGAACAAACCTCTAAATAATTTAAAACCCTTTTAACATTTATTTCTAATTTTGTTTTCTGAACACATATGTTGTCTATTAGTTCAGTCTCACAGATTTTTGGAGCAACAGCTTTTACTTCCAATTAACTGACATTATTGAGCACTTACTATTACAAATAACTATAGCAGCTGCTCCTATAGACATCTCAATGAAATCCTTGCAACTATTGCAGGGGTTTAAGTTATCATACTCAATGTATAGCTATGGAAACTGAATTGCACAAAGTACACATCTTGTCCAACATCCATATAGTGGCTGAATCTGAAATTAATTCAAATTCAACCAGTGGAATCAGTGCTCAAGTATTTTTTCCCAATTACATCCATTCTTGTATCATTAAGCATTTTCTTCAGTGTGCTATACTTCAATTAAGTATGCAATTATATACAAGTATAATATATAATACAGTATATGTAATATACAAGTATACTGCAATAAGGTACAAGAGTGGCTTTGGAGAGGGAAGTTGAGAGAAGTTTTGGAAGTTTGGGGATAAATTCATTGGGTTGTCTGCCTTGTATATATCTGTTCAAAAGTCACCACCACTAATATGAAAAATGTAACTGTTACACTTTTGAAAGAAGGGGACTAATCTTTACTTTGTTATTATTGCCTTTCTTTCTGTGTATAACTTGTTTGGTGTAATTTCTTACCACCAATACTTTTTTTTTTTTTTAATTGGCAACAAGTTTAGTATGCTAACCACTAAAAGATAGCTCTGAGGATCATGGAAGACAGAGGATGACACTTAAATTACTAGTTGCTTAAAAATCTTGAATTTGTCTCTTTGCACTTTCCCACTACATTTTTTGCCAGAACATCTAATCAACATCAAATGTAGAACTTCAACTCCTTTTTTTTTTCATCTTTTAATCTCGGAAGTCCTATTGATTCTTTAAGTGGATATATAGAGAGTGGTAAAGAGCAGAAAAGTTAAAAGTCTCTAAGGTTTCCTCACAGTGAATCACCTGTACCTGAATAGGTATGTCACGTGTAAGCCTTGCCCTGTGTTGTGAAAACTAGACAGGATTGCTGAACTGGGACAAAACAGTTTTTTAATTCGCTGTTGCTCATATTTGGCATTTGTCAATTAGCACTGGAGCGTAAAGGATGGGCCTCTTATTCACAGAAGATTAAAAAATAAGGCTCATAAAGCTTATTTAGCATTTTGAACAGCCCAGTGCTAGTGGCAGAACAGGAGTGTGTTTGAAAGAATTGAAAGTAACAGAAAGTGAAGGGCACCTGGATGGCTCAGTCGGTTGAGTGTCCGACTTCAGCTCAGGTCATGATCTCACAGCCTGTGAGTTCGAGCCCTGCATCTGGCTCTGTGCTGACAGCTCAGAGCCTGGAGCCTGCTTTGGATTCTGTGTCTCCCTCTCTCTCTCTGCCCCTCTGTCTCTCTCTTTGAGAGAGACTGTTTCTCTTTGAGAGTGTCTCTCTCTCAAAAATAAATAAACATTAAAAACATTTTTTTAAGTAACAAAAGGTGTTTATCCGTTGGTAGAGCAGCAGCTTGAAAGGTTGAATGTTAGCGGCAGCTTCGTAACTTTTGGCTACTCCATCTATTTTCTCTTCTGCCTTGCAGCTGTCAAATGAAGGTGACAGTTTGTGAAAAGGCAAGAGAGAAAGTAG
The DNA here is from genome assembly GCF_018350215.1 of Panthera leo. NCBI lineage: Eukaryota > Metazoa > Chordata > Mammalia > Carnivora > Felidae > Panthera > Panthera leo. The sequence continues at coordinate 72,483,101 of NC_056680.1, read as the reverse complement.
AGAAAGGGGTCTGCTCTCCAGAGGAAAATGCTTTTTCTTTTTCTTATTTCTTTTAATGTTTATTTATTTTTTGAGAGAGAAAGAGACAGATCATGAGCAAGGGAGGGCCCGAGAGGGAGGGGGAGTCACAGAAGCCGAAACAAGCTCCAGGCTCTGAGCTGTCAGCACAGAGCCCCATGTGGGGCTCAAACTCATAGACTGCGAAATCATGACCTGAACTGAAATCAGGCTCTTAACCAACTGAGCCACTCAGGCACCCCAGAAAATGCTTTTTCAATTCAGCTTATGAGCTTCTAAAAAAGCTGTTTATGCCCCCCAAAAATAAAATAAAAAATATCTTCAGTCCTTTGAGAGCAGAGAACATGTGAATTTGGGAAATCAGAAGGCTCTTGGAAACCTGAGCATTATGTGAAAGTTAGAATGAGGTCATAGGGGAGGGCTGTTCCAAAAAGCTACTGGGCAGTGTAGTCTTGTTGGTCAAGCAGACCAGAAGGAGAGAATTGCCAGCATTGTCCTCATTTTATAGGAAGAGGCTTGGTTGAGTTTTGTTAGAGCCACTGTTTTCAAATGTATTTCTTATCACTTGAACCCTTTTATCAAATCAAATATCAATATATAAAATTGATAACAACAGATCTGCTTTGAATGAAGTGAGGCGAGGGTCTGGAGCCCTGCCTCCGAAGCTTCACCTTTCTGCTGACAGCTGATCCTCAAGCATCAGATTTCCCCAGGACACAGTTTGGAAACCATACGATCATGTTTGGAACTCAGACCAGTGGTTCTCAAAGTGTGGCCCAAGACCAGCAACATCAGGATCACCAGGAACTTGTTAGACTGCAAAGTCAGTGTCAAAATCCCTTGGGGGGGGGGGTGGGACCCAGCAGGCTGTTTTCTAACAATACCTGCAAGTGTCAAGACCACCAGTATTTGAGAACCATTACTATACCATTAGTTTGGACTTTTAGATTTCTCAGACCAGTTGCCTAATTGGGTCCTCAGAGAAGCAGACACCAAGATGAAATTGAACTTGCAAGGATTTTTAATAGAGGAAACACCTGTTAGAGAAAATGGAGAGGGAACTGAGAAAGGCTGGGAGAGCTGTTTCAACCTCAGCACAGGTCTACCCTGAGTGGAGGAGACAGGAAAGGAAGATCGAATGGAAGCATCTCAGAATGTAACTGCTAATATCTGGGTCATTTCCATTGTTTCTTTTTTTCTTTTGAAAATGTTATATTTTCCTGAGTATTTTCTGTTGTTGTTGTTGTTGTTGTTGTTGTTGTTGTTGTTAGGGAGGAGACGTATGGTGAGTAAATTGCTTTGTTTTCTGGTCATTGTGAATGATCTGTTGTAGAGATTCTGTATTTTGGTATACTCCTCTGAAGAGTGCTGGTTTTCAAAACAGGCTCTAAGTTTTTCTGGACTCAAACTGCAGAATCTCTCTCCTTTGCACCTCAAATCTTGGCTCAGTTCTTCTTAGTCTTAGCTGTCAGTGCTACATGGACAGGTCAGGGTCATCATGGTTTGGGCAGAATTTATACATTTCCCTTTCAGGCTCTTTCCTTTCTGGGGTTCCCTCTTCACTTTTTAGGAGCTGTAGTTTCCTCGAGTTCTGATCTCTATTTCTGTAGGCCAGGACGACTCTAAATTATCAATAGGAATTGTATCCTTTTCTCATGGGTCTATTTTGTGTTTATTTGGTTTTGTTTCTTGTTTTAAGTATTTAATTTTGTTGTGTTTTCATATATCCAGATTCAAGATTGGTATTTATATATTTTAAAAACTAAATTATGCCTCTATCATTACATATCTCTTTAAAAAAATTTTTTTTAAACGTTTTTCTTTATTTTTGACAGAGAGACAGAGGATGAACGGAGGAGGGTCAGAGAGAGAGGGAGACACAGAATCTGAAACAGGCTCCAGGCCCTGAGCTGTCAGCACAGAGCCCGACACGGGGCTCGAACCCACAAGCTGTGAGATCATGACCTGAGCCGAAGTCGGATGCTTAACCGACTGAGCCACCCAGGCACCCCCATTACATATCTGTTGAACTTTTTAGTGTTTTGTCTTCAAATTTCTCCTTATTTTTGATACTAATATTGGCTCTTTTATCTTCTCTTTATTTGCATTTGCCTATCTTTTTGCTCATTTATTTATATTAAATCTTTAGCACTTTGGATTAATTTTTAAAAATATAATCTGCCAATTGCTTTTAAGTGGGAAAATGTGCCCATTCACATTTATTTTACCACTGATATACTTAGCATTCTTTTTTCCCCATTTTTGTTTTACATTCAATATTTATTTCCTTTTCTTTTTTTGAAAAATTTATACCAATTTTCTGATGCTGTAATTCATTTACTTTATTCCCTTTTCTAAATTATTTTTCTGTTCCATTAGTGGTTGCCTTCACTCTCTAATACTCACAATATTATACATATTTTTTAATTGTCAGATGAAATCAAGATACCAGGATTTCTCTTAGGAACATACTCTATTCTTCCAGGGAGATGAATGAAACCTATAGAAAACCTTTACTGTCTATTCCTCTCTCCCCATATTTTTACCAAACTTCTGGGTTGTACTGCGATAATGTAATATTTTAAGTTCTGGAATTAATTAAATTTTCTCTCATGGTATATATCTCTTTTATCTCAGGAGTCCTTATTTAGCAGCACTTTACACATTTCTAGAGAGTCTGTCAGTGTATCATTATCTGTAGATTTAATTATATGGAGATAGTATATGTGCATATGTATGTATGTGTGTGTATTTCTAATTAATGTTTCCTCCTTTCTCAATCTTGAGGCTTCTGTTCAGATTCAGTGTTTCAATAGATTTGTTTTTTGAGTATTTTCTTTAGTTGGGTATATGGTTTATTTGTTATCTGAATATTTGCATATCTAAAGACACGAGGTGTTTTTTTCAAGCCTAATAATGGGTGCAGGTTCTTTGAGTTGCAATCCTTTAGATAATCTGTATTATAGATTATATTATTTTACTGTCTTCTAACATCTAGGTTTGCAAGTGACAAGTCTGATTCATGTCTGTTTCTTTTCTCTTTTGGTAAGGAAATCATTCTTTCAACCTAGAAGATTGTAAGATTTTGTTTTTAAATCCTTGGATTTAAGGATTTTTTAAGTCGTATGTGTCTAAATGTATTTTATCATCAATTCTATTTGAAACTTAGTCTACTCTTTCAAGTCTTTCTTCATTTTGGAGGATTTTTAAAAAATTTGTTCAATACTTATCTTTCCTCTGTTAGTTCCTCTTCCTGACCTCCCAGGGTATCCGCTATTTGGATGTTAAGGGCTTGTGGATTTGTCTTTAGTTTTTTTTTTGTTGTTGTTGTTCCTTATGATTTCTATCTTTTTGCATGTTTTCTCTTTGATTTTCTAGGCTATTAATTTGACTCTTGACAGAGACCAATTTCTCCTTCAACTTATGTAACAATTTTTTTAGTTTAAAAATTATGGTGGTTTTTAATTTTGTTTTTTAAGTCCTCTGGTTAGGGGACCCCAAGTGGTTGTGGTCATGGGGAATGGTTGAGGGCAGATTGTCTCTGACCTCAATGCAGCAGCAAGCATGTGATGAGGTTTATGTTCAAACACTAGAAATCCACTCCGTTCTTTGGTCTCCACACCAAGCATGCAGCCTACTTGTTCAATATTCTTCAGTATCTTGGGCTTCAAGGACACCAGTAGGCCCAGCTTTTCAGAACCAAGTCAAGAGACTGCTTGGTTGGTCACCAGGGAATCAAGAAGGTCCAAAGGAGAGCAATCCCTTTCATGTATCTACGGTGTGACATCTCCTTCATCCTGCTTGACTGCCTGCTGGCCTTGCCACCTGCTAGGCTCAAGACAGATGCTTGGGTTGGAGTGGATTTGGGGAATGGAGGGAAAAGAAGTGGATTTGGGCCACCCCATTTCTAGTACAAAGGCAGCCCCTTGATGGCAAGACAGAGCATTTGTCAGTTTTTAATTCTTTCAGAAAAATGTAACAATTATGCATTTTTTGACTGAGTAATATTCTTTTAGCATTGTATTAACAAGGTACTCTATTCTTAGGAGTTTCACAGTAGTTTAAACCTTATGCTGATTTTTTTTTTTTTTGCCTATGATTGTTTAAAAACCATAAACAATTGTTTTATTGCTTGAGCACAATATGCCTTTTCTCCAGTTTACATGTTCCTAAAATCAAAGGAGAGTTTAATATTTATCCCCCAGTAGAATCCTGGTAAGTTCATTCATTCATTTGTCTCTTCCTTTATTCATTCATTCATTCTTCTAGCCAGTGTCTACTTCTTTAACTTTATCTATATTATAGACACAGAGTTGTCTTCTCTAACATAGGGGTTCTCAAACTTCAGCCCATATCAGAATCATGTGATTCTAAAACACAGATTGTCCGCCCCCCGTCCCACCGCCAGCATTTCTGATTCAGTAGGACCAGTCTTTGAGAACCACTTGTCTGACTAGTTTTCCAAGGACAGCTCCAGTTTTAGCACTAAAGGCCCATGTCCTGGAAATCACGTCCTGGGCAAACCAAGATAACTGGTCACCTTAAGTGGCACACACTTAGTTGTATATTGCAGTCTTCTACAAAGTCTTCTAGAACACTGATGCTTGCTTGGCCCTCACTGCTCCATAGTCTTTATTTGATGGGTTTAGGACGTTCTAATGGCACATGGACTAAAGCCCTCTAGATGATTCTAATCAAGGGTTATATTCTAATCATTGCTCTAATTACAAGCCTTACTCCCATAGGAAGACTTTTGTACTAGCAGTTTCTTTGCCTGGAAGGTTCTTTCTCTTCAGTGGTTCTCATTCCTAGCTGTCCATTACAATTGGCTTGGGAACATTCAAATATGCCAGTACCCAGGCCCCACCATCTGAGCACAGTGAAATCAGAATCTCTGATTCCTTAACATCCCCAATGATTCTCATGGGCAACCACAAAGGACAGGTATTGTGATCTTCTTGTGGCTGGCTCCAGTCATTCAGTGAAAAAGACCCATCCTAGTCACTCCATTTAAATTAGCTCCTCAACCCCTCACCCTGACGCTTCCTAATAGCATGTACCACTTTCTCATCTTTTCTTCTTTCTTTAATTCTCTATTTATTTGTTTTCTGCTTCCTACTACCCCACCCCCCAAATAGAATTCAAGCTCCATGACAGTAAGAATTTTATCTTATCACCATATCCCCAGATCTCAGAATAGTATCTAGACCAAGTAAGCACTTAATAAATATTAGTCCATGCCTGCAATGTGCTAAGCACTATGTTAGGCACTAGGGACAGTACAATACTAACAACAGATGAAAAAAATAGTGCTTTCCGCCTACACCTCAGGAAAGTAAATGGTAAAATAAAAGGGAAACACCTTGCCACTCAAAGACCATTACTAGCATCCTGTCTTTTCATTGCAGCTATCAACAACACATTTACACCATTAAATGGACCCAGTGATTTACAGAAACTGAAATTACATTTCAACCCTCTGCCTTAAAACAACCCAAGCCATGGTTTCAGGACTCTGATTTCTTCCGCCTTCCCTTGCAGCCTAGTGCTGTTGAGGAGAGGTGAGACAGTACAACTTCTTCTCCCACGCGGCGGGTCTTTGGTGGGATCCTCCTGGTGGTCCAAGCCCAGAGCCGAGCCTTCATGCTGTAGTTGGCCGCAGGAAGTACTCTCTAGTCCTTCAGTTCAGCTGGACACACACATGAAAGGGCCCAGGAACACACACAGAGAAAACACATAAACAAGTGCACACTCATCCATTTTTATAGAAATAGACATCAGTGGTGTGGGTGTGCTTTAGCACGTGGAGTGTCTACATTCTAGAGGCTTTAATCAGCAGACAGTGACTAAATCTCGACGGCAGAAATTTCAGGGAAAGGGAAACTCATTCAGGGAGATCAGAACCAGAGCACTGCAGGCCAAGCAAATCTATCTGCCGAGTCTAAGAGACTGTAGCTAACACACCTCATGTGAGGCCAAAGCGAGTAGTCCCTTTACTGATCTGAGGGAGTCCTGCCTGGACTGGAGCAAGATGGTTTAGGGGTTAGGTAGAGTTGGCATTTCTTCATGCAGTCTTTCCTTCCGAGAGAATAGCCCTATGTGGTCAGGTTTATTATAGAAAAAAGGAGTAATTATAAAGCGATTTATTCATCCATTTGAAATGATCCTCATAGCCAGTATAGGCACTGTATGGAAACAAACATTAAGGAGACGTTTGACTAGCTTATCTATATTTATTATGTCTTTAATTATTACGCCCTGAGAAAAGCTTAACCTAGAACTTTGTGTTTGCAATGCAAACTTTAGACAGAATCCATTAGTTGAAGCATGAGCATGAACAAGATATATTTTTTCCATTTCAGTATATCTATACTATAGACATAGTATATATGTTACACATATACTAACTATATTATGTATATAGTATTTATGTATATGTGTATCTGTCTAAATGAGATGACAAACTCTAGGCTGCCAAAGGTAGTGAATATTCTGCCTGGAAAATATGTCCTATGAACATTTAAAATATTTATGTTTTCAGTGAAGAAAGGTTTTTTAAAAAAATTTTTAATGTTTATTTATTTAATGTTTATTTATTTATTTAGAGATAGAGACAGAGCACGAATGGGGGAGGGGCAGAGAGAGAGGGAGACACAGAATCTGAAACAGGCTCCAGGCTCTGAGCAGTCAGCACAGAGCCCGACGCGGGCTCGAACTCACGGACCGCGAGATCATGACCTGAGCCAAAGTCGGACGCTTAACCGACCAAGCCACCCAGGCGCCCCAATACATACTTACTGAGTTGTATTATGTGCCCGGGTACTGTGATGGCACTGGGTATATAATGGTTAAAATTTTTAGAAGTTTAGTATTAAGTGGAGGAGGCAGGGATTAAAATCTCTATTACAATAGGGGTAGTCTTACTTGAATCTACATGGGCTATGAGAAACTCATGTGGGGGATACAATTTAAATGAGAGATGGGCAGCTAAGTGACATTTAAGCTTAGAAGGAGTCAGCCAGCCAAAGACTATTTTATATTTCAGGGTTTCCAGAAAATCTTCAACTTGGCATATTTTGTTTTACTTTCAGAGCTAAAGGAAGAAGAAGGACAGTAACTTATTTTAGTTTTTATTGTATTTTTGGAGAAAGATGTGGAAATTAATTTTCCCTCTTAAGTATGGTAATTGTGGAGGAAGCCTAAAAAAGATTACTTTATTTTTGTTTCAAAATTGTGATTTTATCCTACACATTTAATACCCTACCTCCCAAATGATGTGTGTGTATGTGTGTGTATAATCTTTTTCCTGATACATATCAGGTAAAAGACTGTACTTGCACAGGAAATAAGAAATAGGAATCCCCACAGGCTAGAATATTTGAATAATTTCTGCAAGATGTAGTAAAAATAGGATCTAATTTAGGGAGGTTCTACTCAGCCTGGCATTTATAGCATGGGAAGGAAAAGTCCACCTCAAAGTAAGTGGAGAGAATCTCAAAGAGTTACAGTCGCCTCCATGTTTGTAAAGACTCATCTATGAAGCTAAAGACAGGAGACCAATGGGCACAGAAGTAAATGTCCCTCCTCCTACATGACTAATCTGGGGAAACGGAACTTCAGGAAACATCATCTTCCTTCTTTATACTTTGGTACTGGGAGTATGGATCAGGGGCACACACAATCTCTCACGGATTCCATTATAAAGTCCAATCCTGGACAAACATATACCAACTCTTATAAGGATAGAGGGAAAAGCCACTAGGAGATGTTGCTTCCAGAAACAATAGGCAAACAGAAGAAATCCTCTTTCCTCACCCGGAAAATAGGGTCATAGGTAGACTATAAACCTACATCTATAATTGGGTCTGAAAATAGAGTCATCCCCTTCAGAATGATTGCACTGGGAGGATTATGAAGTATACACTTCACTGGTATATTCTGTGTGTTGTTTCCTAATTGAAGACATATTAACAAATTGCGTAATGGTTTTGGTGTCTCTCAACAATGATGTATTTTTTAAAGTTTTTATTTAGATTCCAGTTAGTTAGCATACAGTGTAACATTAGTGTCAGTTGTACAATTGAATGATTCAACACTGCCATACATCACCCAGTGCTCATTACAACAAGCGCCTTCCTTAATCCCCGTCACCTATTTCACCCGTACCCACACCTACCTTCTGGTAATCATCGGTTTGTTCGCAATAGTTAAGAGTCTCTTTCTTGGTTTGCCTCTGTTTCTTTTCCCTGTGCTCGTTTGTTTTGTTTCTTAAATTCTACATATGAGTGAAATTGTATGGTATTTTTCTTTCTCTCACTGACTTATTTTGCTGAGCATAATACTGTCTAGCTCCATCCATGTCATTTCAAATGGCAAGATTTCATTCTTGTTTGTGGCTAAATAATATTCCAACAGTGATGTATCTGAATCCCATTATTGTTTTCACAACCAGAACTAATGTTGGGTCACTGTTTGCCACTAAACGATTATAATCAAGGTATAGGGCCTAAAGATTGGTTTTCATTACTACAAGTGCTATAAACTTTACCCATAATTTGGTATTTAATAGTGCTTTTTTTTTGTGGGCCCTAGTTTTTTATCTGTCCTGATGAGACACTGTGGCCCAAACTTTGAACTAGAACTTGTTTCTAGTGCTCTAACAGAAGACTTTTATTGAAGGTCTCCTCCCCCTCTGCCAGCTACTGCTGCAAACACAAAATTGGGTTGCTGGGTAACAGCAAGTGCTCTGGAATCCAATGACTCAGCTTTCTCTCCCCACTTTGCCTTAACTTCCTTGTCTATGCACCAGGGAAACGAATGCTCTTGTGTTGAGCGGGCTGCTGGCTTCATGCCTATCACAGAGCCCATGCTCAGTATATATTAGCTTTACATCCAAAAAGGTTAGGAAAGCAAGGGTTTAATAATGTCACTGTGTGGCATTTTCAGTAATAATAATAATGCTGCTATTATTAATATTTCCTAGATACTGTCATTTTTTTCCCCAAAGACCCTTATGTTAGCTCTCTTTTATATATAGGTATATCTTCCTTAAAAAGTAAACCAACACAAGCACAAAAAAGTGACTCACTATGCAAATACAATTTGTTGCACACAAAAATTGGCAGTTCAGTAACTTGCTTCACCACATAATTCTCTGAAATAACAAGTAACTAGTTATCTGAAGCTTTTGAAAGCAAAAACTTCACAGAATGGCTGGCTACATCAGGAAAGCTAGATGTACTTCAAAAAACCTAAAAAACCCAGTGAAGTGCATAGGTGCAAAAAATAGCCTTTGAATTCCTATAATAAGACAATATAAAAGTAAAAGAGATTTTTTTTTCTTGACTGTAGAAGGACATAGATTTTTTAGTGCTCTATAAAAAAACTCTTTTGTCCTACATGGATAGATCTTTCCTTGGTTCTTCTAATAAAGCACATTTTAGCATTATGTATTTTTCTTAAAGCGATCATGAAAGGTCAATATCCTTGCCATTGTTAATTCACAGTCAATCTTCCAAAACAGATCTTCTTTTGACTTGCCTGATGACCTTCAGTGACACACTGACTCAATGTTTTTACCTTCACATCCAGACAGTTCAGCTTAAAATCAATTCTTCAACATAGAAAACCGAAAACAATGCTTCCAAATTAAACCGGTGGCACTTCCTGTATCTGCAGCATGCTTTAACTTCTACCACGTATGCGTTAAGTTGGCAAAGTACCTTATGGACTATAATAATCCTGATGGCTTAGAATCAGTGTTTTACCATCATTGAACAAGTCCCGAGCCCATCTACCCTGAATCTCTGCATAAAGACAAGACTCCATCCTGCCATGCACCTGGTCAGTTGTGCAATGGTGACCAACAAACAGCTGCTAACAATAAGGGTATTGTGCTTATGTAACACAGTTCAGGATCTGATGTTTAGTCTCTTGATAAATGGCAAAACACTAGGGAATTTTCTCTTGCCAGGATGCCGGCTTCATGGAAAATACCGTGTCTATGTTGAGCTGTACACTTAAATCTACACTCTATATGAGCTGGCGGACTTGGATTCTAGAAGATCACATTAGCCTTCCCAGTTGGTTTTGAGGGGGTTAAGCATCTCTCAGCCAAGAAATGGCCATACAGTGTGGCAGTGGATGTAATTTTAGGAACTGTTTTCTGTATACTTGTTTTACCATGTTAACAAAAGTCTGTATTATGTTTCTTCCCCTTGATGTGGGTGTGTCCTTGTGTGTGTATTCAAGAGAGGCTTCCGTTTGTTGAGTGATCTTCATGCAAACATCTTGGAGTGCTTTACAAAAGAATTTTAAAAATTAAACCAAACAGGATATGAAACTGTGCTGCCAAACAAGTAAGTCTTTAGGCATGATTTAAATTTAGTTAATGACATAAAGAGCTAAATCTGTGAAAGGAAGCAAGTTCCTTGGATCAGAGAAAAAGAAGCAGAAAACAGATTCTCATATTTGTGTAAGTCTTCATTTGAGTGGCTCCAAAAATGTTCTTTTAGAAGTGTGGTTGGAAAACCCCAGGCTAAGTGAGTTCCAAGGCACAGTATTTTAGGGAAGAAGACCAAATAATAGCTCCCATGTGCGTAGCAATGTACAGATCGTGAAGTATTTTCCCAGCCATTATCTCATTTGATTGTCACAACACCCCACCAAAGTAGTTAAAGAATGTGTTATCCCACTTTACAGATGAATACACTGATGGCGGGAGAAATTAAGGTATTGCTCTAAGGTCGCTCAACCAGAAGGTGATAGAACTACGATTCTGATGTGTATCTTGATCTTGACCTATTGTGCTATTTATATTTCTCTGAGTCTGTGGCACGTCATCTATGCCGGCTGCTTTTCTCCTGCCATTATAGTTCTCTGTATCTGAGGTAATACTCTGGCTTCCCAGGAGAACCTGGCATTCTGCTCCCTCTCAGGAAGAATTCCTGACATTCTTGTGTACATGGGAAATGAGAAAACCAGGGTCTTCTAATGCAAGTGCACCCCAGACGACAATGTCATGGCTTAATCCTTTCACAACATCCAAGCTGACCTTGTTGGTTTGCCTTTTAATTCACCCTTCAGTGGTTCCCAGGTTGCTCCCTGAGTAGATGTGATTGGAATGATAGGGGCCCCAGTTCCCACTGTTGTAGGTGGCTTCTTGTGGTAAGAGATGATAGTGGGAGGGAAATGGGGGATTCTTAATGAGCTTCCTGTCCATTGGTGACTCGGGCCAAGTGTGGTTATTCTAGAGACTCTGAAGATTATGTGAGCATTGTGGTTTCAGACAGTGAGTCTTGGCCTTGTGCCCAAAGGCTGGGTGACATAGTAACTGGGTTGGTTCTTGAGACTTACAGTGTCTCTTCAAGGCGGATCATTTAGAAGTGACAGAGCTACTGCTGTCAAGTTTCATTGTTGTTGTTTTGCCTTTTCTTCTAAAAACACATTTGATTTCTCACCCAAAGCTTGGACTTTAGAAGTTTACATTTTTGTTAAGATTCAGTTTGCTTCAGACAAGCCGGGAAGAACGCTGTTTTGTGACTCTAGATCTTTTGGCAAAACATATGTGGTGGAACCCAACAAGCAGCTGAAGCCATGTCTCTGTAACCAGCTCCTTGAGGAAGTCACTCGGGCCAAATATAAGCCCAATAAAGTGATGGAAAAAAGGAGGGACACCATTAGAGGCAGCTAGGTCCTTGCAGAAAGCCAGTAAACTTAAGGATGTTACTTTATACCTTACATTTCAATATTGCTTTTGCAGATTTTTGCCTTTATGCTTAATTCAAAAATATTAATACAAAGGCTTCAGCTATCTTGCCGTTAGCCAATAAACATAGCCTATCCAAAAGATTTGTATGATTTCCATATGTCATTTGAGCATTTGAGACAGGAAGACAAACCATCCCATCTGGAACCATCAGGGATAAAAGATAGCTGGAACCACATTTCCAAACTGGCTGCATTCCCCAGCCGAGCCTCCTGTATGGGCACCCGTTCTCATAGCCTTCAATCTTTTAGGTGATGAATTGTTCCTGGCTGCAATGAGCTAATCTTTGGACACTGCCCCCCTCCTATGTTTATCTCAGTATCACTTTGATTTCCTGTTCTCTGTTCATCTATTCATTTTTTTCAACTTGACTTGACTTTGCTTCTTATCCCTTACCTCTGGATTGGTTCTATGCACAGCTTTGCCAATCTGCCCTTGGTTTGATCTGCTCTGAGCATCTGTTTCTTGGATGCTCATCACATGGTTGTCCATCACATGGCACCCTCTGTCACGTGACTGTATTTATTCCCGTTCCTGATCATTTGGTTCCTCCCTGTCTTGGTGTGTTAGTTATAACCCCATCAGTGCATATAGGACTGGGCTTGAGGCTCTGGAAGGAATATAAAAAAGTAGAAGATAGGGTTCCACCTACTTCTTACATACCTGGATTTCTCCTTATCATTTTTGTCCTAAATTTTTAATGACCCACTTCTTTTACCAGCCAGACCTTGGTAATTGTTGCTTCTTTTAAATTTCTTCAGCATTTATCATCCAGGTGGTTAGGCATCACCTAAACGCTACAACATTGTATGCTTGTATTGTAATACAAGGCAGCTCTTCAGGTCCTCGGTCCCTGGCAGTGTCTGGCACAGAATAGATGCTCAGTCATTGTCTGCTAATTATTAGTTTTGTGCACAGAAAAACTGAGAATATGACTATATCATGTAACCCAGTCACAAATGGAACTGTATAGTTTAAATGTTCATTAATGTTGTCCAACAGCAGTTCTTGTAATGATTGAAATAGTTTATACAGGCATACCTTGAGAGACTGTGGGTTTGGTTTCATACCACCATAATAAGCCAAATATCTCAATAAAGTGAATCAAATGAATTTTTTGGTTTCTTGGTGGATATAAAAGTTATGCTTACACTATACTACAGTCTGTTAAGTGTGCAATTGCATTATAGCTAAAAAACCAGTGTACTTAATTAAAAAATATTTTATTGCTAAAACATGCTAACAACTATCTGAGCTTTCAGGGAGTCATACTCTTTTTGCTGGTGGAGGGTCTTGCCTAATGTTGATGGCTGCTGATTGGGGTGCTGGTTGCTGAAGGTTGGGGTGGCTGTGGAAATTTCTTAAAATAAGACAGCAATGAAGTTTGCCACATCAATTGACCTTTCTTTTCATGAACAATTTGTCTGTAGCATGTGATGCTGTGTGATAGCACTTTACTCACAGTACCTTGTTTCAAGAGTGGAGTCAATCCTCTCAAACCCTGCTGCTTTATCTACTAAGTTGATGTGATATTCTAACTCCTTTGTTATCATTGCAAGTCTTCACAGCATCTTCACCAGGAGTAGATTCTATTTCAAGAAACCACTTTCTTTGCATCAGAAGCAACTCTTCATCCATTAAAGTTGTATGGTGAGATTGCAGCCACTCAGTCCCATCCTCAGGCTCCACTTCTAATTCTAGTTCTCATGCTGTTTCCATCCTGTCCTAAGGTATTCCCTCCACTGAAGTGTTGAACCCCTGAAAGTCACCCATGAGGGTTGGAATCAGCTTCTTCCAAATTCCTGTTCATGTTGATATTTTGGCTTCTTCCCATGAATCATGAATGTTCTTAATGGTATCAAGAATAGTGAATCCTTTCCAGAATATTTTCAAGTTATTTTACCAAAATTCATCCAAGGAGTCACTATGGCAATGGTAGCCTTATGAAATGGATTTTTTTTTAAAAATAAGACCTGAAAGTCAAAATTACTTCTTGATCTTTGTTTTGCAGAATGGATGTTTTTAGTATAGGCATGAAAACAACATTAATCATTGTCCCATTGTCCACCTTCATCAGAGCTCTTAGGTGACCAGGTGCTTTGTCAATGAGCAGTAATATTTTGAAAGGAATTTTTTTTGAATAGGTCTCAACAGCAGGCTTAATATATTAAGTTAACCATGTCGTAAGCAGATGTGCTGCTATCCAGGCTTTGTTGTCCCATTTATAGAGCTCAGGTAGAGTAGATTTAGCATCATTCTTAAGGTTCTTAGGATCTTTAGAATGATAAATGAGCATTGGCTTCAACTTAAAGTCACCAGCTGCACTAGCAGTTGAGAAGAGTCAGCCTGTCCCTTGAAACTTTGATGCCAGGTATTTACTTCTCTCTAACTATGGAAGTCCTAGATGTCATCTTCTTCCAGGAGAAGACTGTTTTTTTCTACATCAAAAATCTGTTGTTTAGCGTAGCCAGTGTCAGTAGCTCAGCTAAATCTTCTGGATAGCTTGCTGTGGCTTCTATATCAGCACTTTCTGCTCTGCCTTGCACTTTTAGGCTTTGGCTTAAGGGAATGTTGTGGCTGGTTTGATCTTCTATCCAGACCACTCAAACTTTCTCCATATCAGCAATAAGGTTGTTTTGCTTTCTCATCATTCATGTGTTCACTGGAGTAACACATTTAATTTTCTTCAAGAACTTTTCCTTTGTATGTCTAAGTTGGCTAACTTTTTGGCACAAGAGACATAGCTTTTCACCTATCTTGGCTTTTGACATGCCCTCCTGACTAAGCTTAATCATTTCTAGCTTTTGATTTACAATGAGAGATGTATGACTCTTCCCTTCATTTGAGCACTTAGATGCCATTGTAGGGCTATTAATTGGGTTAATTTCAATATTTTTGTGTCTCAGGAAATACAAAGTTTTGAGGAGAGGGAGGGAGATGGGGGAACCGCTGGTTGGTGATGCAGTCAACATGTATTATTAAGTTGATTATCTTATACAGGCACCAATCATGGTACCCCAAAACAATTGCAATAGTAACATCAAAGATTACTGATCACAGATCGCCATAATAAGTGCAGTAATAAAGAAAAAGTTTGAAATATTGCAGGAATTAACAAAGCGAGACAGAGACACCAAGTGAGCAAATGCTGTTGGAAAAATGGCACCAACAGACTTGCGGGATGAAGGTTTGTCACAAGCATTCAGCTTGTGAACATTGCAGTATCTGCAAAGCACAATGAAATGATGTGAAATAAAACGAGGTATGCTTGTATCTTCATTGCCTAATATGGCAGCCACTAGCCACCTTTTCAAGTTAGAACTGGAAATGTGGCTACTGTGACCAAAGGATTGAGTTTAAATTTTATTTTAACTGTAATTAATTTAAAGTTAAAAAGCCACATGTGCCACCAGATTGGATAATGTGTGCTACAGGAATGTGGAGAATGGAAAGATAAATGTGGGCTATGAATTGGAACATGTGGCCTTCCTTATGGAAGAAGATGAACTTGGGTCTTAAGGGTGGGAAGCAGAAAGAAGGAGTGATGTGTTTCTAATTTTTTAAAATATTTATTTATTTTTGAGAGAGAGAGAGAGAAAGAGAGAGACAGAGTATGAGCAAGGAAGGGGCAAATAGAGAGGGAGACACAATCTGAAGCAGGCTCCAGGCTCTGAGCTGTCAGCACAGAGCCCCACATAGAGCTCTAACTAACAAGCCATGAGATCATGACCTGAGCTGAAGTCGGACGCTTAACTGACTGAGCCATCTAGGCGCCCTGGGGGTGATGTGTTTTAAATAAAGGGGCATAGTGGAAGCTCTGAGGTGGTTGAAGATGTTATGTTTGGGATCAGTTTGAAGATTTGAAGTAAAACAGTTTGAGAACTAAGGATAATAGTAATAATAATAGCAGTTGTTAATTCACACTACAAGTCACACATTAATTTAATCTTCACACCAATATTATGACTCAGAAAATATAAGTGATTTGCTTAAGGGAACAAATTAATATATGACAGACTTTGGATTTGGACAAAGGTCTGTCTAGCTCAAAAAACTAGGCTCTTAAGCACCATACTATACTGTCTCATGCTTTGACATATTAAGAAAGACTGGCAAGTAAAAAATATCCCAAATGTCCTTCATCTGGTAAATGGGTAAACAAATAATGCAATATACCCAACCAATGGCATACTCCTTAGCATTATAAACAGTTACAGAATTGCAGATAAATGTAACAATATGGATGACTCTCAAATGCATTATGCCAAATGGAAGAAGCCAGATTTAAAAGGCTACATACTATTGGGGTGCCTGGGTGGCTCAGTCGGGTGGGCGTCCAACTTCGGCTCAGGACATGATCTCACGGTTTGTGAGTTCGAGCCCCGCGTTGGGCCCAGTGCTGACAGCTGAGCCTGGAGCCTGCTTTGGATTCTGTGTCTCCCTCTGTCTCTGCCCCTCCCCTGCTCACACTCTCTGTCTCTCAAAAATAAATAAATGTTAAAAAAACATTTTAAAAAATAAAATAAAAAGCCACATACTGTATTATTCCATTTATATGACACTCTGGAAAAGGTAAAATTATAGGAACAAGAAACAAATCAGTGACTGTCATGGGCTAGGGGTGAGGGGCAGGGATTGACTACAGGAAAACAAAAAAATTGGGGTGGAGGGTGATGAAATAGTCTACATTTTTATTGTGGTGGTGGTTACCTGACCATGTATTTGTCAAACTCACAGAAATGTGAACCAAAAAAGGGTGAATTTCACTATATGTGAATTATACTTGAATAAACTTGACTGAAAAAGAAAGAAAGACTTACAAATAGATCCAAGTTTATTTTCACAAAGGCAGGTGGGAATATGGTTGGTTTCTCTAACTCAGATATTTTCAAAAATAAATAATTCTAAATTTTTTGTGTCTAAACATATCTTCATATTTATTATATATGTACATATATTTATACACACACACACAACAAAAAAGCGATGTAGGCATTTAAGACTTTAAAAGAGATGTGTGTGTGTGTGTGTGTGTGTGTGTGTGTGTCTAAAGCAGTTAAATTTATATTTAACATGAGTTGACACAGTAAATGTTTATTCAACGTGGTGTTTATTTGCCATTGGCATGGGAAAGAGGCTCGAGGTGGAAGAGGAAGAGATATTTTAATTAAACCTGAATGGTAAGATGTCAGATGACTTATCCCATTTTCTTTTTATTTTGTTTAAGTGAAGAATAACTACCCTATGAGGTCACCAGCTCCTTTGAAAGCTTGCTTTAAAATTTCCCAGTACATAATGAAATTCTTGTTTTTAAGCCATTTATATGAGACAATAGTACAATGGATCTTTTTGCATATACTGATTTCCTCTTTTTATATTTGTATTTCTAAGAAAGCTGTCATGCAGAATTGATTATGTAAAAGGCTCACATGACTTTGTCTTCACTCATGTTGCTGTGTGTTCATAAAATCACGGATACATTAAATATTTAGGCGGAGGGGATGTCAAAATATTGTATGGCACAGTCTGTTGTCTCTGGGCAGATAAGGGGTTATCTGTGTTTTATAATTGAAGAATTGGTTTATAACGGACATACAGAGTAGTTAAATAACTTTCCCATGATCACATTTCTAATGCTTAGGGTTTTATGTGTAAAGAGTGATTAATCTTAATAAAGAACTATAAACAAGATTAATTAGTGATTATGATTTAAGTATTTTTCTGGGTTTTCTGCTTTAAGCATTTTTCCAGGTTCAAGCTTTATTATCATACA
This sequence comes from Panthera leo, assembly GCF_018350215.1. NCBI lineage: Eukaryota > Metazoa > Chordata > Mammalia > Carnivora > Felidae > Panthera > Panthera leo. The sequence goes on along the minus strand of NC_056680.1, from coordinate 72,465,543 downwards.
TAATAATACTTTAATAACCCTGGTTAATCTTAAAATAGCTTTCTTAGGGAAAGTGTAAATTACAGGATATGTTATTTTTTGAATAATTCCATTTACTAATGTGGAATTTGAAGTAGTGAATATGAAAACACTTTGCTGGCTATAAAGCACTGAACAAATGTTGTATTTTTTCTTTGATTTTTATCTCCCAGTCATGTACTTTTTGTTTTTCCTAGAATCCTGAGTGGTATAATGCATACATTTGCAGAGAAAGCTGACATCTGATATTTTTGATAGCTAGGCAATATTTCTGTTGGGGTACAAATAAATATGTAATTATATATCTACATCTACATATAATAAAATTTCAAAGAGATTCTAATTAAAATAATCTAAATAAAAGTGCTTTTTGAACTGGTTAAAAAATCAGTAATTGGTGTCATAGTGACCTGTCACTCCATTTAATAATGTTATAGATCATTTAAATACATAATATACCCGTGTGTGTGTGTGTGTGTGTGTGTGTGTGTGTGTGTGAACCTAGGCAACATTTTCATATTTACTCCATTTATTTTTCCCCTTGTAATTTCACTTTAAAGATATATAGGGGGAAAGAGATTAGATTATAAATAGGGTCAGAGAACTTGTCTCTTAATTGTGTTAAGGCAATGTTAATATCTCCATAACTATTTCTTTAGACACTTAATGAAAACTTAAAACCAAAGAACAAAATGGTAACTTTGTTGATTTTATAATTTCTGTTTTGGATCTTCTACTAGATTGAAAGCATTTTGGAGAAGTATTTGGATGCCTTTTCTACCCATTTCTAGTTATTTCTTTTCACAAAATAGAGAAAAACTTTGCAAAAGGAGAGAATGTTTTAGCTGTGTGGCAGGAGGTATCAAACTTACATCGGAAGACAAATCTTTGGCAATGTTAAAGGACAGGTTTAAACATTTGTTGAAAAGTTGACTTTGATTTTCATTCAAGTCCCTTTCTCTTTTGTGAATTGCTAATTGCCATAATCAGTTTAGCTATTGAAAACTGATGGCTCAAAAGACAGAGCCCCAAGTCCTGTTGTTTCCCTCATTCCCTTGGGGCAGAGACTCAGATAAAATAATGAAGCCTGCTGCTCCTGCTTGTGCGGGCTACTGTACGGAAAGCCCTACAATCACTGGTTGTCTGGAGAGAGAGGGAGAGAGAACCCATGCGAGATGGTAGTAATTCCCTATCTTTCCCCCATTACCAAGGAGGTAAGGATGGTCTTCAACTCATTACTCTTCTTCATCTCTGGGTCTTGAGAATGGCGAATAAAGTTTAGAGATGTCTGTTGTCCACATTTCTCAGTTATAAACAGTGATTTTTTCCATTTGCATTTACATCAAAAAGCTCTCCAAAGAGCTAAATGAAATATCCTGCTTGGAATTAAGGTCACAACAAGAGCCAGGTGATTAATCTAGATCAGAGCCTCTGAGAAAAGCATAGCTGTGGGCCAGACTCTAAGTGACTGAGTGACAGAAAGAGGAAGAAGACAAAGATGATGAAGGACACGGCCAGGTAAGAAGGCAGAAGCCTCCTGGAACTGTTAGGAATTCAGGGTCATAGAGATAATACATAGGTGTATTATCCCTGGATGCTGATTTCAGGGCCCATAGGTGGATTTTGATGGTGACCAGAAAATTGGTGTTGGCAAAAGGGAACCAGGAGAGTTGTTACCCCAAGGGTCTGGCCTGTCTGAGGGGTTCATGGGTTAGGAAGTTTGAAAACAATATACTAAAATCAATTTAAAAAGTAAACAAAAAAAATCTTAAATAGGAAATTTTTCACTTAAAAAATCTCAGAACTTTTTTTCAAATAAAATGTGGTGTCAAATCCTTGCTATATCATCACTTCCATCATAATTGCAAAATACGATCACACTTTTCGTACCCAGTTATTATGGTGGGAACCTCCACTTGCCAAATTGCTGACAATTAGCCTATCTCAAAATGTCCTCAAACAATTTAATTATCCCACTTGGGGTAAGTTACTTAACATCCTTATGCCTCAGTTTCCTCCTCTGTAAAACCAGGGGAATATCTACCTAGTAGGGTTCCAGTGAGGATTAAATGAGTAAATCATTGTACAGCACTTAAGGCTTGGCACATAGAATGCCGTATAAGTGATAATTTATAATTATTTTGTCTGCTTCTGCCTCATACATGCCCAAGAATAAGCTCCTCCTTCTCCCTGCCTCTTGTTTATCTGGCTCAAACTCTTCAAGTCACCAAATGGTGGCCTTGGGAGAGCACGCCAGGCTAGGCACCTTTTTCCAGCAACAATGACTGCCACTCCACACTTGGGTTTCCAACGAAGTACATTGGACTACTTTTCCCCACACGCGGACACAAGTCCATCAGAGTCTACCGTGTCTCTTGTATGAGACACATACAGATCTGGGGATGGCAGAGGCAGAATACAGCACAGGGAATGACTCTCAAAAGTAAGCACAAGTCCAGACCCAGCCCAGACCCTCCTCAGGCCAGTGCCAGCCTCGCCCGGCCTCCCCCACAGGGCAGAGATGTGGCTCATTCTCCACCTCCCAGACCACTCAGCCTCCAGGCTGGGGTTCAGGGCCAAACCTTGGCCCCAGATGTGCCTGCCTGACTCTGAAACTTTTCCAGGGTTATTCACAGTGAGAAGAGCTGTCTTCTTCTGGGGAAACTCCTCCCTTCACAGAAGTACGGCCAGGTGTGTGGCACCGACAAGAAAATCGTAACTAGACCATCACTGGCGCATTTTCTGATCCCACCCTTATACACGGTCGGTATCAAACAGAGCAAAGTAGAGCTGCTTTGGTTGAAGTCAGGCAAGAAACCCAAAGTCTCATCTGCTTGGGCTTCCCCAGCCCTACCACCCTGCAGGCCACTCTGCTGGTCTAGAATGAAAATCACACCTTTAATGCATCCTTTCTCCTAGGAGTAGTTTATCGACCGTCTCCTCTTTCTGTGTCATTACTGAATCATTCTTGCTTTGGAGTATCCTCTGGCATTGATAATGAAACAAGAAGGGATTTTTTTTTTTGGTCAAACCTCTGGAGAAAAGAGTGTTCTCCATATACTTCATATTATAAAGATGAAACAAAAAGTGTTAAAGCTTACAGTGTGCCTGGTGCTTTTAAATATCTTATCCTCCATGCTATGTGCCATAATTCTGTGACAAAACTACTATCCTCCACATTATGGTAGATAAAAACGGGCGCCTAAAAAAGGTGAAGTTATTTGGCTTAGGTCATAACACTACAAAGTGACGGATCTGTATGACACTAAAGGCCACATTCTTTCCATTCCCCCGTTCCTTCTATGGATGCTTCAGGAAATGTATTGCGCTGCTTAATTTCTGCTATAATGTATTATTAGGAATGTTAATGCTGTGGGCAGAGAAGCAAGTGGAGTAGAGCCTGTGAACCTTGGAAAGCATTTCACAGGAAGTTGGGAGTAGGTAGCTGGCAAGTTGACGTTGGTAAGACTGAAAACATGTTAGAGGTAGAGGACAAAGCCTCGCATTACTTCTTGGACAGAGGTGTGGAAAAGGAGAAACTTCAGGAACTTTTAGTGGCTCCCTGCATGTTGCGTATCTTACTGGGCTACTAGATCTAACCTTTCCTTTTAATTTCCTTCGTTCATTCGTTTGTTCGTTCCTTCCTTCCTCCTTCCCTCCCTCCCTCCCTCCCTCCCTTCCTTTTCCATGTAAAAAAAGAATACAGTGAATTTTCAATGTTAGGAACTAGCTACAGTATATTACCATTGTCTTCTTCAGGATCACTCAGCGGTCACAACTTGTTAAAGGTGAAATGTGGCAACCAAAATATGGAGAGGGTGTTTGTATGAAGCCTTTGTATGAAGGCTGAAACATAACATAGCCTATTCACACCTGTGAGCTGGGTAGGACTTAGAGTTTGTACCAATGGTTGGTAGCTTACGATCTTAAACTTTGTTGCTTAAACAATGTATATTCATCAAAAGCAATTACTGGTACCTCTTCTCCTGCCTAAAGTTGATGGAAAAAAGTGTCCTAAATAGGACAAATAATTGGATGGAAGATCATCTTAAAACAACACTCAATCTTGGACATGTTGAAGGGCAAATAGTCACATTCCCATGTAGTGTGAAATGTTCATTTTATTCAGAACATGACTGACATGTTTATAAGCTAAGGTTCTTTTCAGACCAGAGAATCCTACAGATGTCTCATCTGGGAGGACTTAGGAGCTATGTGACTTACTTTATTGTTATTGTTAATAATAAAACAAACTTTAATTTAGAAATCATTTCTTATCCTTTTCATTGCTTCTTGCACATTTTCTTTGCAGCTTTAAAAGGATCCTTTGTGTTTTAATAGTTGACTCACTCCTTCCAATAAAAATAGCTAAATAATAAAACTACAATAGGCATTGGGAGTACACCAAGTCCTCTGAAGACACGTTGGTACTACCGATATTAAGAGGACCACAGAGGCACAGAGAAAATTCTGCAACTGCTTTTGCGAATATAGAGAGAACATTTTGGTAATGTTGTGTGCTGCTGCAATGTACATTTTCATATATTGTTTAGGAAATTAGAGCCTTTAAAACAAGACCAAATTGTTCTAAATTGAATACCTAGGAAATCAAAGGAAAACCTTTAAAGGCCCTATGAGCTAGCTCAGAAAACATAAGGCTCCGGTTCCATAAATGGGTCACACACTGTCAGGTTTGACTTCATGTATCTTTTACCTGGACATGTTTCATTGCATGCTAGAGATCTACTAGTTGGCGATGGATGAAGATCTTTCTAACAGTGAGGTGTTAATGTGTTCCTTGTATTCTTCTTGTATTCCTTATCTCCCCTATCACTTATTTTTCCTATGAGCTCCCTTTAGGGGCTTATATATCAGTGCATTTAACACATTAGTGAAAGCCTTAGTAATTTTCATATGATGTTAATCATGTATTACCACATTATATTATTTAGAATCAAGTGATTTCTATCACTGGTGGTAAATAGATTACAAGATTCATGAAGTCAAGGATCATGCGTTTTTCTCTTAGTCTCTGTATTACCAATGAAGTGATGAATGAACGCTTCAGCCAAGTGCCTGTATCCAGTGGATATTAAATGAACATCGGATAATTGTATGAAATAATGTTATCTGCAACTGGATAGAAAAACTGAAGCACATAAGCTTATAAGACTCTGAAGTTAAGCAACAGGCAGGTGGAAAATGAGGAACCAGATCTCAGATGTTTGCCTTTCTCATCCATCTTTGATTTCTAGCAGACTTTTCTTCCTTCAAGAGGAAATTCTTAACTCATCAAAATCTGTTAATAACTGGACTAATTTTTCCCCAACATGTTTGTCAAACAACAGGGACTGGTCTGATCAGGCTTCCTTAGCCAAAGTCCTTGAAGATATAACTGTATAGTTGTGCCACTGCACGTTCAAATAGACTTTTCTAGAATCTTTCAAACTGGATACAGAGACCCTCAAGACATCTATGAACAATGTGCATTGTATTCACTTAAACTAAATCAATAGGAAAACCTGTTCCAGTACAATACAGTTCAATTTATTGTAAGAGCTGTTATCTTCTTTACAAGCCTGGGGTACAAATAAGGTCATGTGCTAGTCCTCAGCACTACTTACCAAATATTTCCAGCTCTCTCCCTTCTGGCCACATGGTAGGGCTGCACTTCTTGGTTTCCGACAGTGAGATGGGACCATGTGACTAGATCTGGCCAACGTGTTGTGAACGAAGAGCGTATGTCATTTCTAAGCCAGAACATTTAATATCGGGCCTGAGACCCTACATAGCTATCATCCTCTTTGGTGCCATGGGCTGGTAAATGCTTGCGATGGTGGCTCCTCTATCAGTCTGGGTCCCTGAGTGATTAAAAGGAGCAGAGTCCACTATTGGCCCAAAGTATGCGTGCAGGTAATATTTTTCTAGCTAATTTTTGGAGTGCTCAGAGACTATCATCTGCCTTCTCCATCAATTTGTCCCCCAAAATGCAGTGTTTTGTTTTATCCAAAAAGGTCATAAAAAGATTGAAAAGTCCACTACTGCCTTTTCTCTGTGTCTACCACAGCGTCTCTGTGTCTGTCCCCAGTTTCTCACAAAGTGGCTTTTTTGTCCTCTAGAGTGATAATACTCCTGCTGGTCCAGATCCCCCATAGGTGTAAGTACTGCCACATGCCCAGATTCCAATTGCTTCAATCCACACTTACATCCTTAGCCGTTGCCCAAGTGTAGCAGTATGGAAGGGTAAGTGGACCACAGCACTCACTATACTGAAACCACACCTCTCTCCTAAGTATTGGGCCATAGCAGGTCCCTCTCTGTGGTGTCAGCTGATCATAGTTAGAGTCATGATTTATCAGCGACAGTCCAATAATCCTCACCACCAAGGAGGAGGAAATCAACGCCTTGATCCTTGCTCAGGGAGACAGACAGGTACATACACAGTAAATTCTGATGTATACATCAGGCTCTGTCATTCTTATAGAAGCAGAAGCTCTTGTGAAAGGTGATAGGAGGGAGCCTTTATTGAAGTGATAATTGATTTGAGCCTCAAAGTATATGATTTTTTTTCCCAGGGGGTTGGAGCAGACAGGGGGATCTAATGAGACATACATCTGGAAAGGAGTTTGTTGGGATACATGGGGAGTGAGAAATCACTGTAGGACATGATGTGGATAATCAGATGGGAAAGCAGGTAATATAAGATGATAACTTTGACCGTCCCAAACACAGCATCTTTGTAGTACAGGGTGCCAATTTCCAAACTTCTCACATGTGATACATGACTTCTAGAACCGAGAAGATTCTCTTTGAACTAAATTGGAAAGAGGGAGCATATGGGATTTTCAAAACACCGACAGAGGAATAGTGATTCCTAAAGAGATCATCTCCATCATCTCCAAGACCATATTTTTTCTCCATCCACAGCTCTCAACGTGACAGTGGCTGCAGAGGTGGGCACAGCCTAAACGTGGTTCGCCTGCCTCCTCACTTCCCCCTAAATAAAATGCCGTCTCTCCTTTCTGCTGCCCCTTTCAGAAGCCACAGGAAGCAGCCTGACTTTGTGGTCAGATGCAAGAAAGGGAGGTTGAAACCAATACTTTCAGGGAAGCCTCAGAAGCTGGTGCTTGAGATTTGCTGGCCATCGCTCCTTATCCTTGCTGTAGGAGACCACCATGTCAGGGGGAGTTTGTGGAGAAGTCGTGGGCAGCCTGTACATTCTCATTAATTAGGAAATTCGATTGTTGACGATAAATTGGAGGCTTAGGAATGTCTTTATTTAAAGTAGAGGAAATGAAGCGTGGGAGGTTAGATGATAGCTATGCTTTTTTACACCAGATCGCACTGGCTTACTTGCTTTTGCTTCAGGGGTTACATTAACTTCAGCACCAAAGCTTGTCCCTCAGAAGGCTGTACAGTTCCCCCTTTGGATGGGTTCATTTTACAAGATTTCCCGTGTGAACGTGATTCTGGGTAACATAAGTAACCTTATTGATTATAAGTCTTTTTTTTCTCTTCCCCTAAACTGCCCATCTGATTTTCTTAAAACTCTCTTACTCTTTAGGGGAGCCTGGGTGGCTCAGTCTGTTTAAAAGTCAGACTTCAGCTCAGGTCATGATCTCGCAGTTTGTGACTTCCAGCCCCCTGTCAGGCTCTGTGCTGACAGCTCGAAGCCCGGAGCCTGCTTCAGATTCTGTGTCTCCCTCTCTCTCTCTGTTCCTCCCTCCTCTCATGCTCTGTCTCTCTGTTTCTCTCAGAAATAAATATTAACACACACACACACACACACACACACACACACACACAACTCTCTTACTCTTTCTAGAAGCAAATTTAAAATCCAATTGTTTTTTATTTCTAACCAAGTCTCCCTAGGCTTACCAGCTTGTGGATAATACTTCATAAACTGAAATATCATCTCCACTCACTAGTATAATTCCTGGTTTCTAATCACACTCTTACACAGTCCTTTCTTATTTTCCCCACTTCAGCCCTGAACCCCTTGCTGGGGTGCAAGCCCCAGGGACACTTAGGGGTAAGTGCCCTATGTGGCCACCAGGGCCCGCCATAGGAATACTGGTGTGTGCCTGAAAAGAGCTGACACCTGCCCTCTTTAAGCTCTTTCAAGGTGCTGGGGTCCCTGCATGTCTCCTTGTGGGAAAACTGTCCTGGATTCTACATAAATGAAGAAATTGCCTTTCTTCCTCTTTGCAGTTACACTTTGTCTCTTGGCCCTGGAGCGGCGTTCCTTGTGCGGATCAAGAAAGCGCTCCGTCAGCTTTCCTTGCAGCTCTCCTTTCTGGGGTTCTGTACCTGCTGTAGACTACGAGCTGTTTTTTTTTTTTTTTTTTAATTTATTTTTTATTTTTAATTTTTTAAAAAGTTTTTATTTATTTATTTTGAGAGAGAGTGAGAGGGAGAGAGAGAGAGAGAGAGAGCAGAAGGAGAGAGAGACAGAGAGACACCCAAGCAGGCTTTGCAACACCAGCACCGAGCCCGACACGGGGCTCGAACTCACGAACCATGAGATCATGACCTGAGCCAAAATCAAGAGTTGGAAGCTTAACCAACTGAACCATCCAGGCGCCCGACTATGGACTGTTCTGCCTGTCACAGTGTTTTCCTGGATGTGTATAAAAGCCATCTTATTGTTCATTTTTAGGAACCTGCCCTCCACACATAAAAGCAAAAGAATCCCAGCAACAAAAGCGTAAGAGCCAGAGTTCTTACCCACCCCTTCATCAGGTGTGCTAAACCCCAGTTTAGATTCAAGCTGGATTCCTGCACACATAAAAGTTACTTCTTGCAAGTGTTTCTTAACCACACTGAAGAGGGTAGGCTGCAAAATCGCTTCCCCAGAATCCAACACATCACTGTCACTAGATGAATCGGTTATCAAGGATGACGGTGACATCATTTGAAGAATGTCATCCAAGGCATTAATTTTGCGAATGTCACATGTTTTAGGAGAACCTCTGGGCATCAGCTTAATCTCCAGGGCTTTCACATAAGTCTAGGGGATAAAGTTGCAACAGTCCCCATTCCTCTTTCTCCGGCAGGAGACACAGACAACTTAGTACTCGACTTCCTATGTGGTTCGAAAAATCAAGCCTCAAATACTGGGGGGAGAAGTGGAATTTGTTAAAATCAAGGTGAACCACTTTTGTTGGTCAAGAGGGCATAAGGTTCAGAATTTGTAAAGAGTCCAGGTTTTCTAACTTGTGGATTAGATCCAGTTGAACAGGCATTCACTGTGTGCACAGGAAGTAGATATGTGCGTGGGGTTTTCTAATTAAAGGCAGTTTTGTTTTGTTTTGAAACCATCTTTACATTGATATGGGTGCCATTCAAGGACATTTTTTGTTACCTGTGTTCCGTACTCCGTTCCAGTATTTTCCCTGGTGGAAACATGACATGTACCTCTGTCATTCTAATAACAACATACCCGGAATTCTACGAATCTGGTGCGAATTCTAGGAAGAGGAGGACGGGACTACGTTTCTTAGGTCACATGTTTACGTAAAATACAGAACTGTTCGCGGTAATTGGAGAACAAACACGTTCCGGCCTAGATGGTACAAAAGGAAACAAATAGCTTCCAGGGTAATAATTGTACAAGTTAGAGACCTGTAGTGTTTGACACCCGAATGTACACTACAAATATTCCCTGGGACTCAAGTTTATCTTGAGTCTTGTGGTGTAGACCTGAAGCTCCTACTCTATCTGTTCCGGAGCCAGAGGGAGAGATCGTGGGCCTGCAGGTACCAGGCTTTCTTGTGGGCTGTGACCATCCAGCACAGTTTTATCTCAAATCCATGTGTCGCTAGTGTCATCGATTTCTGCGTGATAAAATAATATTGCTTAGAAGTATTTTCTGAAGGTTTCACGTGTGTAACGGAAATGATTATGTGAACCACGCAGTTCCCTGGCTTCACGTTGCGGTTCATTAACACGAGATTCCATCACGTGGAGTATCACAGTAATCTTGCTCTACCCGCTTCCAGTGTTGGATGATAGCAGTTTGCTGCAGAAAGCCCAAGCCTAGAAAATATTACACACAATCAGATCTAAACATTCAAATGGCCAAGTTCAAGTGTATGTGAAAGTCCAGAATTGCCCTTTGCCTGGAAGTTTGCATTTTAAAGCATATCTCATTAGAAATAGTTCCTGGGGCCCCTGGGTGGCTCAGTCAGTTAAGTGTCTGACTTCAGCTCAGGTCATGATCTCACGGTTCGTGGGTTCAAGTCCCGCTTTGGGCTCTGTGCTGACAGGTCAGCCTGGAACTTGCTTTAGATTCTGTGTCTCCCTCTCTCTCTCTGCCCCTCTTCTGCTTGCATTCTCTCTCTCTCAAAAATAAATAAACATTCAAAACGTTTTTGTAAAAAAAGAAATAGTTCCTTTGGCCTTTTATAGACACACAAGTTCAATTTTGTACTGAAACTAAAATGTTAATTTATGTCATTATTTGGAAGGCCTCTTCATATAACAACACTCGGGATTTTAAAAGTGGTTTGTACTAAATAATCTCAGCTCAGCTTTGCTGAGTGAAAAAGATTTCCTTTGTTCCCTAATCCTGTCTGCTATAATACAGGGTTAGATTGTATGGCTATAGCTGTATACTTACTTCAGGCATGGGGACAAACAGACAAACACAAAACCATGAGTTACTGAAGCAGTAGGAAATCCTAGTGACCTCATGAGAACCTACTAGAACCATTTCCTTCCCTTCTGACATCTTCAATTCTTTTTGCCATCTGCTTCAGTTATTTCTATGTGCACTCTGTCTCCCTTCCAAGAATTAGCAATCCCATCGTAGACATTGTTTATAGTAGCCCCATCATCCTTTTCTTCTTTTTTCATTCATTTTTTAAAATGTTTTTAAAAAATTTTTTAATGTTTATTTTTGAGAGAGAAGAGTGTTGAGTGAGGGAGGGGCAGAGAGAGAGGGAGACACAGAATCTGAAGCAGGCTCCAGGATCTGACCTATCGGCACAGAACCTGACGTGGGCCTCGAACCCACAAACCGCGAGATCATGACCCAAGCCGAAGTCGGACGCTTACCTGACTGAGCCAGCCAGGCATTCCCCCTCCCCCCCATCATCCTTTTCAATAGAAATGATGCCCTTAAGATTTGCCCACTTGCTTCCTGAAAATGACAGGCCTAATGCCTAATGCCCTGGGTGACTGCTTTTCAGACTTGCAGCAATGATGGGATTTTGGAGCAAACAGGCTGGACAAGCCATTTTAAGCATAAATAGGTCTGAGGGAACAAAAAACTCTCATCTGAGCTTGTTGGGAACTTAAATTTTAGGAGGAATTAGGTACATTTTTCATTTGTGGTCATTCTCTAGTTTGGTGCTCATGTGTTTTTAGAATATCCAGCCTGTTTTTAGGGGAAATACGACTTAATATGGATTTAAATTTGTTTTTTTCCCCTAAATTCAAACTATTTGTTCATGCTTAGAGAATTGGGTTTTCGAGACTAAGAGGGCTTAGATACATATGGATGTATACAAATGCACAATGACAACATAAAGTGCTTTTGTTGGTATTTTTATCTGCCTAAGATAACCTGTGAAAAAAGTGTTTTCCTCTCTACTTGATTTGAAGTCGTCTGTGAGTTTCTAGAAGACAGAGATTACATTTCATTAGCCCCAGAGTTCCCAGAAGAGTCTAGTACAGTGGTTTAGCATAGTAGCAGCTCCATAAATATTTGTGAGGTTAAGTCCCTCTGTAAATAACACTACTTTTCTAATTGGAAAGTAGTGTTACAAGTTAGGTCACTTGCGGTTTTATTCTGAGTTCAGTTGGCTCTAAGCCTTCTGGTCCACCAAAATGGTGGCAAGGCACGGGGCCCTGGGTCTAGGGTAAAGCAAGTGGAGCAGAAATGGAAGAAACTCCCCATTCTTACTTGCTACACTCTGGTTTTTCAAAAATAGATTTATGATCTTGGTAGGCCTTATCATAATTAGTAAGCATGGCATTTAATTTCACATTTCATATTTGAGATGCATAAGCTTGCCCCACTGTCTTTTATTTCTAGAGTGAACTTCCCAACATGCAAGTTTGATCAGGTCACTCACTCCCTGTTTAAAACTCTCCAAGCGTTTCTTCTGGCACGGGGAGAAAATCATACCCCATAGTACGACCATGGGGTATGGCCATGGGGTATACCCAGCTTGTCTTTCACTACTCCCCAGCTCTGTTCCCCGTCTGGAGCACCTGTGGGCCTCCAGCAGTCATTCCCCATTCTCCTTCTGGAGCCCTGTGCATGGGTAAAATCCCAGGTAGACCTCTCACGTCTGCCTGAGGTAGATTTTGAAGGAAAAAGACAATATTCCGCACACTCTTTCTGAGTATTAACAAGAGACCCTTGCTATCTGCTCCTTTCTAGCAGGTTTTGGGGTTAATCGAGCAGACAGTCTCCCCATAAGAACTATGATATTCCTTTGTTCTCCTCAAATAAATCCTTGTGGGGTTCCTTGAGAGCTACATGAATCTGTTCAGTTTATTTTTATTTTGCTTTTCTAGATCACTGGCCCTTACTCTTAACAACAGAAGCATCTGTCTCTAGAATGTGAGAGTATGTGATATTTTTTCTCTGCTTCCACTCGTTAACCCTCATAAAATGTAAATATCTACCTAGAGGAAGGAGTTTACCCCCATTCAGCCTTTTAATAGCCTGATGACCTTAAAGTCACACTTCCGATACCTAAAATATCTAAACCAAATCAGTAAGAGCAGAAAGTAATTGCTTTCATGTTGGGGGGAGGGGCATTTTGCAAACCTCCACCTCTAAGCCTGAAGGAATCAGAATGTATGATATAACCAGTGTAGGACGCTTTTCTGTAGCTGTCCTGCTAAGTACTAGTGAGTTAAAGCTTTCTTTTCCAAGAAATTATCACACTTCTAAGTGAACAGCTTCCCCTTTGCCCTCTCCTCATTTACTCCAAAACTGGTGTGCTTGAGATCTGGAAGTTCACTGACACCTCATTGTCAGTGGGAAGAACAGAACGGAGCGCCAGGGAGCAGGCAAGGACAGGAGGGCAGGCGCACTGACCCGGATTTGGAGGTTTTGGTTTATTGAACAACTTCACCCCAGCTCCACCGGTTGTGTTGACCGGTCTGGCAAGGTATTGGGAGCTGTGCGCCCTCTGCTGGTCAGAGCAACACTAGCGGCCGCCCCACGGCACCTGGCCTAAGGAACTTCACGCTTTTGCTAACCCCAGGGGCAGATTTTCTTCTCAGGGGTGATGCTCTGCTGGTGTAAGATGATGGTCATGAAAACAGAGCGTTGGGTTTCTAAGGTAGTTTTAAGTCTAATCTGAGCAAACAAACAACTCATTTTATGTTTTATCCTGGTCAACCTCATACTCACCCATTTCCTCTCTGCTGATTGTGGCTTTAATCATACTGTCAGGGCATTCGGTTCAATGGCACAATACATCAAAGTGTCTTTGTGCTCAGAGTAAACAGGATCACAAGAAGAATCACTTACTAACTCACACTCTCTATTTAACATGTCATATTTTGGAGAGAGTGGAAGACTTTGGCATATGCGAATGCTTTTCCTTATGTTTAACTCAGCTCTTTCTAACATTAATATTCCAATATCAGGGCTTAAACTTTTATTTGAATTTCATGCCTTATTTTTTTTTAGTCCCTTCACAAACATTAAGGGGCACTTACTATATACCAGGCACTGTACAGTGTTGTATAGAGAAGTAGGAAAGAGAGGAGAGAAGAGACACCCAGAATTTCGAGGGGCTCAGTCTCCAAGGTGGTGTTTAGACTTGCAGCATAAAAGGTATTAAGAAAGAAAGGGATCCAGCGTGCTGAGCAGATAGGATTGTACAGCGGGCGGTGGGGCCTCACAGAAAGGCCATAACCAGGAGGGCAAAATGACCGCTTTTCACTGTGGAAATATCTCAGGAAGGTAGAGGGTGGATAGAGGGTTGGGCAATGTCAAAGTATCAAGAGGAGGCTATTTAGAAAACTGCTGGGAGTCGAAGAGAAAAACAAAACAAAACAGAGAGTGGGGATCCTGGGGAAAGGGTTAACTGGACAGCCTCTTAAGAGGTGGACCTGGCTGTGGAGGATGAGGAAGATGAAAGAATGAAGACAAGTTAGATGCCAGGTGACGGTGATAGTGGGCTGAGCAGGAAAAGATTTGGGGTAGCCGTAGTGAGCTCCACTTTGGGCCTGCTGAATTCGAGGTGACTGCATGTGAGGATATGCCCTTCAGTAGATGGCAATGCAGGTCATGAGCTCAGAAAGGGGGCATGGCTAACAGGGAGATCTGAGATTCACCAGCTGGAGCCTGAGGAATCAGTGAGAGTGTCCAAGAACTCTGCGTGGACAGAAGATAGGCAAAAATGGAACGTCTCACACTTCTCTTTTACTCCATTGAGTTAGGTGACAATTTCATGACCTGCTTTTTATTAATTTTTTATTTTTTTAAAATGAAACAAAATAAAATAAAATAAAATAAAATAAAATAAAATAAAATAAAATAAGACTGTGAGCAGGGGAGGGGCACAGAGAGAAGAAGAGAGAGAATTCCAAGCAGACTCCGTGCTGTCAGTATAGAGCTGGACTCAGGGCTCAAACTCAGGAACCATGAGATCATGACCTGAGCTGAAATCAAGAGTCTGCCACTCAACCAACTGAGCCACCTAAGTGCCTTTCATAACCTGCTTTTTAAATATTAAATGTTGTCGAGGATGTGGATTTGGGTAACATGTTCTCTTAATGAAAAACCTATTTAAGAGTAAGTTTAAAAAAAGAAAAAGAAAAAGAAAAACCTGTGCTCCTTACATGATCCAGTCTTCATTATGCAGCCTGTTAGCTTTTGCATCTAATACATTTTTTCAAAAAGTCATATTAAATCAGAAATGACTTAAAAATAAACTCTCAATGAACTTGATCTATGCAAGTTAAAAGCCAGGATTAAGCTATATACATGATAAAGCATAAAGATTCAGTTCTTTTTGGGTGGGCTTTGGAATGGAAAAGTGGGAAAAGATCTAATTTGTTATGATCTCAAGGGGAAGGGGATCAGCATTCATTTTAATCTCTATTCATATGCATAACTAGTTCTGAAAAATGCCTAGAATTCTAATCTCTTAACGAGGAGGGAAGAATTTAGAGATCTTGTAAAATCCTCTGTTTGATAGACAAGGAAACTGCACAGTAAATTTAAGAAACACTGCACGCTGCCTCTTATGTCTCTTTAGGAGATTCATAATTCATGCTGTCTCTTTAAAGGCTCCGAGAGGTTCTGCAGGAGAGAAAATACTGATTTTGTTTAACTTAGATTTCCCAGTCTTATCTGATGACCAACCCAATATTTCCCAGAGTTTGAGGAGCGGTGCTTTGAAGGTTTCCTTTATAATTAAGTGGACGAATGTAATATTTCAAACCATTAGCCCCAAAGCTCGATTTTGTTAGCAAACATTTATTGATCCCTTACTATTTATAGGCACTATGTTAGGTACTAAGGGCACAACGGCTATTCATAAAATGACAATAATAAATAATGATGATAATAATAATTAAAACTTATGAGCATTTACCAAGTGCCAGGAGATTTGCTAAATATTTTACATATATCATCTCATTTAATCCTTTCAACCCTGTGAAGGAAGAAAGCACTTTTTCCCATTTTAGAGATGAGGAAATTAAGGCTCAGAGAGGTGAAGGGATTTTCCTAAGATGGTGGAACTAGTGAATTACAAAATTGGTATTCAAATGTTGTTTCTATCTGATTCCGCTGCCTACTTTCTTAACTACCGTATAGCACTGTCCTTGGAGAATTTTCGGCCTGAGTAATCTCCATAAACTTTGCCAAGATGGGCTTCAGGTTTTTTGACTTGAGAATCTTCAAACTGTGAAGTCTAATGGTGACCCTTGGCATTCACCTTAACCCTAACCTTGACATTACCTTGACAAGTCTACATTTACCAACCAGGGTGATCTCTCTGAGTCTGAAGCTCTTGGTATCAAACAGCTCTTTGTTGGGCTGTAGTATCTCGTTTCTTCTGCATTACATAATGCAACATATATGAAGTAGATCAGGATATAGCTAATTTACAACTTTCCTGCAAGGTTCCTGAATGTTCTTTTTTCATTTTTTTTTTTTTTTAAGTGGGAAAAATGAGCACTATATTTTAAATCTTCTTTATACACTCTAGGCAATACTTAAACATTTAACTCTTAGCAATTTGTGTTTTTAATGGAATAGGGTTTTCCTTTTGGGTCATTTTCATAGAGTAACTTTGGTTGTCCAAACATACTCTGAAATACGTTGGGGATTATGGTTTCAACACATGTAAGCCTAAGGCCAAAGTATGAGTAACACAAGATATTTTGTTACATTTCGTGAACAAACCACTGTTTTGTGGTATAATACAAAACATAGCTAAGTAGTTTAGATCACTATCAGGCATTACAAGGTTAGGTTTTCAATTTATGTGATTACTCAAAGCTCATTAGAAGTATATTCTCTAGCTCCAGGGACTGCAGCCTAGAAAACTGTGGTTTCCCTTGTGAAAATGGTATATTTTTAGTCCATTTATTATGTTTTTAGTTTATCTCAATTATACCCCTTTGTACTTCTAGTACAATAGTTGAATTCATAAATAAACTTACAAAGTCTATTTACCAATGAGCCAAAATGGGTAAACAAACAAAGAAAGAAAGCACATTATTTTGATTTATTAACCTAAGCTTTGTAGAGTGTCACCAACTTTCTATCAATGAAACCACTGTTACAAATTCTTCTCTTTCAATCATACCAACTATGATGTAGTAGAAAAGTTCCAAGTTCTAGTTCTGGCTCTCCTATACATTAGAAAGACCATTTGACTTGTTGATTTTTTTGGGTTCCACACTTAGCAAATGGGCCTACTATCATGTGCCTGGCTGTGAGAAAGTTCTGATGTGTGTTGGGAATCCCATGAGCTTCGCAATTATGTATGCGCGGGGGCCATTTTCTCTTGCCAGCTTTGTGATCTTGGGTGAATTTTTTAACCTCTTTGAGCCCTGGTTTCTTCATTTGTAAAACAATGATAATGACAGTGTCTACCTGATAGGATTACTGTGGGGATTAAATTAGATAATATGTGTAATTACCAGAGACCAGGATGGTGTATACAGGGTAATTACTCACTGCATGTTAAATACTTTCTCTTATTCCTTATGATACACATACTATTATGATTTTATTCTTTTATAAACTTTCTTTTATTTATATATGAATATTTCTAAAATTGCACTTAAAATCCTTAATAAATAATATGAAAACCATGACTGTGGCTTATGGTTATATATCTGATACTTGAGGAACTGGGGCTAATTTTGATCCAGCATATTTACTGAGCTTTTGCTGTGTGTGTTACGTTGGATCAGCAAATGAGAACTTATCTGTTTCCAAATTCTTGGTGAGTCTACATTTCAAAACTGGGAGGATTTTTGTTTTGTTCTGTTTTGCTTTTATTTTTAGCAAAACAAGAATGCATTATTGGTAATATAAGGGTCATTACTTGGAAATAATCCACTTCCTTGGTTTAAAAACTGAAATGCAATTGTTCATAGAGACCTTCCTTCTAGAGAGTCTAGAGGCCTTTCTATGGGAAAAGGCTGCAGGATATTGCTCTGGAAGAGACATGTGTGAAGGAAACATTCATCTGTGAGTCTTAAGTAGACACACATGCATTGAAATAGTCTGACCTGTAATTTTGAAATAATCCCATTAAATCCGGCTGCATATCTTCAGTCCCTTTAACTTCATTCTTACAGTTCTTTTCTTTACTTGCTTTGACCATCAGGAAGCTTAACATTGAATCTGTGACCCGATTATTTTCGCCTATGATACTTTAGCTTGGGTCTTATTTTACTTGGCCCTGAATTTTAGATTTTGGTTTCAATTAGTTATCTCATATATTTTGTTGAGGAAGAGGGGGTATTAATAAAACAAATAAATAGATACATACATATATCAGAAAAAAAAAATCCAGTTAAACCTTGATGCAGTTCCCAAAGGAGCCAGACATTTGACTCGTAATGGGTAAGAAAAACATGGGTCAGCTTACATGAGGTGTAAGCAGATGAGGTCTCCTCCCTTTTGGAAAATACAAACCCCAAACTGAGTGTTTGGAGAGGGGGCATTCTTAGAAGAGACCAGAAAATCCCCATGATTTTGGACTGCCCTTGGGATCAGAGTGTTGGTTTGAACGATGATCCTGATTTTTAACATCTTATTGCTATGTGGACCCGCTTCGTGCCAAGGGGATTTATTCATGCTTATGACTTCAGATTCCACCATGAACCTCCACGTTGCCCCATGTCAGTTTAAGGTTAATTACGGTAATTCTCAAAGCCACTGAGTGCAGGTCAGAGTCTCCATCTCAGTGGATACTCCTCCTCTGATCCAGAACCCAGGCTGGGGAGGCTGGGAAGGAAGGACGTAGACTCTGAGGAAGGACATGCATTTCAGGCATTTCTCCTGAGCATGGTGAGTTCCAGTAGCATGAAGCCTGACCTCCCACTGTTAATAGTATAAGCGGGCACTTTCACATATACTTGCTGTACATTTCCTGGCTCTCTCATACATTTTTATAGTCAGGAGACATCAGATTTAGCAATAAAATTCCAGAATGATCGTATGCTTTGAGGTCTAATTCCTTTTCCAACACAGAAAATGAAAAGACAGTTAGGTCGTGAATCCGTAAACAATCAATCAGTCATTCCCTTGTTCGAGTACAACAAATGTCTCAGTAAATTCAGCTTTCTTTAGAGTGCCGTTTATGTCCCCATGCTATATCATGATGGTTGGTGACGACTGAGAAAATAATACCCCATGAAGTTTTCCATTTTAGGTTGCTAATGGCAAGAGTGATTGTAAGCAGACTCAAACACCCTGGCTGTCCTTCTGCAAACTTTGGGAGACAAAGTTCTTGGGTCTTCACACGGAGCACTGATTTTATTTTAAATCAGATGGTATCCCCACATTCCATGTGTTCCATTGTTTCTCTGGGGGCAGTACTTCTGTGAGGAAAAAAAAAACAACTACAAGATATACTGAGTTATGTAGTAGAATTTCACAGTAGTAGGAACAGTAATAGCTTCTACTACTATAGCAAACATTTTTTTTGGAATATCTTCCAGGCTTCCCTCTAAGTACATTACATCTATTATCTAACTTAAATATCACAATCCTAGAAGGCAAACATTATTGTTATCTCCATTGTCCAACCCTCTAGGCATTTTTAGAATCTTCACTTTACAGGTGAGGAAACTGAGGCACAGACAGGGTAAGCCACTTGCCCAAGGTCACACAGCTATTAAATAGTAGAGCGCATTTTCTGATCTGGGCAGCCCATAGACAGAGATACTGCATTTATTTATTTATTTATTTATTTATTTATTTATTTATTTAAAACTCTTTTAAGTTTTATTTGTTTTTGAGAGAGAGAGAGACAGAGAGAGGGAGAGAGAGCACAAATAGGGGAGGGGAAGAAGAGGGGGCCAGAGGATCTGAAGCGGGCTCTGTGCTGACAGCAGTGAGTCCCATGTGGGGCTCGAACTCACGAACCGTGAGATCATGACCTGAGGCGAAGTTGGACGCTCAGTGGACTAACACAGGTGCCCCAGAGCTGCTGTTTTTAAGCCACTATCATAGAAGAGCTGCCTCCTCCGTCATTCTTTATTGTTGATATTTTTTACATTTATATTACATTAAAGCATTGTCAGAAACCTAAATTAACCCCCCTTTTAAAAATAATGTACCACAGATTTGTAAACAACATCCCTGTGTGTTAACAAAGACCATAACAAAAATCATGTTATGATTAAGTGTATATGCATGATGGGTCTGATAGCTAACATTTATTGATGTTTTGTCAGGCATTTTTTAAAGTCCTTTACATGCATTAAAACATTCAATTTAGCTATTACTTAGGTATCAGTAAAGATAATAATTAACTACGTTATAGAATTAATAAATGCAAAGGGCTTGGAATGTATGGCATACAGTAAGTGCTCAAAAATTCTAATTATTATTATCTTTATGTTACAGAGGAGGGGACTGAGACTTTACTGAGGTCAAATGCTTGCTCACAGGCATGAGGCTGGTTAGAGGCAGAGCAGGGCTTTGAACTGAGGCTATCATGCTTCAGACCCCATACTCAACCACCACGCAAGCAGGAAAAATCAAGACATCTATGAATGACACTTTTGTTTTTACTTGCTTTGATGGCCAATCCGAACTGAAGCTTTTATTTTATTTATGAGAAGCAGCAAGGTATCAGAATTAAGAGGATGAGATTTAGAGTCAGCCTGTCTAAATTGAAACATCATCTTTATCCCGTGAGAGCTGTGCAACCTTGGGAACTTTACCCAAACTCTCTGTGCCCTGGGTTTCTTATCTCTCCCATGGGAAAAATTATACCTTACAAGGCTGCTGTGAAGATTAAAAGAGAAAAACCTACCTAAAGCTCTTAGTGTAGTTTCTGGAATATGGTAGCATCCAAATAAGATTAGCTAACATTATCATGGTTATTAGAAAGACACTTACATTTGCATTTCACAAGTATACTTTGAATTTTAAAGTCACAGATTAAGTCCTGGGAGCCCAATTTAATGAATACTTCTATAAGCTATATCAGACTTTCAAAGTCTATGTGTACCAAACTGTCTTACTCTGAAAGTCAGAGTGTGGGCTATTATAATAGGGCTTAAGGGAGAACACCATGAGGCTACTTAACACAGCTGGAGTAGCTGGTGGGGGAACTGACTGAAAATGCCAAAATGAACCACATTGCTACATTTATTTTGGGCATTTAGAAACCATGTTTAGACAGCTTCTTCTCTGGTTTTGTGGGGAATCAGAATTCACTTAGTTCAGTTATGACTATTTTCCAGACCCAAGATAGAAGGAGAAGAGAGAGAGAGAGAGACAAGGAACATATACAATGACCTTGTGACACGGTGCCTTCCCCATCTTTGATTCTTTCATTCTTGGACAATAAGCCAAGTGGTACGGCCTGCTCACAACAGCCAGCATGCACTTTTGTTGATGTCTCCCAGCCTTATCATGCACCCAGTATTTCTAAATAACACAGTAGTGAATGCTATGGGTTATAGTTTTGATTTCTATTAATTTTTAAGTTGTTTCTGTTCAGGGTTTTGAATGGCGTATCTGTGCCTAAAATTTTTTACAGTACTTGCTCTCTGAAAGCCTAAAGTTTCCTTCAGGGAAACTGCTCTGGGAAGGGGAGAATACGATAAATAAAAAACCGTAAGCAAACCCAAGGCAGTGTTTGTTTCAAAACCCACTCTGTTATCCAGTTGACTTTGAGGGATTGTTGCTTCATTTTTCTTGTTTTCTCTTCATTCTGTTGAGTTCTGCATTCAAGAAGACAACATGTTTCCGTGTGGCTATTGCCTGCTTCCCCAGTCTGTTTACAATGGCAGGTCAGAGGATGTTAATAGATGCTCTAGCTAGAAGAGTGCACGATTTCACATTCATTTGGGACACCCTGGCTTATACAGCATACCCAGGCTTCTTCTCTGCTGGACTTTGTAAGACTGTGCTAGTCCCGTGTACTCATCAGGAGATGATCATAAGATGTGTCTATTTCTTTAAAAAAAAAATGAATGTTTACTTATATTTGAGAAAGAGAGGGAGAGAGACAGAGTGTCAGTGAGGAGAGGGAGACACAGAATCCAAAGAAGGCTCCAGACTCTGATCTGTCAGCACAGAGTCTCACATGGGGCTCAAACTCATGAGCCGTGAGATCATGACCTGAGCCAAAGTTGGACACTTAACCGACTGAGCCACCCAAGCACTCCAGGATGCTGTGACATCTTTATTTCTTGCAATGTCTTAGAGTTAGTGTTTGAGGACCATGCTCTGAGAAATGCTAATTTATATAGTCATCATTTTTTCAGATAGAAATAGGGAAAGGTGCCAGGGCTTAATGGTAATTGCACTATTATTTTTTAAAGATTAAATAAGTGGCATACCACAGCTTATTAAAAATAAAAAAATCTTGAATTCAGAACTTACTAGAATGTTTTTCCCCGGTATCAAACTTAAGAAAAAGAGGAAAATGACAAAAATGAAAAATAGAATTAATTTAAAAATACAATCTGATTCTCTACCAAATCCTGAATCCACCAGAAATTTAATCCAATAGTAAACATATTCTATCTACAGTCAGATTGTTGAGAGACACCTAGGGTACCCCAAGCCCCTCAACCATCAAAGATGTTGTATTTCTTCTTCTTCGTCTTCCTCTTCTTCTTCCCCCTCTCTTCCTCCTTATCCTCCTTCTACCAATGCAAGGCAGTACAATATAGACTAATAAACGACTGATAATTTTTATAATAGAGATTGAAACAAACATATTTTAGGACATCCCCATTGACCCAAAAAACCATTTTACCAGAACCTCCTAACCCCAGAATACTAAATGGGATAATTTATTATGGTGATATTTTAATTTATGCCCTTTAATTCTTAGGTAGGAAGAAAATTAATTTTTGCTATCGTGAAAATAAGAAGATAGTCAGACAGAAAATCAAAAGGTCTTGGTGGCCTTGTTAAGTTCATATCCCAACAGGCAGCATGCCTGATACAGAGCAGCTACTGGACACGTTTGTGGCATCAACTTCATCTGCCAGTGCTTTGACCTCCCATCTGTTCAAAGAAGTGGTGGGGCAGAATACATGACCTCGTAGGTTCCTTAGTGCATGGAAATGTGGGTTCTGTGTTACACTGTAGTTCCTAGATTGTTAGGGAACACGTAAGTGTCATTTGAGAGCAAATACAAATAATTTTCACTTTGCTGTATATAATCATAAGACCAAGTATAAGCTTTATTTTAAAAATCAAATCTTCCTCCCTGCTTCAGCTTTTATCCTATTCGTTGTTTTTGACACTCTTTCAAATGTGAAGAATGAACCCTCTTCTTCACACAGAATGGAGAGCAAATTATTATTGCTGGTGATATAGAAGAGTTTGCTCTCAGTCTTGAAAGTCACCCACCATTCAAAATGTTTCATCCATCATTAGGACTTAATTAATGCACTTAATTAACTCTTGGAAATAGGAACAGCTGCCTTTCCCTCAAAGGTCACTTGTACACTTTTGATTCCAGGATGACTATCTAAAATGTCAAAACTATAATAAATATATAACTGCAAACCGCAGTTATGTATTAACTGAATGCCTACTACGTCCCGATACTGCACAGTACGTTTACATATCTGGCTGTAGGATCTTCCTTATTCTTGAAAGAAACCTAAGAACTAGGTATTGAAGTCTGTTTTGAGAAAATCGA
The DNA here is from genome assembly GCF_018350215.1 of Panthera leo. NCBI lineage: Eukaryota > Metazoa > Chordata > Mammalia > Carnivora > Felidae > Panthera > Panthera leo. The sequence goes on along the minus strand of NC_056680.1, from coordinate 72,442,180 downwards.
GGCTAAAGTTCAGGTGATTTGTGCAAGCTCCAAGAGCTAGTACGTGATGGAAGAGGAGTACAAACCTAGTTATCTTCAGAGGAAAAGAGAAGTATTTCGGGAATTAACTAGTCCGTTTCAAGTGTATAGTGGACGATGTAACTGTGGGATTATTAGAGAGAAGACCTTGAAGGTGGCAGTGGACTAAGGGCCTTTATGGTCTCCAGGCAAGGGTCTTCAGTAGAAGTGGGCTGTGACCCCCTATTGTACACTTTACTCTCAGGAGAGCTTAAAGCTTAAGTGGCAGTCCATTCCGCATGGTGTGGGCTTGAGGACAACACATTTATCAGGATATTTTTATTTGATTAATGTTGCTTGCTGTGGCAAAGTCTAGATTTTTCCATTTGCCTATGAATGAATCCAGATATTCAATAAAGTTTCCAGTTCAAATATGAAAAGGATATCTTTAGTGGATTAAAGGTCAGGAATAGTTATGACTGTTTTTCATACCATGCTACAAGGCAAATGAATATTATGTTTTTTTTTTTTTAGACTCAAACTTCATTTTTCACCTTTATTTTATTTCCTGTTGAATGTTTGACCAAAAAAAAAAAAAAAATTCCAAAGACATTTGCTTCTACTTCTATTTTGAAGAAGGCATTCCTAAAGACTGGGGGTATGTCTTTAAAAGATGGATGAACATCATTTTAATGTCCAGTAGAACACCTTTGTCATACTGGAGCTTAATGAATGCTCTTGGATGATCAAGGGTAGATGAAAGCATTTGGAAGGCCATCTAGTCCTGGGCTTTGAATAAGATCTCCTCCAAGGTTTCTGTTGGGCTTGAAGCTTTATACTTTTATGCTATCTGAAGTTTGCCCATGAAATGTGTGCTTTTGACATATTTTTTAAAGAAGAAGTTTTGATTCTCACAGTAAAAGAGCTCAGATGTCCGGTAAAATTCCGATATAAGTTCCACTGGTTAGATTTCTTTTTAAAAAATTATTATTAACTGACCTCTTCAAGGAAAAAAGAGAATTAGTTACTTAAAACAAATCACTGTAGACCCTCACTAAGGATTCCATACATAAAAATAACTTTTAGTCGTATTAAGGAGTTAAGTTTTCAAATCTAAGAAGATTTAAAACACCTCAGAAATTTTATTTCTTCAGATCTTTACCTATAACTTTATTTTAAATATGGAAAATCAATAACTACATACATATTTCTAAGTGGAAAGAAACGACTGTGTTTTCTTGATCGTTTCAGTGACATGCCCCTTACGTCACTTAAAAAAAAAAGTCAAATAAATTCTTATTTCTTACATTTTACCAATTATTGGAAATCATGTCTTACTTCAGGTTCTTCATATGTATTCCATCAGACTATCTCAATAATATTTTTCTTCCTGTTTTTAGTTGCCTTTTATATACTGCGGACAAAAATATATTTCTACTTTATTATAACTCTGCTCTGTAATCACATTGTATATTTCTTGTAATCCATTTCATTCTCTTTCTAGAAGCCATTCTTGGAGATTTCCACTGATTTCCCATTTTAATTTTGACCAACTGTTTTCTAGGCCTGTTGCAAAGCTGACATCACAAGAATTATTTTCAAAGAACTCTTGAATTGGTTTCAACATTATATAGCACTGATGTCTTTCTTTTGGTCTTTCTATTCTTATTCTGTGAGATCACTACTTGACGTCTCCTCTTTGATATCTAGTAAACATCTCAAATGTAATAGGTCTTTCCACTAGACCTGCTCTACCCTTCATGTTTGTTAGTGGCCGGCCCATCCTTTCAGCTTCTCAGGCCGGAAATCCGGAAGCTGCACTTGACTCTTCCTCTCACACTCCACATCTCATCCAACAGGAAATGCTTTAGCCTTCCTGCCGAAATACATGAGCATCTAACCAGACCTCTACTGCAACCATGTGCGTCCTTGGAGTGGTAGCCATAGTCTGTCTCAGAATCGTACATGACCAAATGACTTTGTTGTCACTTACAAACACTTAAGTAGAGACAGCTAGGCTGGTAACCTGTCTTGATTCATTCTGATTTGGAATTCCACCCTCCAGAAACAACCCTTGGTGGCATTCGGTAGCTATTTTTAAATAACTTAGGGACTGTCAAGTAGTTGCAAACAGTAAGAAGTAATTGTTGGAGTTCACATTGTCTGTTATTTGTAGAGCAACTTACAATTTATAAAGCACTTCACATAATTATATCACTTGATCTTCACAATCCTAGGGAGCTGTTTTTATTACTGTTTTGCAGATAGAGAAACTGAGGCTCAGAGTCTAAGTGATTTGATCTCAGCCCATTAATGGTGAATGACCTCAGAATTTAAATCTGATCTTTTCCTTTTAAATCTTACAGTTTCTGCTACTTTGCTTCTGTCTTCTAGAAGGCATAAATAGGACATGTAGTCTGAACTTAGTCTTATTGAGAAAAATGGACACTCTCATAATCAGAGCTAATCATCCAACATTAGACTGTGTTGCAGAGATGAACATTTTTCTCCCCATGGTGGTGTTTAAGGAGAGGCAGATATCCGGCCCCCCTTCTCTTCCCAACCACTCCATCACCTCTCACACTCTGGCCAGGGATACCGTGGGAATCCCACATTGGCTAGGTAGCTTTTTGGGATGCTGCCCACACATCCTTTCAGAGATGAGATTCTGTTATTTATAAAGACCTACAGGCATCTCTGCTTCTATAGGAACCCATACGTCAAAGATACTGCTAGGCTCGTTGTTTTCTCATGAATAGAACTGCTTTTTATTAAATTACTGAAACTGCTAAATTATTAGTCATGACTACTGCCTTGTCCATTAATTCTTTAATATTTAATATCTGTCTTATTTTCTTCATGCTATCGTAGGCCAGTATATTTACAATGAAAGCTAAAGAAATACCCTGACAAATAGTTGAAAAATATATTCTGTATTTCACATTGCCAAATGTTATTCATCTATTAATTTTTCTTCACTCAGAGTACTTAAAAATTTTACATGAAAAGCTAGATGAAGGAAGTCATTCTGACACTTTTATTATTTATTGTTTTTGTGTTGGCCAGTTTTCATACATTAGTGATAAATGACCTCTCTATTAGGTGTACGACTTTTGTTTCGAAATTTTTAACAGGTATGAGGACATATTTTCATGAAATAGGTTTTAAAGTCAGATAGAGGCGGAAGATTTATTTTATTTTTACCATCATACATGAAGTAATTCTTACCTTGTATTTCACAGATTTTGTCAGCCAGGCAAAGCTTTTGTAAAATTCCTTTTCCTCACATTCATTTGTGATGCATGACCAGGCTAATGATTAGTTTTAAAGGAAATGTTGAAGACCTACATTTTCATCCACTGGCTTCTTTCTGGGCAACGGCACTGATGGATGCCATAGTCTCATTTTTCAGAATGAAGAGATGCTGGGGCGCCTAGGTCTCTCAGTAGGTTAAGCATCCAACTTTGGCTCAGGTCATGATCTCACTGTTTGGGAGTTTGAGCCCCGCATCGGGCTCTGTTCTGACAGCTCAGAGCCTGGAGGCTGCTTCAGATTCTGTGTCTCCCTCTCTCTTCTCCTCCCTGGCTTGAGCTCTCTCTCTCTCTCTCTCTCTCTCTCTCTCTCTCTCTGTCACACACACACACACACACACACACACACACACACACACAAACATTGAAAAAAAGAACAATGGAGAGGTGCTTTTCTCATTTTCCTTTTCATCAGTAGTTATGAGTTAGACAGGTATAGCAGACAGGTATTGATGTATAACTTTTGTCCTAAGAGATGAATATTAGAGTATTTCAAAGAGTAACAAGTCAATGACATTTGAATTATTTTAGCCAACGTGGTGTACAGATGAAAGAAAAGAAGAGGAAAAACTCTGTATGTTATAGCTGAGGACTAGGTAGTATGACTTTGCTTTATTGAATTAAAACATTCGGTTTGGGGGGAAAAGAGTCTTAAATAAAGAAACTAAGCCCCATGTCAAAAGAATGCTGATATTCCCCATTAGTAGTAGACTTGTCATCCTGTATATGATATTTTTGCTCTATTACTTGCAATTCGGCTTTCAAAGTTGTCTACAAAGAGTTTTCACTTTTGATTCTAACTTTGTACTGTAACAACAGAATAATTTGGTGCCTTCCCTCACCTTTTCAGTGAATGAAAAAAGAATCTGGTGTCTGCAAATTGTCTGGTACATGGCCAGGGTCCACCTCCCCCACTCAGATGGTCACCTGCATGGAGCAGTGGGTGAATTATTCCACATTCTGAATAAGGCTGTCCAAGACTCAAGCCATGGTGTGTGGGAGCACTGCCACAGTTAAGATGTCACTGAGCCCCATCCCTTCCCAACTCTATGCTCAGTAACATCTCCTTGGCAGTTTGAAATTCCTTGCTGGGAGTATTTATACCATGGGAACTAGCGAATACTACAAATCGGAACTCTTCCCTGACCCCAAAGAGTTGCTTGGTAAACATTTACCAGCACAACCCTGGTGTGACACAATTTATGTGACTTTGCTCAAGATAGTTGACCTCTCTGAGCCTCATTTTTTATCTCTGTCAAAGTTTGGGAAGCCAGTACCTACTTCACAAAATTTTTGAAAAAAATTACATGAGCTAACATTATCTAGATGGCATGGAACTTAATCAGTGGCTATAATAATGATGTTAATGATAAAAATAATCCTTTCGAACACAAACAGATTGGTAGTATTAACTTCCAAGGCCTTGGAAAGCCCTTACTCACTGTTAGCTAAGTAGCAAGAAGAACAAAATAGTAAAATGAGGGGAGAAACTTGGGTTTTTAGGTGGACATAGTCCTGGTGAGCTCTTTCTCTTATCAGTCTTTTAACTTTTTTGATTTAATTCAGCATCTATTTTCAGTACACATCATATGGCAAACCACTATGGTAAGTATAGTGAGAAGTATGTTTTGTATTTTGCAGTCTGTTTCCTTTTGCTATTCCGAAACAGTAAAACAGTTCTTGAAGTAAGCACCAACAATTTATCATGCGTTTTTATTCATCCTGTATTCTAAGACCTTTTTATTATATTCACTTATTTATATTTACATATGGAATGCATATTATATACATTTTTGTTATTATAATTTATGATTGCAGCAGGTGGGGAAATAAACAGGAAACGAGAAATAGAAGGTCCACAAGAAAGTCAGCAATTCCAGGCCAAGGAATGCAATAGAAAGAACACTGAACAGGGAGCTTTCCTGTGTTTGTTACTTTGTTGTTATTGTTGTTGTTTTTTCCCCTGTCTTTCTCCTTGTATTGATCAGTGATGATGATGGACCAATGTCAGCTGGACTGCTAAACTGCATTTCGCTCCCTGGCTTGTAGCTTGAGAGGACAGAGTCTCAAGGGTGGAGTGTGTAGAAGTAGGTACCTAAGGAGAAGGAACCAGTTTAAGTCTCTGGGGTTTTGCCTACACAGCAGAGAACAGGGGAGGCTGGTCTTGGCCTGTGAGCCAGCCCTGAGGCTGTTCAGAAGGGGCTAGAGTGAGGTTTCCTGACATATGGAACAGTTGGAGAAATCTGGAGATAAAAGGAAGAAGGGTGTTTCAATAGCTTGAGGAGAAGGTAACAAGCAAGGGAAAATCAGGGATGCAGGATGTGAAGTGAAATGATGGAACTTTCCATCTTAATCTAGACCATCTGGTCATCTTATCTTTAAAGCAGTGATTTCTCAGACATTTTTCATCTTATATCACGATGACCATATGTCCCAGATTTCCTAGGATGGGCCAGATGTCAAATATTTTCGCCATTGTTAGACCATTGGTACCAAATCAGGATTGCAAAATACGATCATTATTCTTACATCCTCCTCTGTCAGCTCTTGTTTACCTTTATCACATTGTTTCCAAGTAGTTAACAGCATCATCAAGCAGCTGTCCAAAGCAGTAGTTCCCAAATCTGACTGTGTATCTGAATCATCTGGGACGTTTGTTAAAATACTGGTTCTTGTGGTACCTGCTCCACCTTTATAAACTTGAAAATTTAGATTGATCCAGATCTGGAAGATACTCAGATGTCTATCTGTATTTTTAGCAAGTGTCCTATGTGGTCATGAGGCAGCTGGCTTGGACAGGTTTTAAGAACCACTGGACCAGTCAACACCATTCACATCTTCTTCTGAGCATTGCAAAGTCTCTTACAACAGAGCTTTTCATACAGGGGGTCTGTTGACTTCTGGAATCTGTGAACTCCTGAAATTTTAACATTACATTTGGAAGTCTGGGTCCATGAGCAATTTCCTGGGAAAGGACCACAGCCTTAATTAAGTTCTTGATGGAGTTAATGGCCAAGAAAGGTTACAAACCCAAGAATACAAGATCATTTAGAAGGTAGAAGGTACTTTTTTCAATGATCTTAGACTTAACTGCCCCTGTGTTTTGTTTTGTTCATCTTCTCATTACTCATATCTACTTAATGATCTAATAGGAGTCTTTTTCCTGGGTTTAAGGAATACATGTATGTGTGTGTACATGCACACACACACACACACACACACACACACACACACACACACACACCAGTGACTTATTCTAAAACAGTGATTCTTCTTGCAGACAAGTATTTTTGAATTTATCAGCCAATAACGTGTGTGTGTGTGTGTGTGTGTGTGTGTGTGTGTGTGTGTGTGTGTGTTAAGGGTGATGGTTTGTTGGGTGGGGCGATCCGATCACCTAATTTAAACTCCCTATTTCCTCAGCCAGTCCTGCCCCGCCCTCCTTTGCTCTCCAGCTTTCCCTGTGTATCCATTGAAACAGGTTGTGGATCCATGATCCAGTGAAATCCTGTGTGTTTTAAATCTTGGGGTTAATATTCTCCAGCTGTGTTGCCTCAGCTCTAGGGAGACTACTTCCTTGACAAGCATTTGTGGTTTAAGGAGCCAAGCAATAGACTAGAAACTTCAGGGCTATGAGTTCTAACTCTGGGTCTGCCCTGACACAGTGTGTGACCTTGGGCAATTCATTTGATCTCTGTCCAAACTCTCTGATGCTTGATAACAGGATTTTCTAGAAATCTCCCTGCCAATAAAGACATATGGAACCACTCCTTGCTTCCACAAGGGAAGGCTACACTTCATTATCTTCCAGGCTTTTAACTCTCTTTCTCCATTTGCCCATTTCCCCATGCCAGGGACTCCAGAGTCTAACTGTGGCTGTTTTCCCAAGTCTTAGAACTACTTTCTTACTTTTCTTTCCAAAAGTGCGTCAGCAATGCTACTCTATTTCAGCCTGCCCCAGGATTCCAGACTTTGTCCCCAAATGCATACCCCACAAAACTAAACTGCCCAGGCTGCTTTGGAACAGTGTGCATTGTGCAGAACTGTACTCTGCCCTGGATTTCACGTGGCTACTGTAGATAGATGAGAGCTGAGTTTCTCTCCCATCTTTTGCATTCTGCAAAGTACAATTTATTGCTTTATGAGCCTCCACAAATCATTTTTATACTCCTTCTACTTTTTAACATCTCCTTTTATAGAAAATGATTAAGCTAATAAATTTTATGAAAAGCAATACAATTCCAAGAATTTTTTTTTAAAGAAAATATGCACTATTTCAGCTTTTGGATTTTGTTGGAAGATCATTAACTCAGATAATATGTGTCTTTTAAGTTTTGGGAACACACACATTTTTTAGTATGCAGTCAAGAGTTTTGTGGGGTGGCAGAGGAGAAAATGATGTTTTGTAATGGCTGGTCCTCTCCTTTCAGAATACAGCTGGAGCAGTGGAGTTGTGAATGCTTCTTTTTTTTACTAATGTCTTGCTCTGCCTTCTGCCTCAAGATACCATGCCCCTCCAGACATTGGGTTTTGATGTCTCAGATACTTTATTTCTGCTAATGATAGATAAAGGTCCTTGGACCAAAATACTAGAAAGAGTCAGCATGTGGCCTGAAGCACATCAGTCAAATGGATTTGAGTTCACCAGGTAGTGGAGTAACTTTAGTTGTGTGTTTTAAGTGCCTTCTGATTTGGAGTGGTATCAGTGGGTACTCTTCTGGGATGGAGAACTTTCCTTCCCCTGGGATGGAGGTGCGTCCCTCACTCTCCTCTCAATCTGTGGCTGCCCCAGAGCCCCCCACCCTGGTTTATCTCCCCAGTATCTTCCTTCTGTTGGACCATCCCCTTTTTCCTCTCTGCTAAGACCTCTTTTGAGTAATTGCCAACCTGGAAATTATTTGATAATCTAATATCTCTGTATTATTTCATTGCAAAGGAAGTATATTAAAGGAACAATAACAGTTAGCATTTATTATTTACTCTGTGCCAAGACTTTTTTACAATACTTTACATGCAATTTTGCACTCAATCATCACAATAAGCCTGTGGGGTCTTTGATACACCCACTATCTATATGAAGAGTAAAAAAGTGTTAAGGTAATTTGCCTAGACCCACTTGATGAGTACAGGCAAACTGAATGGAGACCTGTGTGCTTGATGAATGTGCTCCATCTTTTAAATTTTTTGTTAATTTATTTTTAAATAATCTCTACACCCAACATGGGGCTCGAACTCATGACCCCGAGATCAAGAGTTGCATGGTCTACTTACTGAGCCAGCTCTCAGTCCCTCAATGTGCTCATCTTTAAAGAATAACCAGATGCACTGTTGTATGTGGTTTGTGAAATTGTGATGATGAGGTCCCAGTCACAGGAAGAGCTGCTCTAAAGGTGACAGATGACAGGAAAGTGGACGGGGGGAGAAGCAAGTAGGTAGGGTTCTGTGTCCCCTTCCTTCTCCTCTCTCTCTCTCTCTTTCTCTCACCCACACACCACATGCATGTGCACACACATCAAGCTGAGCAAATATTCTTTTATCTGTTTTCACAATGGACTTCCAAGTAATGTTTCCTTTGAAGAGTTTCTCTGTAAAATACAAACACGCTTTGAGAATGACTGCTTTCTAGCATCCCACTTATCACAGCATATTCTTATCTCTTCCCCCCTGATCTGGAAATGCTAATATAACTCAGATGTTAACTGAGGTCTCCCTTGTCTCTGAGGTCACCCTGTCCTTTGAGATTTAAGTAAAATTGTCTCTGCCCCCCATTTCCTATCTCCTGGAAGTTTCCAGCGCCATCGTTCAGATTTCTGCACATTCTCGAACCTACTCTCAGGGGCAGTTTTCCCTGGCAAACTCTTGACCTCACTGCATCCTACCTCCCACAGCTGCCTTTTCCTCTGTGTTGCTTGCTGACCTCGAGGGGAACTCAGTTCTTTTTTCTTCACTTGCACCCTCACTTCGTCCACAATTCACTCCCACAGAGAACTGTTCCATAGTGAAGACCTGCAGGCCACAGGAGAGGGTTGACATCCCAGCAAAACATTTAAATGGAAGATTAAGCATCCTTGTTCTGAAACCATGTTAAGTCTCTTTGCCACCAGGAATTTCTAACTGACTGCAGGCTGCAGGGCATTCTTCTGCAGGGCACGTTCAGTCCAAGCCTTTTCCCTCTCAGTTCCTTTCCCCTCCCTCTTCTTACTCCCCTCCCTCCTCCCCCTCCTCCCTTTCCCTCCTCTTCCTCCTCCCTCCTTCCCTCCTTCCTTCCATTCTCCTTCCTTTCCTCCTCCCTCCTTCTCTCCTCCCTTCCCTTTTCCCTTCCCTTCTCCCCCTCTTCCCTCCTTCCCTCCTCCCTTCCTTTCTCCCTCCTTTCTCCTCCTCCTCTCCCCCTCCCTCCCTTTCCCCTTCCCTTCTCTCCCTCCTTCTCCTCCCCTCTCTTCTTCCCAGACTCTTTCTCTTCCTTGCCATCCCTCAATTCAAAATCCCTCTGCATTTCCTCAGCTAGGTTTTGTTTCCTGCCTCCTTCTTAACCACGTACCCCAGAACCTCAACTTTTCTACCCGGAGCAATGAGCAACATAGTAGGGTATTTCTGTAAACAAAGTTAGGTTTCTCTCCAAAAGAAACCATGGTAAGCCGTTGAGAGGGTTCCCCCCAGCTCCATGAACACAGGATAGCCCCGTTGGAAGGGTGTGGCCAGGCGGATCAGCAAGCCCAGACTGGAGGCTGACTTCAACCCTTCTTGGAGAAGAGTCAGGGGCCTGTGTAAAGGGTGGGTAAACAATTTGCCTTCTTCCTGCACTGTTAATAGGCAGTAGTAAAAACCAGCATCAGGCACCGTGCGAAGCACTTCACATTTGTCATTTGATTGAAATCTCACACTCTGTGAAGTACATTATTTCTATTTTCTTTTCACTAATGATGGGGGTTAAGCACCTTGCTGCAGATTCACAGTTAGGACAGCCTGCTTGGGCCCCACACAGACTTGCCATGCTCTTGACTACAGTGCTACGTTATTCAACCACCCAGTGGTCAGAAGAATACTTCTTTCCCTAAGTGTTTCAGTCCACCTTCTAGCACCCCTTACTCCCCATGGGAAGTTCCTCAGGCTCCATGTCTTTTTCCTGCCTCCTGAGAGACTCCGAGGAATGCAACTATTTTCGGCTCCCTTATGGGAATATGTGCTTTTTCCAGTATACAGCAGAGAACCAAGCTTATCTGCAAGTCATGTTAACTGTATATTTAGATATCTGTATCTCGAAATGAAATGTGCTAAGTAAACTTTTTTTTTTTTTTTTAACAATAATGACAGAGCTTGTGGGGAAGGGGCCCAGTCATGGGCCTCCATCCTGGGTTTACATCTTCTTGTGTGTCTGATGGCAAGTTGCTTGTTTTCTACATAGCCTCTATTTCTGTGTGATGGGCACAATAATACCTACTTCCCCGCCATAGTGCCTGACACTCAGAAAATGCGTAATGAATATTAGTTTCTTTCCTTTTTGTAGTTGACATTCTCATATCAGCATATTTACTCTGTATTTGCTCAAAATTCCAAGTGATTTCAGCATTGAAAGTTGAAGGAAGGTGATAGGATGAATGTGTTCTACTTTTTCAGTTTTCTTTAACTTTTTATATGCATTTTTCTTGTAAAAAAAATAAAAATAGAGGTCTTTCTAAATGCCAACAAGGAGAGGCCTATTATCCAGCTCCTGGTTTCGGTGAAGAGGCAAAGGCATGTAGACAAGAGGTTGGAGGTGGATTCGAACCCCGTGAGGTAAAACTCTTTTTGTCAGGGCTGGATGGCAGGATGGCTCTCAAAATTTGTGAAGGAATTAAAGATGGTTTTCACATCCTCATAGTGAAACATGTGGCCTGTGTTCATCTGAACGTATCAGTTTATTGGCTAGTTGGAATTTGGGATTTTTATGTGATCAACATTTACTACATCTATTTTTTAAAAATATATTTTTTTATTTATAGAGAGAGAAAGAGTGTGAGCATGTGGAGGGGCAGAGGGAGGGAGAGAGAGAAAGAAAGAGGAAGAGAGAGAGAAAGAGAGAGAGAGAGAAGGGGAGAGAATCTTCAGCAGGCTCCATGGAGCAGGGCTCGATCTTACAACCCTGGGATCATGACCTGAGCCTAAATCAGGAGTTAGGCACTCAACTGACTGAGCAACTCAAGCATGCCAACATTTACTATATTAAGTGACTTTATTTCCAAATTTACTGTAAATGTTTTGTAATTTAAATGGGCTCATTCAAATGCAAGGTGCTTCCTGCAGCTACATTGGGTGGTAAGCATCAGTCCGATGATTTGACAACTTTCTCCTCCCAATAACCATAGGCACAAAATATCTACACTGTTCAATCATAAGACTCTGCCATTTAATTTCTCTTTAAGTGAGTGGTAGCTGAGAGGTGAGACATCCGAATCAGGCCCTCGGGCTAGTGCTGAGACACACACAAGGGCTCCTGTCACCTTGAATGGAAAGATTTCATCAGGCAGCCAATCCTGCTACTGTTTAACATCAATAACTACAAGCTAAAAGGAAACCTGTGTCCAAGATAAAGTGTTCTTTCTCCCTTCAGGTTCTAAATTATTTCTGAAAGTGAATAGTAGTAAAAACTTTGAAATTTGCTGTCTATACTTATACTTCAGTGGCTCTCAAACCTCAATACCCATTACAATTGCCAGACTCCTAGGTGCCACCCACTACCATCGGCTCTGAGTGAGTTAACTTGTATTGGAATCTAAGAATCCTGACTTTTCAAAAGCCCCTTCTCCTCCTCCTCCTTCCCCTCCTCCTCCTCCTTCTTCTTCTTCTTCTTCTTCTTCAAGATTTTTAATTTTAACTCCAGTATGGTTAACATACAGTTAGTTTCAGGCATACAATAAAACAATTCACCAATTCTGTGCATTACTCAGTGCTCATCATGATAATAAGCACACTCTTAATCTCTATCATCTATTCTGCTTGAGTGTTTCTGTACAAATAGTGCCTGTCTTTCAAATAGCTGCATTACAGGGGCTCCTAGGTGGCTCAGTAGGTTAATCGTCTAACTCTTGATTTTGGCTCAGGTCATGATCTCATGGTCGTGAGATCAATCCCCACATCAGGCTCTGTGCTGAGTGTTGAGCCTGGTTGGGATTCTCTCTCTGCCTCTCTTTCTGCCTTTCCCCTGCTAGCACACATGTGCATGCTAGCTCTCTTTCTTACAGATAAATAAAACATTTAAAAAACACAAGTAGCTACATTGCAGATAATCAATACATGCAAATAGCTGCTTCTGCTCCTTTTGTACCCCTGAATGCCTCTATTCTTCCACCTCCACCCTCCCATCCCATGTTGTTTCTTTATAAAAAGTTGTTTTATAAAGATTGTTGGGTTTCTATGGGCTCTGAAGTGGAAGAAGGAACTGCAGTAGTAATTAGCATATACCACTCTTACACAGGGATCTCAGTGAGTCTGACTTGCCTAAGCAGTGACTGGATTCCTGTCCAAAGCTGTATTTACTCCACTTGTCTCTGTTGGTCAGGGATGGCTCCACTGCAGGAGGCAGAATTGATTACAGAACCTCTCCGCTGTGCTGCTGAAAAGCTGCACCACTTCTGCGAGAAACTGATGGTAAGGAGGCTATTGCTACGAGGGTTCTGCTTCCTCTGCTGCCCTCAGGAAAGCAACTTTGGCTGCTAAGCCAGGAAGAACCTAATTCAGGAACAACACAGTCTCTGGCGGAAAGTGAGATGCCCCACACTTGCTTCTCTCTCCATGAGACTCACTATTCGAGATCAGAATTTCATGTAAGGTCCTCTGATTGGTGGAAACTAAGTCTTGCCTGAAACCCTAGTTACAAGAGTGTCTTCTAGTTGTTGTGTTTCTTTTTTCCCCCAAATTTTAACTCTCCAATCTCTTGCTAACTAGAAGGGAGCTAGAATAGATCTTGGACCAATGTATTCTCAGCATCTGCTAATTCCCTTGCAGCTTGAATGTTTGCACTTCATTTTATTATATTTTCAGAAGTGTCATCATTTAAAAGTTAATTTGAGTCCTCGAATTCTGCGAATACTTTATTCTAGTCATTGTTTCTGTGAGGGGAAAAAAACATTTCCAAGATCAAAAAACATTCTTATCAATATATTTTTAGATTGAAGCTCTTTATAATATGGAGACTGCCTTTTTGGAGAAGCTATCTTGTTACACACATGTATATGCAAGTGTATGTGTGTTCTATTAATGCAAATGACCTTGACCTAGTACATATGTGGTAATTATTATTGACAGTCATACTGATCAATTGGAAGCCCTACCAGATTCTGAAGTGCCATAGTAATTATAGTAGATAACACTTATTGAGTCTTAACTTTGTTCCAAGAACCATGCTATATGTGTTCTTATATTTAAATTCTTAAAATTCTATGAGCTGGATGTCATTGTCATCATCCCACTTTACCAAAAAGGAAACGGAAGCAGGGAGATTAATTTGCCAATGATCCACAGCTGGTAAGTGGCACAGCCGGAAGTTGAATCCAGTATTCACATCATCCCACAAAAGTATTATTAGTATGATTTCACTATAGGTGTTTTATTTTAATATAATACCAGATGGCATAATTTATTCTCTCTCCATGTCTTTCTGCCTCTTTGCTGGTGCGTGTGTAAGTGTGTGAGTTCAGTTTTGGACATGTTATATTTGAGATCCTACCCGCGCGTGGTGGGGCGGCATTCTTTAATCTCCTCATCTTTGTTTAGAATGAAATTTAAGATAAAAAGTTTATTCATCTCCAGTTCCAAAAGAAATACTAACCCACATTTGTCCAACTGGTAAGCAGGAAAGGAGAATGTATAGGTTCACAGCTCATCGAAAAGTAGAACACTTGTGATACTTCACCATCTGGTGGTCAGAAACTCAAGTGAGCCATCTGGGCACTAACTAAGCAAAGACCATGTTATTGAGGTGCCTTCTTACTTAGCTGAGAATTCTGTTATGACTTGGCCATTAGCCAGTACCAAGGACTGCTGTCTAGCTGTCATGCAAAAGTAGAATTCTCAGTTCATGCTCTAAGCCATGCAGATCTTAGTATATATGCCAGTCGTGTGCATTCCTGCACTCAACTGTTAGAGGTCTGATCCTGCACTTCTCCACTGAAAACCATTTACACTGAGGCAGGTTTTGACCCTTCTGGTCATAACCAGTCATATTTTGCTCTCTTGACCACTTGCTCTTTCTAAATTCTATCCTCCCCTGACTTCTGGAAGTGTACATACACCCTCTTCTAGTTTTCCTTCTGCCCCTTTAGTCTTCCCTCTCAGGCACCCCCTTAAAAGTTCCTCTTGTTTTATTGGTCCCTAAAATTTAGTTATTTATTAGGGTCCCATGCTTGGCCTTTTGGGTTCAATGGGGAGCTCTTGGCAAGTCATAGTAACTTCCGATTCCTAACTTCATCCCCAAGGAAGAGGGCTGATTAAGTGGGATCAAGAGCAATGACATTTATTAGATCCAGGTGCAGCGGACTCTCTCTCAATATATCTCTTGATTATTACCCTTATACAATACCTCTCTTTCTCCTATGAAATTGGGAGTGACATGGATTTGGGACCATTACTTCCAGGGAAATACCTTATCCTGAGAACTCCTTGGTGCCTGGATTAGACAGTTTCTGCTGTAGACCATGGGAAAACCCCTGCTTTGTCCTCTTGTTTACCTCAGTCTACTTTTCCTTTGACATTGGAGTGGGCAGATACAGAGGACTAAGACTTGTGTTTCTGTTTAGGGCATATGGACTAAACAGCCTTCTCAGCCTACTTTAAAGGCCCTAGATCCTTTGTATCTGCTTCTGGCATTAGAATATGGGCCTGTATTTCCTTGGGGAATTTATGAAGGAGATTGAAGGTGAAGGGTAGAGCTTGGGAATTCTATGGCAAAACAAAGTTTAGTGTTCTGGTTTCTGAATATCTCTTAATGGATTTCCATCATAGTCAAAGCTTATAAGACCTACTTCTCATTCTATATATACCTCCTTCTTTTGCTTCTAAATAGAACTCAGCTACCACGTACATGCTGGCTTTTCCAATAGTCTTATCTTTAGTCTAATTGTCCCTACTACAGGCTAGACACATACAGTCCTTTGTCATCTGGAAATTTTTCCTTGGGCGCCCCACAGGATCTTACATGTGTCCCAACTAAACTCATATCTTTCCTTCTCTCACCTCCTGAATTGGCCCTTCCTCCTCTTTCTCAACAATAGCAGACATTCCCGTTGGAAACGAACCTGGCTGTCTCGTAGCCCCCACATTCAACTGTCATTAAGTTATACAGAGAGAATGTTGCAAGTAGCTTCCTTGGGGGGCCCCTGGCTGGCTCAGTCAGTGGAGCATGTGACTCTTGATCCGGGGGTTGTGAGTTTGAGCCCTACGTTGGGCATAGAGTTTGCTTAAAAATAACATCTTAAAAAACAAACAAACAAACAAACAAACAAACAAACAAACAAATCTTCCTTGGATCTGCTGTCTCTTTTTCACTCTCACTGCCACTGCCTTATTTAGGCCTTCATCATTTCTCACATGTTTTATACCAGTCCTAAGAGGTCTCCCTCTTCACATCACCGTCTCACAGCCTCCAGGTACACATGGGATGGAGTCACCTGCTTTCACTCTTTCAGAACAGGACCCACAGCCCTCACCTTCCTCCCCTGCGGTCAGCTCTGTCCTCTCACTGCCTGTGCTGTGTCCTCACTGAACAGCATCCAGTCCCAGAGTGCACGCTGTGATTTCCAGCCCACTGCTTCGTCTGCCCAGATGTCCTCACCCCACAGATGCTGCTGCTCAGGATCTCCTTCCTCCCTTCTCCCTGTGTTCTCCGCTTGGGACTTGTTTCTTCTGTATCATCTCTTAGCAACTTTTGCTTTTCTCTATCATAGTCCTTGCATCATCATCTTATAATTTTCCATTTACTCAGCTTCTACTAAACCGTGATATCCCCAAGATGAGGAGCTAGGCCTTTTTCATGTTTGCATAAGCCCAGCCAAACACACAGCCTGACACTCACTAAGCGTATGTATGTAGTTGAAATCAAAGAATGGTATATTTATCCAGCAAAAAAACCTTGTGTGCCACCCCTCAGGGTATGTATTATTTCAACATTTTAGCTAATCATTTGAACTCAGAAAGTCTCCCATGTAGAAAATAAGTAATAAGCCAGGAGCAAAGAGAAAATTCCTTCTTCTCTTCCTAAGCATCATTAGACGAGAGCCTCACAGAGGAAGACCTTTGAGGGTAGCCTTAAAGGTAGACTCAGTTTCCCAAAGACACAAGAGACAGAGGGGCTTTCAAGCCACAGCTCTCAGGATGATGTTTGTGGACCTCCACTAATCCTGTGTGGCAAGAATAAGGGGTAAGAGTGTCACAGGAGGAGGGGGCTAGTCTTGAAGGACCTTGAGAGGGAGAATGTGTTGTCTGAGGCCACTTAGTATGTTAGTAACTAAGTTGAGATTCAGGTTCTTTTATTTGAAGAATGAGCCAGAAAAGGTATTGTTCAAAATTGGTGATCAGAGTTGAAGATGGCCTCATCAGTCAGATTATACATCAAAAACTACCAATCCTGTGAATCGGTATTATGTATTTTATCCAAATATAAAATTGACATGCCAGGTTAAACATCAAAGGAGGAAAATATTCATGACTCTTTAAAAGATCTTTCAGTCTATAAGCAGAACTCCACTTACAAAGGGCAGAGTTAGAATGAAAAGCTACTGGAGCGCCTGGCTGGCTCAGGTGGTTAAGCATTCAACTTCTGCTCAGGTCATGATCTCACGGTTTGTGGGTTTGAGCCCCACATTGGGCTCTGTGCTGACAGCTCGGAACCTGGACCCTACTTCAGATCCTGTGTTTCCCTCTCTCTCTGCTCCTACCCTGCTTGCACTTTGTCTCTCTCTGCCTCTCAAAAATGAATAAACATTAAAAACAAACAAACAAACAAACAAACAATGAAAAGCTACAGTTTGAGAAGAAACATCTCTAAGTTTGTGAGGCCGATTTCGGTAGGGGAAATAAAAACCTGGCACTTCAGGAGAAGAAAGTTTTCAGGGGCAGCCTGGTTATACTTCTCCTGACTTCTGGCTTCCTGCTTCTTGATTTAAGCCTATACTTAGGCAGCACCTGGGGGGCTCAGTCAGTTGAGTGTCTGGCTTCAGAGTTTGGCTCAGGTCATGATCCCAGGATTGTGGGATCAAGCTCCATATCAAGCCCCATCTTGAGTTCCATGCTGAGTGTGAAGCCTGTTTAGGATTCGTTCCGTCTCTGTCCCTCTCCTCCGCTCACACTCTCTATCTATAATAATAATAAAAAAGCCTCCACTTAGGCAGAGAATGACCCTTACCTCCCCTCAATTAGCCAGCTTAGTCCCACACTCTGTCTTTGCCAATACGTCCTCTACCCACTTGCTCTGTGCTGTCAGGAAACCACTTCTCCGTCAGGGCTTCCTCAGTTCACCTATTCTGCTTTGCTCCTTCAGTGACTGTTCCTTAGCCCAAGCCCAGAGTCCTCTGATACCAGCTCCCTATCAAGTCACATGGAAGGAGGAAGCCACCTGTCTTGCTCCATGTTGGCTCTCGGGAAGTGGGGAAGTAGATCTTTTCCTTCTTTATCTCCCACGTCTTCAATTCATACTATAAAATACCTGGTATCCTTTCATATCTGTTTGACCCGATATCTGAGAACCACGATACTATTTCTCAGGAAAGAGTAACCACAAGCCAAGGGCAAGAAAACACTAGAAATACCAGACCTCTGATTGTAACGTCATTTGTGGTGAAAAGATTTTGCATGTGCGCACTGGTAATGTTGGCACTGAGATGTTGTCTTTCTCTTGTTCTCTCTTCCTCGCTTAAATGGAGACAAGGGCCCTTGTGACATGAACATAGTGAAAGTTAGAAAAGCAGAGACAGAAAAGAACATTTTTTTGAGTACCTCCTCTATGCCAAGAACTTTCTGAATCCTCATGCCTGAAAGATAAGCTACACGTCTGTCTCCAAAGAGCTCTCGGTTTAGTAGAGAAGGTAAATTTGTAAAAAATACTTAAAAAGCCTTATAATAGAGTACACACAGGATTCTGAGCTAACAGAATGGGAATTGATTACCCAGTGAGTGAGTGTGTGTGTGTGTGTGTGTGTGTGGAGACAGAGAGAGAGAGAGAGAATCTCATTTGTTCCATATGAAAATCCTATGAGATTTTATTAATCTGAGATAGTTATTAATATCTCTGTTTTACAGATTAGAAAATTGAAGCTCAGAGTGGCAGTGTAATGTGACCCAGGTCAGGTAGTAGGTGCTTAACTTGACATTCACACTGAAATCTGTCTGACTCCAAAGTCCCACATTGTTTTACTTCATTCCACTGTCTCCTGTCTCCATATCCCTATGTTCTAGGAGGATAGAACAGAACTGGATGGAAACAGAAAACACTAATCATTATCATGAGCACTGTATTGTACACACGTGTCGTGCAGCCGTACCCTGGATGGTTTTGGGTTTCTCTCGGCATTATTTCTGTGTAGCAAGGAACCATTTAGCCTTCAACATACACTCCCAACTTATGTTTCATGGCACCTTTCTTCCGAACTTTGGCTGTATGTGTATTGTTATGGATTTTGAACATAATATGCACCCACCTGAGCGTTAAGATGACCATGGGACATTTGTTGTCCCTGTCACCAAATGTCTAGGTTCAGTTGTACACACTCAACATTCAAGAGGTTTTTCCTCATCGGAGACCTACATCAGCAGATGCCTCACAAGTTGTCAAAAAAGCCCCTTTGTGATCTGACATGTTGTGTGTGTATTGGATCTGGAATAACTGTGGCAGGAATGGAGTCATTAGTTTTAGGCTTTTTGTCATCAAGAAGGTAATACCACAGATTCCTCAGATCAGATCCTTCTGTAGAGGTCCATCTCTCCTGAGATATAAGAGCTGTTCCATCTCAAAGGCCTGAGTAGAGTATGACAGGCGTAGTGAGGAGACCACAGAGCTGAGATTCCCTTGATTGTGGAGAGGACACCGCCCCCCCGACCCCCAATCTTCTCTAGGAAAATAAAGGTCCACTTTACTGCTGCATGGATTTGAAGGTTCTTCTTTGAGAACCTGGAATCATCCCCCACATCTACACCCACCTCTGAATTTTAACCCAGCTGGTTTTTTGAAGTTACTGGATTCTTTCTTTGGACCCTGACCTGACCCGTTGTAGATGCTTCCAGGCCCAGAGCCCTTTTGGTTTTACTGGAATGCCAGCCCCGTGCAAGCGGGGCCTCATTTACCACAGTGTCTCCATGGCCTAGAATAGTGTCTTGCATAAATATGTGTGGAATGAATTTTGTCCCACTAGACACTCAGGATGACCCATTCTTGTCTGAGATTGTTTTCCTCCTGGGATGGAAGTCCTGCCCCAGTCTTGATCATATAGCATGATAGCAAAAGCTTTTAAAAGTTTTTTGCCAGTTTTCTTGAGCTATAATTGACATATAACATTGTGTAAGTTTAAAGTACACAACATCATGATTTGATATGTATAAATTGTGAAATTATTACTGCAATAAGTTTAGTTAACACCCATCAGCTCACACAGTTATGGTTTTTCCCTTATGATGAGAACTTTTACAATCTACTCTTAACAACTTTCAAATATACAGCACAATATTGTTAACTCTAGTCATCATGTTTTCTGTTACATCCCTAGAACTTGTTTATGTTATAGCTGGAAGTTCGTACCTTTTGCCCACCTTCACCCAATTCCCCCACCTCCTACCCCTGCCTCTGACAACCACAAATTTGATCTGTTTCTATGAGTTTGGTGTTTTAGATTCCACAAATAAGTGAGATCACACAGTATTTGTCTTTCCCTGACTTATCTCATTTAGCGTAATACCCTCAAGGTCCATCCCTACTGTCACAAAGGGCAGGATTCCCTTCTTTTTTTCTGGCTGAAGAGTTTTCCATTACACACACACACACACACACACTTCTCACATTTTCTGTTGATGGACTCTTATGTTGTTCCAGTGAATGTGAGAGTGCAGATCTCTTCAAGGTAGCGATTTTGTTACTTTTGGATAAATACAAATACTCAGGAGTGGGATTGCTGGAGCATATGGTAGTTCTATTTTCAATATTTTGAGGATTCTCCATATTGGTTTTCATTGTGGCTGTACCCATTTATCTTCCCACCAACGCTGCACCAAAGTTCTATTTTCTTTACATCCTCGCCAGCATTTATTGTCTCTTGTCTTTTGGGTGATTGGTCATTCTAACAGGTGTGAGGTGATGTCTTACTGTGGTTTGGGTTTGTATTTCCCTGATGATGGGGATATTCAGCACCTGTTAGCCATTCGAATGTCTTCTTTGGAAAACGACTTGCTTTTGCTGGAAGATGAGATTTGTGCTCTTTTATGCCAGGCATAAAGCTTAAGGCTAGTAAATGCCAGACTTCCTTATCTGAATCATCTACCTCTTAGTCTCTTCTTAAGCAGTGTGTGATCCCTATTCAGGCATCTGTCCTTCCCCACTTGCTTTCCATTTCCTAATCAACCTCACTCAGCATGAAAATAACCTAAGCAAAAATGAAAAAGGGAATATGGAGCCACCCACCAATTTCTTTCTTCTGACTTTCTTGCCCTTCTACGCCTGAGCAAGAAGAAAAAGTAATATAGCTGTTCCTATGCAGATGGCGTACAATCATATTCATTCATTTAAAAAACACTAATGAGTATTAACTCTATGTCAGTCACACAAATTTTTGAAAACCTAAAGTATTTTCTCTGTATTTTTGAAAAAGAGAAGACTTAGAATCTCCCACTTAGAAATATTAAACAATAATGACTAGTGCCATTAAACAATAAATGCCTTGAATTTAAGGACAATAGTATTTCTAAATGCCACTAAGTCATGTCATAACCTGCACATTTCATAAGTCTCTATACAGACTGAATTATAAAGAGAGTTGTTTTCTTCCCCTAGTTAAAAAAAAATGTATCCCTAGGAGAATATCTCAAAAACTATGAGAGAGAGAGAGAGAGAGAGAGAGAGAGAGAGACAAGCAGAGAGAGAAACAGAGAGACTGATTTAGAAGGGTTCATCACATAGCATAAAACAACCATATTATAATTTTTTAAATGTTTATTTTTGAGAGAGAAAAAGAAAGAGACAGAGTGTGAGGAGGGCAGGGGCAGAGAGAGAGGGAGACACAGAATCCGAAGCAGGCTCCAGGCTCTGAGCTGTCAGCACAGAACCCGACACGGGGCTCGAACTCACATATCATGAGATCATGACCTGAGCCAAAGTCGGACGCTTAACCAGCTGAGCTACCCAGGCACCCCAAAACAACTATATTATAAATAGTATAAAGTCAGCTAGAGGATGAATTGTGTCTTACACATTCCTTGTATTATCCAGTGTAGGTACTCAGTAACTTTGCCTCTGAGTTCCTGTACAGACATCTGTTTAAGTAAAATCAGAAATTGAAATTGTCTGCATTGTATTTTCTTTTAAGTTATTTAATACATAATATTAAGGACTGAAAGTGTATCTTTTTAAAATAACATAAACTTTCTATAAATGATACAACCCCATATGCAGAAACTGACCTCTTTGCAGAAAGATAGGCCTGTACTGAAATGGGCTGACTCAGCTCAGGGTTTTTGAACATATTAAAGTTTGCCCGCAATGAAATGACAGGTATACACATATTTATATGAAGTCTACTGTCAGTGTGTATATCAAGGTCTCTGCACCTTCAATCAGAAAAACGGTAAATTCTAGCAGGTGCTTGGTGCAATCAGAACTTGTCCTTGACAATTAGAAGAGCTAAAGAAGCAGTTCTCATGTAGCTGGGAGCCCGTTAAGTTATGAAAATTTCTGAAGCAAAATTCAGTAATTCAAAAGATATAAAGGCTCCTAAACAGAGTTATGGAGATCTACAAAAGGTTCGTTTCCCATGTGAGGAATGTAACGTGTGATTTTCTGTGTATCTTCTCCTTTTGCATAAATATGCACATGTATTTAAAAGTTGTATTCTTTTGGTAACACTAACATTGAATCAAATATTTGTCAGACCCCTGCATTACTTATAGCATTTGCTTCAGAGAATTATTTTCAGTTCTTTATTATAGCAAATACTGTCATTTTATGCAATATAGACTTACTTTACCTTTTCTTCATTATGATAAAAAGATGAATTTTTAAAAATGTTTTATTTATTGTTGAGAGAGAGAGTGCAAGCAGAGGCAGGGCAGGGAGAGATATAATTGTCAAATCACTATGTCGTATATCTGAAACTAATATTATCGCCCAAATATACTTCAACTAAATTAAAAAAAAAATTAACGTTTATTTATTTTTGAGAGACAGAGAGACAGAGCGTGAGCAGGGGAGGGGCAGAGAAAAGTGGAGACACAGAATCTGAAGCAGGCTCCAGGCTCTGAGCTGTCATCACAGAGCCCGACATGGGGCTTGAAATTATGAACTGTGAGATCATGACCTGAGCTGAAGTTGGTTGCTTAACCAACTAAGCCACCCAGGAGCCCCCAATTAAACTTTTTTTTTTAATTTTAAAAAAGAAAATATGTAGAAATTCAATACTATGACAGATAGCCAGTTTATTGAATAAGTGGGAGGAATTACACTGAAGGATTTAGAAATAATCAAACATTTGTCAAATGATTTCAATAGCATTATTTTAGAAATCTTTGAAATAATTAAAAAAAGGCCTCGTATCCACATTAAACAGTAGTAGGAGATTGTAAATAAAAATAAAAATTTTTGAAAGTAGTATGGATGAATGCAGCTAAGGACCCATTAGAAACCTTGCAACTGAATTTTTCATATAGGTTAAAAATTGAAAACAAGGACTCTAATAAAGAAAATAAATAATAAATTGGATAAAGTTGAAGCAATACTTAATGAAATGGAATTAGAACTGAGTAAATTACATGGCATGTTGAAAAAGAAAAAAGATATGAAAAGTATAAAAGATATGAGAGTCAGGATGAATGACACACTGAAATATATATTTTTAAGTGTTTTTTATGTTTATTTATTTTTGAGTGAGACAGAGTGTAAGCAGAGGAGGGGCAGAGAGGGAAGGAGACACAGAATCCAAAGCAGGTTTCAGGCTCTGAGCTGTCAGCACAGACCCCGATGCAGGGCTCTAGCTCAAAAACCATGAGATGATGACCTGAGCCGAAGTCGGATGCTTAAGCGACTGAGCCACCTAGGCGCCCCCTGAAATATATTTCTTAGAGGAGTTCCAGGAGGATAGGATGAAGAAAAGATATTAACAGATGATAACAGCTGAGAATTTTCTAGAACTGAAGTGCATTCCCAGCCAGATAAAGCATGGAGTGGCAATCAGTGTAAATTAAAACAACCAAAAAAAAAAAACCCCAAAACTCTGCCTATAAACACATTTTATTGAAGCTTTACATTAAGGTATTATTTTGAAACGTTATTTTTTTTTAGTCTTATTTTTGCCAGAACACAGCCTGTTTGCATTATTATCTTTCTTTCTGCCATGAAGATCACCTATTATCTTGTTTTTATCACCAATATTTGTTAAAGGAAGGGGAAAGCAATTAAAATAGGCAAAATTTGAATTTTATTTTCTCACCAAGGAGAAACACACTTTGGTTTTGCTGGTGTTACACGTATACATCAATAATACTTCTTATCTTTTTTTTTTTAAAGTATAGTTGATACACCGTGTGACATTTGTTTCAGGTATACAGCATAGTGATTCAAGCTCTATGTTGTGCTGTGCTCACCACAAGCACGGCTACCATCTGTCACCATACAACGCTAATTACAGTACCATTAACTCTATTCCCTATGCTGTGCCTTTGATTCCTGTGACTTATTCATTTCATAGGTATGAATATTCATTTCCAAGGTATGAATATTACTAGCTATTATGTAGATACTCCAGTAACCCTGGTAGATTCAAGACTGTTGCTTTCTTCTTGCCTTCACTCTAGTCTAAGTTACTATGAACTCGTTTCACTGACTATTCGAAAGCCATCTTATCTTCCAAATTCCCTGGAATGGGTTTCTGATTTTTTTTTTTCCTGCTTGATCCATCGTATGGGATACACAGAGGTCTGACATTCAGCTGATACACAGCTATGTGACATACCGGCATTTACCCTGAGTAGTTGTTACTCCAATTATCTATTGCTGTGTAACAAACGATCTCAAAAGTTAGTGATAGAAAGCATTGACAACATTTATCTTGCTTGTGAATATGAGATTTGAGGAGGGCTGAATGAGGCCAGCTTGTCTGTCTTTCCCTTGGTGTCAGCCGGGGTGGCTCCAAAGTTGGGGGCTGCAGTTACCTCAAGACTCGCTCACATGTCCGGTGCTTAGTGCCAGCCACTGGCTGGGACTTCAGCTGGGGCTGTGGCCAGAATACCTACTCTTGGCTTCCGTGGACTCTGGTGTCTGGGTTCCCAGGGTGAGAAGAGAGGAAGCCAGGTAGAAGCTGTATTGTTATTTTGACCTAGGCTCAGTCAGCCAGGGCCACATTTACCTCATTAGAAGTATTATTCACTAGAAGTGAGTCACAAAGGGGGTGCCTGGGTGGCTCAATCGGTTAAGCATCCGACTTCAGCTCAGGTCATGATCTCATGGTTTGTGGGTTCGAGCCCCACGTCGGCCTCTGCGCTGACAGCTCAGAGCCTGGAGCCTGCTTCAGATTCTGTGTCTCCCTCTCTCTCTGCCCCTTCCCTGCTCACACTCTGTCTCTCTGTCTCTCAAAAATAAATAAATGTAAAAAAAAAAACAACAAGTGAGTCACAAAGGCAGACCCATATTCAAGGGAGGAGAAATTAGATTCACCTTTTGATGGGCAGGAAAGAATTACAGACATTAAAGTCACAGTCCTTTCATGGGATATGTAGAGTAGGCAAATCCACAGAGACACGCAACACAGCAGAGGTTACTGGGAGCTGGATGGAAGGCGGACTGGTGCATTACTGTTTAACGCATACAGGGTTTCTTTCTGTTTGGTGGGATGAAAGGTTCTGCAAATGATAATGGTGATGGTTGCACGACATTGTGAATGAACTTAATGCCACTGGATTGTACACTTAAAATGGTTAAAAGATAAATTTTATGTTATGTATATTTTGCTACCATGAAACAACAAGTGTAACACATGGTCTACGCCCATTGTAACGAATCAGTGTTTGGCTATTTTGTCCTTAAAGTATTCTTAAAGTATGTTTTAAGTTTATTTACTTATTTTGAGAGAGAGAAAGTGTGAGTAGCGGAGGGGCAGAAAGAGAGGGAGACAGAGAATCCAAAACAGGCTCTACATTCACAGCATAGAGCCCCGACCTGGGGCTGGATCTCATGAACCGTGAGATCATGACCTGAGCCGAAACCAAGAGTCAGATGCTTAGCCAGCTGAGCCACCCAGGCACCCCTTGGTCTTAAAGTATTTTAATTAATATTTCTCTGGGCACATGTGTGTCCCAAAAGTATTCATAAAGCTATGAACTCCTCACTCCTCCCTGTCCTGACGGATTCCACAAAGGTAGGGGCAAATATTACTATTGGAAGGAGCAGTGACTTTTGCTTGCTATGTGCTCCCGGGGCCACAAGATCTAGAAAAATTTGGAAAATGCTGTTTTATTTGGTGAGCCACCCAACTGGCTTTTAATAAATAAGATGGCTGATGAAGCACACGTTTCCTATTTATGTTTGATGAACTAGGAATATCCTTTCATTCCAGGGAAACCTCACTAAAAGGGAAGTTCTCATGGAGATTTTTAACTACTAAACCCAGCTTCCTCATTCTATTCACCAAAGGCTGGAAAAGCCAAATATCCTCAATTCCTCACGGAGTTACAGTGGGACTTGGTGAGAAGCGTGTTAACACTGACCACCCAGTTAGCACCAGCCCCAGGACATTTGCAGTCTTGTCATGCACGCCCAATGCTTCCACCAAAACATTTGAGTTCCGTGCTGGTATCAGGGAGAAGTGTGGCTAATTCATAGGAACCAGTGTCTCTAAAACATAAAAATATGTTTAGTTGTGAACAGCAGACACTCAGTCCTGGGATCATTTTGTACGGCATCAGACCCTGGGTTACTCTCATGAATAGAAACGTCTTTCTGGTATATTTGATGTTAATTCTTTACTATCAGACCTTAGTCAGAAAACTACCATAGCACATAGCTCACTGGCCTTAGGAAATTGGTTGCCTGCATTTCAGCATGATGGCCTTTCTTTCTTTAGGAATGCCAGAGCGTGGTCTCTTCATGTTTTGCCACTAATTGAGAACCCTTACAAGTGTTCTAATATATTTACCTCTGTGGTTTCTTAGTTTTATAATAGCGATATCCCCACACTAACTGATTATTATGCTAACAGCACAAATGTACTCCTTTGAGAATGTAATATGATGGTTGGAAAAGTCTTTAAGTTTACTTCTATTGAGCAATGATTTGCCTTAAAAGTAAGGGTCAGTTGCCTTCAGAAGGCAAGGTTACTAACCATTGCCTTCAAACATCTTGCAATCATTTTTGGTGGCAGGTTAGTAACCACAATGCCTTGATTGTGAGGTGTGTTGTGAAGCATAAATCATTGTTTACCACCAGTTAAGTGAAATTCTAGAGTGGTTTATTAGAGATAAGTTAGAGCAAATTCAGGGTTTTCCCTTTAATGCTGTCACTCTGACTTGCCTTCAGAAATGCTTTCTGGGTGGAAGAGACTAGATGGAGCTATGACAGCATCACTCCCATGTCGTCATCCATTATGTGCATATTGAAGGGTTCTGGCTCATTTGGCACTTTGTGTTCATCCTGGTGCTTTGCTTGTGTCTGCCTTTAAATATCTCAAGCCCACAATGACTGAGCACATGTCCCAAAGTGGGGAAAGCTGGATTAGAGTGCTTCCAGAAAAGTTCTCACATTTCTGCTTAGCATGAGGGGGGAAAGGACAAAGGTACCGAGAATGATACCACCTTGTCCTATCTGCCTGTGGGACGTGTTCATTTCTAGGGCACAGAGGTGCTGCACAGGTCAGCAGTGAGGAAGGGACAAGGCACATGCATTAGGAGAAGGATGGTTAGGGATACAGTGCCTGTGATGTAAAAGGACCTCAGGGTAGTGTGATGGAGACAAAGAGGGTCCAGTTGGGCAGGGAGAAGGGATAATGGATGGCTTCAGAGATATCATTAGGACACACAGAGGAGGTGATAGGAGGGCATTATGAAGAGTTGAAATCCAAGGAAAGAATAATCCAAGGCCGATTATTCTTTTTTTGCATTTAAGAGCCCTTTTAGTACCTCGGCTCTTATTCTTTGGCCCTTCAGAAGTCACAGTCAACCAAGGAACATTGATTGGATGATATCCACTTAATTGGAAACATCAAGATAACTGAGATTGAATTCAGTTAGCAGTGGAATGACTTACAGTTTGGGGAGATGAATGTGATTACTCAGTAGATATTTTTCGGCAGTTTCTTGTGCAGCCTGCAGAATTTGTACCATTTGGCCAGGTCCAGAGTGTGCTCCCTAATGTGCTAGCCTGCTGTTAATAGCCCACATTTCACTTATTAGTACTTTTTGTACGTCTGTCTTCCTGGCTAAACTGTGAACCGTGAGGGCGGGACCACATCTACCCTCCTAACTCATACATTCCCTGTACAGTGCCTGGCAAAAAATCATTGCTAAGTAGATGTTGGCAAAGAGGAAGCATAATAGAGAGAAAAGACCATAGCATTTCAAACCAGATGAACCTGAATTCTAGGTTTATCATTTACTTAGCAATTATCTAACTTGAGCCAGTCACATTAATTATGCTTTTTTTTTTTTTTTGCCTGTAAAATGAGGGTAATAGCAAATGCTTTACAAAGATATTAGGAATTAAAGATAGTGTTTGTAAAATACTTCATTCAGTTTATGGCTCTTAGTAGGTGCTCAATAAATGCTTTCTATTATTTGTAATAATAAGCGATTAAAGTCATCTTTCTCTGGTGTTTGTTTCATTGAACAAGCTATGAAGATTCTAGCATCACTGTGTTTGAAAACGTATGTGAGAATGTGCAAACCATCCTTAAGATGCTTGCTAGAAATTCTTCATTTCAGAAGAATATAAAACAATGCTTATACCTTCTTAATGAACCCTCCCTTCAAACTTCTGGTGGCTCTCTTTTCCCATTAAACCCAGTAAGTCAGAAAATCAAACAGTGAAACGAAAAAAGCTAAAACCAACCATGGGAAGTGAAATAAATATTTACACATGGCTTCCATAAGCATGATATATGTTTATACCTTTAGTATGTCTTGATTTGTGTATCCTACCACCTCAAGATGGAAGCTTCTAGCAGCTGGGATCCGCATCCTGGACGTATTTTGTTTGCTCTTTATTGTATGTGATGACTTCGGAGTCTACCACTAAACATACTAGACTTAGTGTGGATACATGCAAGGCTAATTCCACAGGCAAGCATTTTTTTTTTTCCCCAGAAAGCGTTCTTATCTAAAATTCTGTGTTTGTGCTTGGCTGCTGTATCAGTAGACTCGAAGACTCAGCTACAGTCATCCTTAGAGGCTATCTATAAAAGTGCAGGTGTTCAGCATTAGCAAATAGTTCTTATTATATGGATCGACTTTTGGCAGCTAGTAACGATGTTTCCTGAGATTGAAAAATGATTTTCTACCTTAAACAGTGGTTTCACATTACTGGAATGCCGAATTACCAAAAAAAAAAAAAAAAAAAAAAAGCGCCACATAAAATTCCTCTCATCAAATAGTACTGAAACTGTTTTTGTTCGTTGTATACATCACATGATTTGTATATTTTATAGTAGAATGTAAGCCTTTCTTTTTAACTATTGTGGTTAGGTTTAGGTCCTTTGCCAAACGAAGCAGACTATGAAGAATTAGGAAGGGTAATGCATCCTGGGGTTCTGTTCCTGGTAAAGGGGACCGAGACCTGGCTGGATGCCAAGGAAGGACCTGGGCTGGAGATGTTTTCAGAGCTTTAAGAATATCAGGGCATTCTTGTGTTCTACTTTTAGAGACTTGTTTTTACAGCACCAGATACTAGCAGATTGCCTTTTAGCCCCATTTTCAAGGAGTTCAAATGCCCTTTAGGATATCACTTTTACCCTTCCTGGACCTTAACTTGAAGGTCACGGCTGTGCAGAATTTGAGGACCTTGTTTAAAATGATTTGTGGGAAGTTGAGAAATTCCCTGCATTCTCTGTTTCCTACATGCATGCCCACTGATTAAACCAGAGGATGAGCTATGTGGCTTGGTATCTGTTGACTTCTAGGTCAAAAATACAAGACTAAAAACTTCAAGTATGGGACAGAGACATTTTCCTTTTGGAATATTGTATTTAAAATATTTTAAAGCTACTATCTAATACTTGAGGTCTTCTAATACTTGAGTTCTTCACTGCTTGCTTGGGAATCTGCTGGGGCAACAGAAACCTGTTAGGCTAAATAAATCAAAGACAAGATAGTGCTATTAGGTGGGTGGTGTTGGGGGACTACCACTGAGTTGGTCTTAAAAAAGGCTGGTTGTGTTAAATAAGTAATCTTCCTTACTTTGGAAACACATCACTGACTTTTTGGAATCTTTACAAGGTAAGTAAGCCTTGATATGGAGGAAAACCAAACAAACCGATGTCAGTTATCTGAACTAAGCTCTACTCTAGCGGGCTTGAGTTATGGCCCATGTCAGGAGAATTCAGAAACGTTCCACGTGCAAAGGTTTCCCCTTTATCATCTTACCTTCTCTCTCCTTCAGGTCTTTGCAGCAGAGTGCTTTTCAGGTTTTTGTTCAACATACGAAAGGCTCAGTTTCAAAGGCTTGGGTTTTCACATCCATGTCAATATCACAGATTGAAATGTGACACAGGTACCTGGCTGCATACTTTCTTTAAACCTGAGCCAGTAATACTGCGAAATGTTGGGGGAGGCACTCTTTCATCTCACACTTTAAAGTGAAAGGTTTGTTGATGTAACCCAATTTCCAGTCTGCAGAGGTCACCCTGTAATGTAGCACAATGATGATAAGCCCATCAATCCTGTTTGATGTTCGAGTTTCCCTTCCCCTGGTTTTACCCCCACCTTGTTTTGTAAAGTAAGTTTAGTAATAGTGATATTCTGGCTTGCCAACATGTGATGATGTGATTTCCCCTGACACTCACAGGGTGGCTTTTTAAAACCACACATGTGCTTTGCAGGGATTGTTCCCTGGATACAATTATGAGAGGGATGATAGAAATAAGTATGTTCTTCCCTACATTTGATAATGTTCTTAGGGAAAGTAAGTGATCAAATACCGAGCTACTAAACTCCGATTCCTGGCTCTTCTGTGACCTTTGACAGCGGTAAACATTGTTCTGTATTCTAAGCATTCAGCAACCAATATGAAGTCAGTTGGTGGTCTCAGTGCAGCCACTGTATGGTGTGGGTGTGTGGGCATGAGCTGAGGGTAGGGTGAACAAGGGCTTCGGACAGGAACCAGTGTTGGGGACAGGAAGGCATGAGACAATGCTTGTGACATCCTCAGTCGCCCTTGGTAGAACATACATAAACCTAAAGTCAAAGGCCATACAATTGTTTCTGGTCCCGGTCCTAAATTAAAAAACAGAATCAGGGACGAACATGGACCAAAGCCTGTTGCCTAGAATATACTGGAAGGTCCAAGTCAGTTGGAACCAGGACAGCGAAATAGAGGTTGAAACAGGCTGGAGAGACAATACTTGGACATTTATGATTTATAAAACAACAACAACAACAACAACAACAACAACAAAAACAACAACAAAAATCATTTATGATTTATAAAACAATCAATAACATATGATTCAATGCTTTCATTTCATTTCATTTCATTTCATTTCATTTCATTTCATTATTTCATTTCATTTCATTGATTCAACCTAATTCTGTCTGCAGTAAGTAAATCAGTTTTATCCTTCTGGTTTAAAAACACCTCCCTTACCACCCCTTTCTCCTGGAAGACCAGGGCTATAGTGAGGGCAGGAGGTATTAACTAGCAGATGTCTATTATGACCAACATTGATTATCTTTGTCTTCTGGTCCCTTTGGGATAGGAGAGACAGAAAGACACCTTCTTCGAATTATAGTGCTGGAGGTCACCTGGGAAGCTCCAGTAGTTTATCCCTTTCTCTCTGGCTAAACCATCCTGATAATTATTTACCCTTTCGTTAAGGTCTGTATCAGCAGCAACGGCAGTAAAGGGTATCCCTAGCTCTTCTTCATAATGCTTTTCAGTGAACCCCTCAGCTACACGCAGCCGCCTCTAAGACCTAGGGGCATTACTAGATGGGGTGTATGGTGATAGAAAAAGAAAGACCCGTATTCATACAGTCCCTTCCAAGTGAGTGGAAACTCTCTGTGTTGCTTTCAAGCCCTTCTCTAGGTGACAATCACCATGAAGGTTTCAGAAGCTCTGTCTTCACCTGTGACTCAGCTGCACAAATTGAGTTAGCAGTTTTCTTAATAACTAAGCAACATAATTTCTGGGGTTAGCATTTTCCCAGCACAGTAGGAACTACTTCAGAGGTCTAGAAACTACAGCTTGAAGTACTACGGTTCCTCTGAGTTGCCTTTGGGTGGCTCCTGAGGAAGGGGAGGTGGCGTCCCTGTGGGTTCTGCCCGGGCTTTCTACACCTCTTACCTTTTTCCTCCTTTCAGCCAGGACAGCTCCGTCTCCTGTGTTTTCTATCTGAAGAATGACCTCAACAACTAAAATCCATAACAACAAATATTGAAGGCCCCTGGAACAAACGATCTTCAGGTCTTTTAGCTTACTGAGAAATTAGAATTTTTCCTCTAAATATCAAAATGCACAATCTGACAGTGTATGCCAGTATAATGCAAGGAAAATAATTTCCTTCCTTTTCCAGGCGTCCCTACTGAGGCCCATAAAATAGAAACATCTGTCCTTCTGGAGATACTGGGAAGGGAGGAAACTTTCAGCCTTTCTTCCAGGCCCCCTCCCAGAGGAGACAGGGACTTCTTTGACTGACTAATTTGAAGAAAGGAACTGGACTTTGTGTGGCTCAACCCCCGCTGGATTTTCTTTCTGTCAGCCCAGTTTTGCCTGCAGACAGGGCATGTTCTTTCCTCCTTGTGGAAATCAGACAGGGAAGGCTGTGCTTCTTAGTCTGCAAAACCTGCCATTTGGGGTGGGTATGGGGAAGGGGGGAGCTTGACCGTGACCTCAGTCCTAGCCACATTCTCTGAGCCAGACTGACTAGCAATAAAACTGACAGATCGATCCCCATGTGACTCTTGCATTCATTTCTCAGTAAGTTCTGAAACTGTAGGGGTGGGAGATGGAGTAAGTTTCCTTGGAGAAACTCCAACAACGAAAGCCTCATTCCCTGGCCATTAATTCTCAATTTCCCCAGTATACAGAACATCCCCGCCCCTACCCCCTGATCTCTTGGCCGGTGCGGCAGTGCCTTCTGTGTCTAGACTAACAATCTGTCCTCTTATTCTCACCTCACCACCTCTCTTATTCTAGGCTGTGCCCGTAGCTGGTGCACAATGATTTCTCTACTGGATCTATGAGCCACTCTCATTACTGATCACATGCTCTCTTCTGTCCCGGTGACTTACTTTTCCTCACACTGCCTTTGCAGTGCAGGTGAATTCACAGCCCTGTGACCTACCAGAAGTGGATCTGGTCTTCACAAGAAGACACGCCCAACGCTTTAATCTCAGGACGCCTCCCTCTGTTCCATGGCAAACGGAGGTGTCTGTCAGTTGCAAGCTGGTGGGAAGCCTTGTGGCATGAAGTTTGCAGCGCCAGGAGAAAGCCCCTGTCATTCCTCTGTCTCTTTATTTCTTTCCTGGGCAGGCCCTGTGTGGCACTTGGCCTCAGACTGCCTCATGGTGTCCACCAGAATCCTTCTGTGGGTCCGTCCTCATCCCTGCACCTGTGTTCAGGGGAAGCACATCCTATGCCTTGCCTCAGGTGTGCTGTTGGTGTATTTCTGTCTCTGTTTTTCTCCAGGGCTTCCGGCATGATATATTTCAAAGTGCTTTTCCTGCCCTCTTCCCACCCCTGCCCCCTACTCATGTTCCATTCCCATGGCTTGTGCAATGTATTCCCGCTGACTGAGTCCGTAGAGGAGGGTGTTTAATCCACTGGAGCAGATCACTCTGTTCGGCACAGTCACGTGCTGTGCCCTGCTCTTTTCCATCTATTTGTCAACACCTACCTGAGTGTAGAGCATATACCTGAACTGCTGCTGGCTTCCACACAGGCTGAGGCTCAACCGTGCCTTCCTGCCTCCCTTCTATTGGCTACTCTGCTTAAAATGCCTTCCCCACCATGCCTGGGGTTGGGCAGCAAGAACGGGGAGCCTCTGATCTTGAGGACAAGTGAGAACACCATCCTAGAAGAACTCCAGGGCCTGGTGCTGTTGACCATGGCTCTCTTCTCTCCCCCCGGGTTAGTGTGTACCCGTGGGAGGACCAGCAATGCAGAAAGGGCCAGAGGCTATGTAGACATGACAGAAATGCTCTCAGGGCTGCTTTTCTTGTATGTTCCTCACTTCATGCACATGAGCACACAGTGGAATGCAGAGGCTCTCTACCCCGTGATTTTTCTCACCCTTGCATCCCTGAAACACTGTGATTTATCTTCCTTGGAGAGACACAGCCTTTCCATGAAGACTCCTTTAAAAAAATTTTTTTAATGATTTTATTTTTATTACTTATTTTGAGAGACAGAGAGAGAGAGAGAGAGAGAGCAGGGGAGGGGCAGAGAGAGAGAAACCCAAGCAATGGTCACCGACGCAGGGCTCAATCCCACGAACCACGAGATCATGACCCAAGCCAAAATCAAGAGTCAGACGCTTAACCGATTGAGCCACCCAGGTGCCCCTCCACTAAGACTCATTTAGAATCAAAGTGTCTGGTAGAGCACAGGCACATAGTCCAGTGCAGGCCAGATCTTGGTTCTAGAAGCCTGGCAGGAAATATCTAGGTCATTTTAGTCTATACGTCAGACAGGATCCCAGCGGGATCCAAGAGTGGACCTCAGTCTACTGCAAGGCCCCCACCTCAGGGAGAAGGGATCGGTGGGAGGTCAGTCCCTCAGCCAACCAAGTTGGGGTTCAGGCCAAGGCTCAAGTCAAAGTGGGAACTGTTTCACAAGGTCTAGGCAGTTCTGACCCTGACCAACATCCACGTTTTCATCTCGAGCTCAGACCTCCATATCAGTTCCAGATGTGTATATCCAGCAGCCTGCTTACATCTCCACCGGGGTACTAGATGTTTACCATATCTGAAATATATTTCAAATATCACATGGAAGACTCTACTCTTAGCCTCATTTTCAACTCCACCATCACCAACCCACCAATAAAATTTTCTCCAAGCTTCCTCATCAGTGACCCTGCAGCCAGCCATTTGCTCAAGCAAGAATCCTGGAAAAGTGTCCTTTTCCTTAGACACAGTATAGTAGCAAGCTCTATCATTTCCTTCCCCACAGAAAACTCAAATGCATCCAGCTCCCTGCCTCCCCACTGGTTAGAGGCCCTACTACACTTCATCTGGAACTCTTCCTAGCCTCCTCACTAGTCTCCCCATTTCATTCTTCTCTATTTTCTATTTTCCAGAAAGCCGTCAATGCTTCAAAAACATAATTTGGAAAAGCATTGTTCTGTTCCTTGGTTTTAAACCTATCAATGCCTTCTCAGTGCACATAAAACAGAATCAAAATGTATTTCTTGGGGTGCCTGGGTGGCTCAGTCACTTGCATATCTGACTTCAGCTCAGGTTATGATCTTACGGTTCATGAATTCAAGCCCCACTCAGGTTTTCTGCTGACAGCTCAGAGCCTGGAGCCTGCTTTTGATTCTGTTTCTCCCTCTCTCTCTGCCCCTCCCCACTCACGCTCTCTGTGTCTCTCTCTCTCTCTCTGTCAAAAATAAATAAATATTTAAAAAACATTTAAAAAATGTATTTCCTACTGTGTTCTACAAGACCAAGCTCTGCAAGGGCTGGCCTCTGTTTAGCCAGCCTGTATCTTTCTTCTCTCCCCTGTGCCAGGACACCTGCTTTGTTTCTATTGTTTGTGTTTGTCCAGTGGTTTCCCCTCCAGAACCTTCATGCAGAATTCCCTCACGCAGGTCACTATCCTGCCGTCTTCTTTGTCTAGGCTTCTCCCTTCATCCTTGAGGTTTTCAATGAACTGTCACCTCCTCAAAGAGACCTTCCCTGACTACCCAGTCTCACTAGGTCACCTCTTCTTGGCTCTTTTACATCTTTATACCCTTCTTGCTGCTTATTACAATGTTTAGATCTATATTTGTGTAGTGCTTTAATTCACTAAGCTCCTGGACCACAGGTGCTATTTTATTCAGCATCTAATACAAGACCTTGTATTCAATGAATGTTTGTTACATGACTGAATCATCTAACTCTGCAAGGGTCTGGGTGAGCAAGGTGGTGATGCCAACTCAGAAATTGGGCATACCTGCCAGCAGCTAGTGCAGTGTGTGAATCCTGGACTGCTGGGCTGCTGTGCTCTTGGAGAGAGTGCTCTGAACACAATGCCCAGGGTTTGGCAGGTTGGGTTGGGTGCACAGGAAGGCCACCAACCTTCAACACCTGCAGCCTGACACAATATGGCAGGAATACTCTCTGTTCTAACACTATCTGTACTAATGTCAGGGCCCTCAGCATCCTCTGTGGCCTCTTTCACTGGGGGCTGGACAGGTGACTATAAGCCTATAATCATCAAATCATTACAATATTAAATCATTTGAAGGATATAAAAAAATACCTGGAGGGGCGCCTGGGTGGCTCAGTCAGTTAAGCATTTGACCTTTGGCCCAGGTCATGATCTCACGGTTCATGAGTTCAAGCCCCATATCGGGCTCTGTGCTGACAGCTGGGAGCCTGGAGCCTGCTTCGGATTCTGTGTCTCCCTCTCTCTCTCTGCCCCTCCCCCGCTCAGACTCTGTTTCTGTCTCGCTGTCTCTCAAAAATAAATAAATATTTAAAAAAATACCTAGAAATATATCAGACTTGCCTGTGTATTTGGTAGGGGGTGGGCAGGAACGACTATCCTATCGTCATTTTGGGTCTCTTTAGGACCTCTGTGGCTGTGTACAATTGAAATTATCATGCTGCATTTCAGGAATGCACTGAATCAGAATATACGTGTGGAAATCTAGAAGGTACATTATTACTACCACCCCTTTATTCCTACTAATACTGCTAATATTAATAATTGGAATTTCATACACGATATGGCATTGCTGGACCTGAAATTTACATTTCATACACTGTATGAAATTGTTGGTCAAACTGTAGGTAAAAAGCAGTTGAGCCATCATTTTTGTTAAATATATGAGCAAAAACCTTGCTAAAACAATATTCTGAGTCAAGCCCTGTTATATTTCCTGCTTACAGATTAGGACACTGAAACACCTAGAGGTTAGGGCTTGCCCAAGTTCACGCAGCCAGGAAGAAATAGATCTTGAACATAAGCCCAGGTTATTGGTATGTGATCTTAACTAATATGTGACGTGGAAACAGCCATCTCAATCCCGTACATTCTGTGAGTTTTACTGAATTCCTTCAAAAAAACACAGGAATATCCACAGCTATCAGAAGGCAGGTATGAAACATACACACTACATTTACTGTTATAAAGCAGACAAAGACTGTGAAAGTCTGAAAAAATTCTAACTGTAAGAAAATATTGACAGTTCAGAAAATTATAAAGATGAAAATAAAATCACCCCTAATGCTATCAACCAGTGTTAACCACTATTAATATTTTAGTGTGTTTTCTCTAAAACTTTTTTCTATGCATATTTGTGCATAGGTCATTATATCTTTTTACCTGTTTATTTATATTTCCGTATTTTTAGTTGGTATCATATCCCTAACACTTTCTCCCATATTAATTATTCTTCCACAACTGATTTTCAGTTGGTTTTAAATATTTGGTTACGTAGAGGCATGCTAATTTGTTTCTTTATTGTCACATATTTAAATTGTTTCTGGGTATATTTAGGTTTCCTTCTATAAATAGTGCATAGCTGTGATTGGTTGAATTGTGTGCCACAAGAGATATATGCTGAAGTCCTAACCTTGGTACCTATGAATGTGACTTCATGTGGACATGGAGTCTTCGGAGATATAACTGAGTTAGAATGAAGTCATCCTGGTTGGGGTCGGTCCTGAATCCAGTGATTGGTGTCCTTATCAGTGGGGAGAGATTTAGAAGCAGAATCACACACACACGTACAGAGAAGGTGGCCGCAGGAAGATGGAGGCAGGAACCGATGTCATACACCTGTCCATAAAGGAAGGCCAACCCCGAATAGCCATAGCAATCCTGAAAATGAAAACCAAAGCTGGGGGCATCGCAATCCCAGACTTCAAGCTATACTACAAAGCTGTAATCATCAAGACAGTATGGTACTGACACAAGAACAGACACTCAGATCAATGGAACAGAATAGAGAACCCAGAAATGGAACCACAAATATATGGCCAACTAATCTTTGACAAAGCAGGAAAGAATATCCAATGGAATAAAAAAAGTCTCTTCAGCAAATAGTGTTGGGAAAACTGGACAGCAACATGTAGAAAAATGAACCTTGACCACCTTCTTACACCAGACACAAAAATAAACTCAAAATGGATGAAAGACCTAAACATAAGACAGGAAGCCATCAAAATCCTTGAAGAGAAAGCAGGCAAAAACTTCTGTGACCTTGGCCGCAGCAACTTCATCCTCAACAAGTCTCCAGAGACAAGGGAAACAAAAGCAAAAATGAACCCAGTAGGACCTCATCAAGATAAAAAGCATCTGTACAGAAAAGGAAACAATCAGCAAAACTAAAAGGAAACTGATGGAGTGGTAGAAGATATTTGCAAATGACATATTAGATAAAGGGTTAGTATCCAAAATCTGTAAAGAACTTATCAAACTCAACACCCAAAAAACAAATAATCCAGTGAAGAAATGGGCAAAAGACATGAATAGACACTTTTCCAAAGAAAACATCCAGATGGCTAACAGATAAATGAAAAATTCTCAATATCATTCATCATCAGGGAAATACAAATTAAAACCACAATGAGATGCCACCTCATACCAGTCAAAATGGCTAAAATTAGCAACTCACTCAGACAATAAGAGATATTGGCGAGGATGCGGAGAAAGAGGATGTCTTTTGTACTGCTGGTGGGAATGCAAACTGGTGCAGCCACTCTGGAATATGGAGGTTCCTCAAAAAGTCAAAAATAGAACTACCCTATGACCCAGCAATTGCATTATTAGGTATTTATCCAAGGGATACAGGTGTGCTGTTTTGAAAAGTTACATGCACCCCAATGCTTATAGCAGCACTATCAACAATGGCCAAAGTATGGAAAGAGCCCAAATGTCCATAGACAGACAAATGGATAAAGAGATGTGGTAAATATACACAATGGAGTATTACTTGGCAATCACAAAGAATGAAATCTTTTCATTTGCAACTACGTGGATGGACCTAGAGGGTATTACGCTAAGCAAAATAAGTCAGAGAAAGACAAATATCATATGACTTCACTTGTATGTGGTATTTAAGTTAAAAAACAGATGAATATAAGGGAAGGGAAACAAAAATAATATAAAAATGGAGGGAGACAAAACATAAGAGACTCTTAAATACAGAGAACAAACAGAGGGTTGCTATAGGGGTTGTGGGTGGGGGGATGGGCTAAATGGGTACGGGGCATTAAGGAAGACACTTGTTGGGATGAGCAGTGGGTATTATACTTAGGGGATGAAGCACTGGAATCTACTCCTGAAATCATTGTTGCACTATATGCTAAGTAACTTGGATGTAAATTAAAAAATAAATTAATTAAATTAAAAAAAAAAAAAAAAAAAAAAAAGGAAGACCAAGGGCTGTGGGCAACACCAGAAGCTGGAATGAGGCAGGTAAGGATTTGTCCCTAGAACCTTCTAAGGGATCCCAGGCCAGCTGACACCTTGCTGGCCTCCAGAAATGGAGGGAATAATTTTTTGTTGTCTTAAGCCACCCAGTTTTTGGCAATTTGTTACAGAAGCCCTAGAAATCATATAAAATAATACAAATTTGTATAAAGACATTTTTCTTTAAAAAATGGGAGGGCTTAATCAATTTTCATTTGTTATTATCATTAATGTAATTAGTCTAACATCTTTGACTTACTTGATTCTTTTTATCTGCTTCCTAATGTTACTTTTTTTTTTTTTTTTTGGTCTTTTTATTTATGTATACTTAGCCATTGTTTTCAAAAGTGTATCTTTTATTACTTCTATGCTTTTCAAAATCATTATTTGTCTTATATTTTTTCTAATTGTCAGAATTAAGATTGAAACAGCACTATCTGAATTGCCTATACGAGAGATTAGTAGGAGTCGAGCAAATTTACTTTTCCCTTCGTTTCCACTTTTAGCTCTTAAAATACAGTGATGTTACCTCACATTTACTGAGTAGGTTTCATGATGCTGTACTAGTGTTTACACGCAAAAGCATATCTCTGCTTCACAGATGAGGAGACTGAAGCATGGAGAGATTATGGAGCTCGCCCAAGGTTATCATGTAAACCTGGTTGACCCAACATTCAAAAAAGGGTCTTCTATTTCTGGAGCTGGATTCTCTACCACTATGCTATCAGGCCTTCCGAATAAATTATGGCGTTTTAGGCCTAACTTGTAATAGATTATGGTGTTCTACATTAATTATATATTCTATTTTAAGATAATTTTGGACATTTTTGTTTAGTGTTAAAGATAGATTGCAATTTTATTAGAAACTTAAAAAGAGATATATTGATGGATTAATTGACTGATTGGCTGATTTCTAAATCCTTGTAGTCCATGATCAGAGACTTGATGGGATTTAGCACATGTATCAAGTTCTTGATCTGATCAGGGATGTCTCGCATCTCCAGACCAAGACTAATTTTCAGTTGTTCAAAAATAGGCCATATGGTAGAAATTTCAGAGCACCAAGTGACCCAGAAGCCAAAGAATTATGTTCTCTCCCCTTATTATTTACTCAGTATTAACATGTTATATATTGGTTATCTACTGCTGCATGACAAATTACCCCAAAACTTGAATGGCTTAAAATAAGAAACATTTATTATCTCAGGGTTTTTGTGTCAGGGGTCTGAGCATGGCTTAATTGGATGCCTCTGGCTCAAGGTCTTTTTCGCAAGATTGCAATCCACCTGCTTTCCAGGGATACGTTCCTATCTGAAGGCTCAACCAGGGGAGTGGATTTGTTGGCAGGGTTAATTTCCTCATAAGTTGTTGGGCTGAGGGCCTCAGTTCCTCACAGGTTCTTGGTAGGGGGCCTCTTTTGGTTCCTTACCATGTGGGACTCCCAATTGCGAGCAACATGGCAGCAAGAGTTCCAGGGCCAGGGAGAGAATGAGAATGTGTGTCCAAGGCAAGAGCCACATTCGTTTTGTAACCTAATCCTGGATGTAACATTCTGCTACCTCTGCCACATTATATTTATCCTACAAGAGGATATATATATCTTGTAGGATATATATATATCCTACAAGAGGATAACTAAATTCAATCCACTGTCAAGGAGAAGGGATTACACAAGAGCATGAATACCAGGAGATGGGGATCATTGGAGGCCATCTTAGAGGCTGCCTACCACATCTTGGTTTTAGTTCTCTGTTCATGTGAGAACATTTTAAAATCATACTTCTGAGAAGGTTAGAATCACCTTACATCTTTTAGAGGAAACTGATACTGAGAGTTTTGGCATATGCTTCTGGGGGCAATGTTCCGCCACCTCTTATCTGATTTAGGCAGAAATGATTGGCAGTGATCACATGGATATGCCTTAACCAAATTTCAGCAATAAATTAGATCTCCCTTCATTGTCATTTTGTATTTATTGCTGTAAAGGATATTGTTAAGAGTGATTAAAATGTGTTGCTTTGTATTCCTGAACCTGGGAATTTTTTCCACTTAATTTTAACTTAGGGATATGCTTAGGCCTGCACTTTCTCACTGGTTTTCCTGTGAACTATAAGCTGTCAACTGTTGCAATCTGCTTACACTGCCCTTTCTTCATCTCAAGGAAATCTTTTCCTTTTATGTCTTTGATTATTGCTGGTTTTCTTTTATTTTATTCTTTTCTTCAGAAACAACTTTCAGCCTCAAGTTGAGTTTATGGTTTTGATCATCTGTGGCGCTCATTTCCTTCTTCTTGCTTGGAATTTTCCATAATTCTAAAAAAACTTCTATGCCCACCATGATGATGCACACTTGAGTTTTTATATCATTGGTTCTACCCTAACTTCAATGTAGATTTCAAAGATGTTCATTCTAATAGTGTGGTTTCAATGTCCTTGCCATTGGTTTTTCATTTTATCCTCACCCTTTTAATTCCTCATTTTATTTTTCACTTCATCCTGTTGTTTCCTTAAAATTATTTGTTCCTATTTATAGTTGCCTTGTCTTCTTGTCCTTCATTGAGGAAAACAAACATTTTCTGGAAATTCTTCTCAGTCCTAAAGTAATATTACAAAGTGTTTTATTCATCCCTATCTGCTGAATGCTATTTTTTTCTACGAAATCTTTTCTCCATGTCAATTTTCTTTTTACTCATCTTCGAACAGGGTCCAGACTCACTTTTTCAATAAATAAGGCGATTAGATAGATCTCTCCGTACCTGAGACTGAATTAGTTTCTTGACTGCGCATGTGGAGGCAGGTTTATATATTTGCCTCTCATTTTAGGCTTAAATTATGCTGCATCTCTACCCCATTGAAGGAGCAACTCACTCCCTCTCTGACTTCTTATTTCTCTGGTGATTTAATACATCAAATACTCTAACATTTGTGATCCAAGGCTTCTAAAATGTACCACCCTAGGGGCGCCTGGGTGGCTTAGTTAAGCATCTGACTCTTGATTTCGGCACCAGTCATGATCTCACGGTTTGTGGGTTCGTGCCCTGCATCGGGCTCTACGAGGGCAGCACAGAACCTACCTGCGATTCTCTGTCTCCCTCTCTCTCTGCCCCTCCCTCGCTTGTGCTTTCTCTCTCTCTGAAAATAAATAAATAAATAAACATTTTTTAAAAATGTATCACTGTAGGGGCACCTGGGTGGCTCAGTCAGTTAAGCGTCCGACTTGGGCTCAGGTCATGATCTTGCAGTTCGTGGGTTCAAGCCCTGCGTTGGGCTCTGTGCCAAAAGCTCGGAGCCTGGAGCCTGCTTCGGATTCTCCATCTCCCCCTCTCTCTGCACTTCCCATGCTCACGTTCTGTCTCTCTCTGTCTCTCAATAATAAGTAAACGTTAAAAAAAAATGTATCACTGTATCTCTAGGATCGCCTCCCTCCTATTTACCACCCAATAGCTTCCTGGCTTTCTGTCCAGGGCTGCAAATAGACTCTTAGAGAGATGTTAGGTAGTCCAGCTCCACCCACCTTCGAATTATTGCCTGTTTTCCTAGATCCAGACATTGTTGATACTGGTTTTAGGTGTGTTTAACTTTTTCTGTGCCTTCATGGATATTTTAACAGGAAGACAAGAATTGCACCAGTGGCTGTTACCAAACATTGTTTTGGAAGAAAAATCTGTATTGATATCATAATACTTGCCCTCTCCAATATGTTTGCCACAGTGCTGCTTATAGGTCTTTGCAAGATCTCTAAGCAGATCTTATGCCTTTGTAAGGCATAGATTGTGCCACTCCCACTCCCTGCCCTGTCCCCGAACATCCTTCCTATCCAAACTCCGTGCCATGGAATATTTGATCTTCAAAAATCTCATGTCTGCCTAAAGCTCCCACTTCGTCCCTCACACCGCATTCCAACCCGCTGTGCTTTGACTGGTGGCATTCCCTCTGCCCATTTTGTCCTTTCT
The DNA here is from genome assembly GCF_018350215.1 of Panthera leo. Classification (NCBI taxonomy): domain Eukaryota; kingdom Metazoa; phylum Chordata; class Mammalia; order Carnivora; family Felidae; genus Panthera; species Panthera leo. The sequence continues at coordinate 72,398,931 of NC_056680.1, read as the reverse complement.
TCCCAGCTGGTCTTGAAAGTGCTTGTTCGAGGCAGTTCCTGCTTCATCTCCACGAAAAGGAGACTTGATAATTCCATTCTGTGCCTCCACCAGGTCCCCTGCATGAGCTGGTCTCAGTACCTCTCTCTCCTCATCACTTTTACCTGGCCGTGGCTAAGCAGAGATTTCTAGTTTACTTTTATATCGCCAGAACCTGGTACGTATTGTCTGGCCCGACACAGACCCAATATTGTCTGGTCCATCTGATGCAGTATGTCTAGAACACATTAAATGCATCAAAAAATGGTTTCTGAGTCAAGGAAAACTTGGATGTGTAAGTACGTTTCTTCTTGCTCTTAGTAAAATAAGGAGTGGTAAATATGGGGGCTATTTCCTCTCTTTAGGTCCTCTTTTCTCTTAAGGATTTACAGTTCAATTCTTGAGGTTTCGCTGTTGTTGACTAAAATTAAAACCTCTCATCCTGTAAAAAAATTCATAAACTGCATTGTGATTTTGGTGCTCGTTACGCCCTCTCTGTGACAGTTGGGTACATCAACCCTCCTACTGGAAGCAACGATGGAGGATGATAGCCAACTCGTAAATGGACATTCCCTAAGCGTATTTAAAAATCTGGATTCAAACACCCCCTCCCCTTCCCCCTCCCTTTCAGTTCCCACTTTACTCCTTTCCAGTCCCGTTTATAGCATAAACAACCAGAATGATCTGGGAGTTGCCTGGTCAGCTTCATGGAGTCCTAATGTTGGCGCAGTTAGGCTGTAAATCCCTGAGGAAACCACTTAGCCCTCTAGGTGTCTCACCTTTAACCTCTACAAAACCGGTTGACCTGGTTCACTGGGCTGTTTCGCATGAACTCCATCTATTAAGTAGCATAAAAGTAGTGTTGTTTTTCCCTGCCTGGATGCTAAAATTAGTTTCTGTGGAAATGATTTAGTTGTCGCTAACAGTATTACGGACTCCTGTGTGACACAGTAGCAAATACACATCAGCTGTTAAGAAACAAAGATCTTGCTTTCCTACTGGAGACATATGGTTAAAACCACAACAACAACAATTACACAAAGTACCAAAAGGATATTTTGCACACGCTGAAAAAAAATGCAAGAGAATTAGTTTTAATTCACGTATCACCGACTTTTCCTTGAAGTATCAATATCTCCGAAACACTGAATAGCATTGATCTGATTTTTGACAATTTGATGTTAAATTAAGACACGAGTTACTTTAGCAACAAGGAGATGGATAGAGTACGTTAGGGAGTGAGAAGGAATCTTTTGCTCTTGTCACTTACGAGAATGAAAGTATAAGAGGAGCTCAGGAAAAAAAAAATGTCTAATTGCAGTGCAATCCGCAAGTTTGCACATCCTATAACAAGAAAGCTCCTTGTTAGCTGCCAAAATCTGCCATCCAATCTGTCTGGTAGTTGATTTCGTTATTGCATTTTGATGTGCCCTTGACAAGCTTTAGCACACAGAAACTCAACACCTCCTCCTGAACCCTCCAGTACCAGAAAGATCATGGAGGGATGACAAAGGCCCGTGCTTGGCTTTTTATTATCCACATAGCTGGAATGTTTATAAACAGAACAGAGTGTAAGGAGAGCAAATGCTCAGCTCCATCAAGCGGCTCCCTTGTCTTGCCTGCCATTTAAATATCGACTCCCTCTTATCCTGCATTTGAGGCTTCCCACACACAAAGACCCAAACTAAGTGCCTGAAAACCGTCCTTAAGGGCTTAAAAATGTGGACAAACAAGTCTCTTTTCTTTTGATAATTCTGATGCATTGTTCCACCACTTTGGGTCTGTAGCATCTGGTGTTTTTGAAATCCTCTTTGCATGTCACCCTGAACTCCATCGTTCTAGTGACAGCACTAGACTCGCTCAGTCCCTGACACATCCTCACAGGTGGACCCCGTGCCTGGACTCACGTGGGGAAATGGAAGGGATTCAACATTGCCATTAATTTTATGACATATATTACAAGCCTCAGAAAAACTTAAAGGAGAGGCCATCAACACAACCAGTGCCACGGTGCCTTCGCAAGTAGAATCATATCCTCCCTCTCTTTTCCGTTGGTGTTAATGTGATATAAATGTTTTGGCCGAGTTTCATTTGAAAGGTCATAACCCGGTCCCCAGGAGTGAAATGTCACTTTCAGCATCACTCCTAGCTACGCTGAACTTCTTCATCGCAAAGCAGAATTCTCTCTTGCACTCCGGGCAGAGTGTCAGTTGACGAACTTGTCCATGGTTTAGAGACTAGTTACAAAGGGATTGACACACCCGAACCCCAGGGCCCTGACCTGATTTTGGTGTAGCAAGATGATTATAATCTGCTACTATTGACTATTTCGGGGGGCGGGTGGTGGGGGCAGTGGTGAAATCATAAAGGTACAGTTTGCTGCAATCATAAAAATAGATGCCAGGACATACTTTTCATGGAATGCCTTTAACTGCAATGATGAACTTTTCTGAGCCATCTAAAGGAGAACACTTTCAAATCCATGTGTATGTTTAATTTCTTTTATACTTTTTTGTGCTGTCCTACTGACATTTTAGGTTGTAGGGTACAGACAGCTTCCTGTCTCATTATATTTGCCAAAAATATATTGCTTTCAGAAGAATAAGCTAACAAAGAAGAGAGGGTCAAGAGAGTTAACATTTGTGGGATACTTATAGCCACACAGTCTCATAATTGTTTTACATATGCTGGATAATTTAATATAATAATCAGAACACAGATCTCCTCCAGATAAGAAATATTCCCATTTCCCAGATAAGGAAAAGATAAAGAAAGATTAAGTAACGTTCCCAAAGCCACACAGCTAGTAAATTAAAATCTAGGTCATTCTGATGCCAAAACCGTGCTTCTTTCTCAGCATCTTTTCTTTCTTAAAGAGACAAGAACACCTAGAGTTCACCCTAACATTCAAACTCCCAGGCAAAATGTGCACCTCAAAGGGACACTCAAAAATTTGCCTTAGTTCACCAACCACGGACAGAAACCACATATAGATATAGTACTAATGATTCGCACTGAAATAAGAAGCGAATATATTCATTATCTGCAAGTGACCTGTTTGCATTTGAGATTAGCTCGAAATCCTAGGCTACTCTTTCTTGTTTTAAACATGTAATTAAACCAACTGTCCTAAGAAAACTCTTCCTTCTGTTCCACATATAACCAATTCCAGATGTGAAACTGCTTGCCTGCAATAATTGGTGAGTGTTCTACTTTGACTGGTCTGACCTTTCGTAAAGCCTACTCCTCTCTCAAACTCATTTAGATTCTGGTCTCCAGACTGAAATCAGATTTGGACCCTAAAGTGAGGAATGTCTGCAAACTGAAAATTCCAATTTAATTTACGCGCTGTTCTCGAAACATTAGAAGTTGAAGGGAAGGAAGGAACGATGATCTCCCCAGGACCAAAGATCCAACTCTAGTCTGGTATGTTCCTGTGGCGTAGCCCCTCTTCCAGGCAGGACCCTCAGCTGGGGCTTTCTTGGCTTGGAGTCATTTTGCTGCAGTTAGCATTTAGTTCACACATCATTAGGTGAAGCCCGGGTTACAAAGATACACTGCTCTTGTCATAGCAGAAGTATGCTGCGTGCACCTGCAGTTTGAAGTTTTTGTTGAGGGAATAGACTAAAATGAATGAAAATATTGAAACCATTTACTTTTTTGTGACTCCACCTGCTGTGGTGTATTTTTGTTGGATGGGATAACTAGAGGTGTGTTTATGGCTTTAGGGAAAGGATACATTAGGGGTTACATGGTTTTAAGGCTATTTTTTTCTTTAAAGCTATAAATCAAATTTCCATGAAAACAGTTATATGTATATAACTATTATAGATTTTGTGTATATATGTATTGTACTTTTTTCCCCCCTTTGGTGAGTCAGAAAGGAATAATTTCCTTTGTGGTCGTCAGCCCAGGAATAATTTGCTCGTGGTCCTGGTGTGTCAGTACTATATCTGTGTTGTGTTTGACGTTGACAACAAAGACAGGATAAAAACTAGCTTACCATCCTTGTAAATTTACAAATGTCAGCTTCTGCTTCAAGTGTCTTTCAGGAAAGCACATTCTATAACCGGTGTCCAGGTGGGTCCTACTGCGTTTTGCTGGTAACCTCAATGATAATGGTAATCTCAAATGTAGTTGGCATCCATTGTGCATCATGGTCTATACTGGGTGTCTGGACATAGATAAAGCATGCTTCCTGCTCTCCAAGAAAGGAAGCGTTGGGATTGCCATAAATATTAAATACTGATCAATAGATAGAAGAGCAGATTAATGGAATAAGAAACCAAATGCAGCAAAGGCTGATTGTAGCTGCCAAATTCACCAAAACAACGGCTTCAGTTAGATAGGACAGTAAAAACCTTGCTTAGTATTAGGCACACAGACAACCATTTTCCGGATGAAGAACCTCAGGCCAAAGAAGGTAAGTGTCTTGTGAAGCTTTCAGAGCTCTCAAGTGATAGAGCTGGGCTGCAATACGTGGTCCACGGACACAAAGTACAATGCTCGACTACCCAGCAGTCCCACTACTAAAAACTAAAGCCCCAAACGACAGTCAAACACACTGTGCTTCTATCAATTTGTTTCAGGATTTCTGCTAACCTTCCATTTCCTATCTATGACTTCTCGTTATCCTTTCTATGTGGCATTTCACTTAGCGACCTCTAAGTATTTACAAGTTAGAATGACCATAGGAAATATAATCACTATATTGAGGAGTCTCAATTCATTGAGATAGAAGCAGGAAATGGTCTTGATGTTTACTGATGACTGTTTTTAACTCTGTTGAACCCCTCCCCCACTTTCCCATCTACATTGGTATGACTCCATAAATTTCCAGTTAGTTTAATATTAGGCCAGATATTAGTCGAATCCCATACTCATTTTAAAGCCCTCTCTTTTTCCTACCAAAGGCTAGACTTCTCCCTTAGAGTGGAGGAGTTTATGCCCTGGCTCCGGGTTACCTTCTTCCAACATCCTCTTTCACACTTAGATCCTTATCTGTTGGGCTCAGGCAGGAGGAATAGCAAAGGCAGATATCTTCTTTCCTTCTCTCTTTTTTTCAAATACCTTTTTCTCCTATACCTTTCTATTGATGTATAATTGACAAATAAAATTGTAATGTATTTAAAGAGTACCACGTGACGATTTGATACACGTACGTGTTGTGAAAGGATACCCACCACCAAGTTAGCGAACACATCCATCACTCCACACTTTTTACCTTTTTTCTCACTTGACTTTGGGTGAAGGGCACCATCACTCTCTCCTTCTGCTTAGACACACTGGACTACTCATGAAGCCAGCAACTCAGGTCTCACCTCCTCTTAACGCTGTCTTTATATAAGCTAGGGAGGAGGGATGTGGGGTAATGGTTGGTGGGTGTAAATTACTAAATTACATCTTGGTAATTTTTGGAAGAGGTCCCTGGCTCTAATTATGAGACACATGATAGATATTTATTGGTTAAAGTAGTATTATCTGGGTAATGAATACACCTGAAATTTCAGTGGCTTATTCAATATAATTTCTATTTTTCCCACATAAAGCCTCCTAACCAGGAGACTTGCTCTGTATAGTCATTCAGGCTGAGAGAGGCTCTGCCATATTCAGTATCAGGCCTGCCATGTCAGTCTGACCTTGACACCCAGCCAGCGAAAGAGCTGAGACAGAAAATGTGTAAAGTGTTTGTGGGCCAGACTGGAAGTGGCATTCATCATTCCTGTTCACATTTTGTTGGCCAGAACTTAGTTACACCTAATTCATGCCTTTACCTAAAAACACAGGATGAGGGTGGAGGAGGTGGCTGGGAAATGTAGCCTTTGGTTGGGAAGCTGTCTCTCTCTCAACACTGAGAAGGGAGAGTATGAACCTTTGGTAGATGGCTAGTCATTGCCATCTATGAAGCATGACACACATAGACGAGCCCCTCCCTGCAGGGTTTGCACCACATTCCCTGGGGTCAAATGTCTAGCAGCCACAGAGAATCCCCGAGCTTGCCAGTCACTGAGTGCACAAACTCAAGACCAGTCCCAGCAGTCCTCACACCCTCAGTTGCCTTCAGAGCTCCTCACCTTGTGCTTCCCCTCCTGCTGTGTAACCACACCAGTCATATCCCATTTGCTATACCCTACTCTCTCACTCTCCAAACCTCCCCATCATATCTCATCAACTCTCCTATACCCTCAACCTTTTCTTGGAAAGTTCCCTTGACTTTCTTGCTCTAACCATAACCAACCTGGCTCTGTCCCGAGAACACTGCCTCTCCTACAGCCCTCTAACATGACAGTGGTGTTGACTTCCTCCTGTACAGATCTCAGGGCTAGAAGGTCAGGTGGGTATCACTTTCTCTATTTTCTGCTTCTAAATTGTCCTGTCATCTTCAGTCTTTGACATGCATGTCATCAGACTCTACTATCCATAGCCCTTCCCATCGGCATCTCTTGGCTTTCTGATCTCATATCTAATGATGATGTCAGCATTTAGATGATTATCTCACTTTTGACCACTTATCCCTTCATTCTTGACAATTTCTACGTCCAAGCAGTTACTTCAAACAATACCCCGGTGCCTTGGTTTTCTTATCCCTTTGGCTTCCATGATCTTATCGACCTACCACATGTTGCAACTTATTCAGGCACTAATATTGGAGATGTTTAATCACTGATCGTTGTGCCACCTCGGAAAACTCAATTTGATAAGAGCAACCCACCTGCTATATTTCTAACTCACTTACTCTGGTTCTATCTTTCTAAGAGTCTCCCACTAATCCTCAGCTGTGTCTCTTTTCAACAATTCATTATTCTCCTGGTGCCCTTACCACTCTGCCTACTGGCCTCGTTTCCAGTGCTCAGCACTTACAATCTCACATTCTTTGCTCCTCTTTTTTTTTTTTTTTTTTTCTGTTGTTGTACTTGACTGGAAAAACCCCAAGTCTAGTCAAATCCAACTATCTACTTATGCCACACATGTATCTGTGCAGCTGAATGTTGCTAGTGAAAAAAAAAAAAAAAAAAAAAAAAAAAACTACAACTTTACTGACTGGACTCATTTCAAATTTATGACCAAAAATCTCAAATGGGTAGTAGTCGTGTTTTCCATATATAGAACACAGGAGATTTTACTACTTGAAGCGACATTAATACAAATTTCAGCTTAGTGTCCAAATAATGGCAAAGCATTAGTGTACTAGTGTATCTCCATACCACAGATAAGAATTACTGCCCCCTTTTATGATGATAGATAAAAGGCTCATTAATTTCATTGCTTTTGTTTGTTTAATTTTTAATTAAGGAGAATTCTTTTAAAAATAACATTTTTTTCTCTTTTCCTGCTTATTAATGTAATACATAAATATTTTTTTTTAATTTAGAAAATTTATATAAAAAAGAAAATTATGTAAAAGTATTTCTTACTTTTAAAGCCATCAAGAGAAAATTACTTACGACTTTCTGGTGTAATGTATATTGTGCTTAGTTATTTAAAGTACCCTCCCCCTCAGTCTCTCTTGGAGGTCGTCTGTGAGCTGGGTGGTCTCTTGTACACATGTTCTTAAATTAATCCATACCATAGCTATGACCAATAACCCATTTCTAGCCCTCTGCCCATCACTTGGTTATCCTTCAGGTAGTTTCAAGGCCATTCATCTTGAATAGAAGGGCTTCAATTCCACCCAGCCTCATTCATAGGAAACATATTCAGAGTGTGATCCATGAACCAGCAATATCAGCATCACCTGGAGGTTTGTTAGAAATGCAAATTATTAAGCCTCCTGGTTTGGGTTGAATTGTGTCCCACCAACATTTACATAGGAAGGCCTGATCTCCAGTGTCTCAGAATGTCCTTTGGAAATAGTTTTTATAGAAATAAGTTAAAATAAGGTCATTACAGTAGGCTCTAATCCAATATGAACGGCTTCCTTTTTAAGAGGGGAAATTTGGACAGGAATTTAGAAATTTGCATAGAGGGAAGATGCCATCCATAAACTAAGGAGAGAGGCTTGGAACAGACCCTTGTCTCAAAGCCTTTGGAAGAAACTGACCATGCAAACTCATTGATTTTGGACTTCTAGATTCCAGAATTTTGAATACATTTCTTTTGTATCAGCCACCAAGCTTGTGGTGCATTATTACAGTAACCCTAGCAAACTATTCCCTCTATAGAGCTGTGAATCAGGATCTGCATTTTAACAAAATCGTCAAGTGATTTTTATGCAAATAAAACATGGAGTTTTATGCATGTTGGAAATAAGGCGTTAGAGTGCTTTCAAGGGCAAGTAAGGAAGAACCTGACTTCCACAGTCATCAACAACAAAGAGTACTGATTGAAGTGGCTCAGAACCCTGGAGGCACATTAGAATCACCTGGGGAGCTTTTAAAAAATACAAATGCCCGGGGCCCAACTCAGAACACTTACCTAAGACTCTTTTGGATGGATTTCATGTATCCTTAACCTTCCCAGAAGAATCTAAAGGATGGCCAGGGATAGGAACTACTTAAGTAACTGAACAATCCTGCATAGTGTAAACTCTGAGTGTGATGGATCAGGGTTTGACTTTGATTCTAGCTCTCTATGTTGATTTGTCCTCAGATGATTTCCTTCAAGGTCAAGAGCTTCTGCTGGCAGCAATCATGGCTGCCTGCTTCCTCAGTCATCTCCAGAGGAGATGGAGGGTGCTTTACTTTAGCTTGACTGGGCCTACTTCTGACATTGCTTGTCCCTGAACTACAGCGAAGCTCAGGGAGCACTAGGTACTGAAAGGTTTGAGGCTGCTGTGTGTGCCCATTCTCAAATCAATGATGGTGAGGGCAGAGGAGCCACTCTGAATTCCTTTGACCAAATGAAAGGAACCTCTGAAGCAAACAGTGGGGCCGTTCCCTTCCAAACTGCTGGGCTTTCTCAGAGCAGGGAGGGTTATATGAAATCTCTTTGATTGTTCATTTTAATGCTCCATGTGCCAATAAATATGTAAGTACAGTTAATAGGCAGGAAGGAAGGAAGGTGGCTTTGCTGAAGCAGAGTTAAATAAACAAATGGAATTAATCTAACAAATATTTTAAAGCAATCATAATTAAAATACTTAAACTAACAATTATGAATGTGCTTGAAACAGATGAGAACAATAGAAAGTATAAGAAACAGAATGTGCCAGCAGAAAAATAGATGATGTAAAAAAATGAAAAATAGAATAATAATAAAAAAATCCCTTAAAAACCCAAAACTCATTAGATGGATTCAATAGCAGAGCAGAGGGGGCAGAGAAAAGAATCAGTGCACTTCAAGATAGAGCAATAGAAATTCCCTCAGATGAACAGCAGAGAGAAAATAGACTGGAAAAAAAATAAAAAAATAAAAGAACAGAGCCTCGGGGATCTGTAGGATCTAACACTCCTGTTATTGGTGTCCTAGAAAGACAAAATCAAAAGGGTGAGGCTGAAAAAGTACTGGAAGAAATAATGACCAAAAACTTCCCAAATTTGGCAAGAAACATAAATGTAGAGAATCTGGAAGCTGAACAAATCCTGAAGAAAAACAAACAAACAAAATCCATGCCAAAGCACACCATAATTCTGAAAACTTCTAAAAACTAAAGACCTGGAAAAACAAAATCTTTAAAGCAGCCAGAGAAAAAGGACACCTTACCTATAGAGGAAAAACAATTCAAATATCAGCAGATTTCTCATCAGACATCATGGAAGCCAAGAAAGAAGTAGCACAAGATCGTTCAAGGGCTGAAAGAAAGAAATTGTCAACCCAGAACTCTATAAACAGCAAAAATATGCTTCAGGAATGAAGAGAAAATGAAGACATTCTCAGATGAAAGAAAACTAAGACAATTTGTCACTAGCAGACTAAAAGGACGGCTAAAGGAAACCCTAAATAGAAAGAAAAGGATAAAAGAAGGAATCTTGGAACATTAGCAAGGAAGAAAGAACATGAAGAGTAAAAATATGGGTAATTACAATAGACTTTCCTTCTCTTCTTGAATTTTTTAAAATTATGTTTGAAGATTCAAGCAAAAAGTCAGACACTGTCTGATGTAGTTCTAAATGTATGTCAGGAAACTACTTAAGACAATTATATACAAGGGAGGACAAACAGATGTAAAAGGAGGTAAGATTTCTACACTTCATTTAAAGTGATAAAATGTCTGAAAAAAAAAAAACTAGTAAAGTGACAAGAGCAGTGGACAGTTACCGAATATGTATATATAATATCTTGTGCAACCATTTAAAAACTGTACAAAGGTACACAGTTTGAAAATACTATATCTAAACCACAATGGAATTTTTTAAAGCATGTGAGAAACCCACAGGAAGGTAGGAAAAAGAAAAAAAGTGAGAGAAATAGAAAACACAAAATGGCAGACTTAAGTTATAAAATATGCAAAAATTACATTATAGGTAAATCATCTATATACACCAATTAAAAATAAAGATTGGCAGAGTGAATTAAAAAAACACGACCCACCTCTGTACTATCTATAAGAAACTTGCTTCAGTATAATGTAGGTTGGAAGTAAAAGGATGGAAAAAGATCATGAAAATGTTAATCAGAAGACAATGGGATTGACTATATTAATTCTGATAAAGTAGACTTCAGAGCTGAGCTAATATATGAGAACAAAGGTGGATATTATGTAGTGATAGAAGTGTAAATATATCAAGAAGAGATAGCAAATTCTACATGTGTATGCAACAGACAACAGAGTGTAAAATGTGTGAATCAAAACCGATAGACTCAAAAAAAGACTCAAAAACCTGATAGACTCAAAAGAAAAAGACTAAAAAAACCCGATAGACTCATTCATAATTATAGTTGGAGATTTCAACACCCTTTCTCAACAACCAAGAGAACAACTGGGCAGACAACAAGGGAATGAAAGAACTTAACACTGTCAACTGACATCCAACAACAATGGCAGAATACATGTTCTTTCCATGTGTCCATAGAACATAGACAGATATAGACCATTCCTTGGGCCACAAGAAAAACCACCAAATTTAAAGGAGTAAAAATCATTGAGTACACATGGACAATGGAATTTAACTAGAAATCAATAGCAGAAAGATAATCCTAGAAAAGTCTCCAAACACTGGGAAATGAAACAACATGCTTATAAATAATTAGTGGATAAAAGAGAAAGTCTTAAGGGAAGTCAAACAAACAGGAACTAACTGAATAGAATGGAAATGAAAATAGAGCATATCAAAATTCACAGGACATGGCTAAAACAGCAAGGAACTGTTAGCACTAAATGCAAAAGTCAGAAAAGAGGGAGTCTCACATCAATAAACTACATTCCCACCACAAGAACCTAGAAAAAGAAGAGCAAAATAAAACAGATGCAAACAGAAGGAAGGAATTAATAAAGAGCAGAAATCAATGAAACTAAATATAGAAAAGCCAATAGAGAAAAATCAAGGAAACGAAGAACAGGTGGTTTGAAAAGATTGATAAAATTAACAAACTTGTACAAAGACAGACAAAGATAAAAAGAAAAAAAACAAATGACCAAGCTCAATGATGAAACGGGATATTAACAAGACCCTGCAGATATCCAAAGGATAATAAAGGAATCCTATGAATGACTGTATGTACATAAATTTGACAACTTAGATGGAATGGATCACTTCTCTGGAAAATCACTTCTCCAGAAAACACAAACAACCACAACTCACCCAATATCAAATACTTAAGTAATCAAATAAATAATTTGAATAGTCCTATAACTATTAATGCAATTGGAGTCTAATAGGCACTCTCTGTGCTTCTTGGATTTTAATGTTTGTGTCCTTCCCTAGATATATTAGGCGAAGCAAAATAAGTCAGAGAAAGACAAATACCATATGATTTCACTCATATGTGGAATTTAAGAAACAAAACAGAGGAACATAGAGGAAGGGAAGGAAAAATAAGATAAAAACAGAGAGGGAGGCAAACCATAAGAGACTCTCAAATACAGAGAACAAACTAAGGATTGCTTGTGGGGAGGTGAGTGAGGGGATGGGCTAAATGGGTGATAGGTATTAAGGAGGGCACTTGTGGCGAGTACTGGGTGTTATATGTAAGTGATGAATCACTAAATTCTACTCCTGAAAACATTATTATACTATATGCTAACTAACTTGGATTTAAATAAAATTTTTAAAAAAGAAAGAAATAATATGGGATCTGTTTTTAAAAAATATTTCTATAATAGGATAATATGTATCAATTTAGCATGTTATACAATATATAAATGACACAGACAAATGTTTGTAAAATTATAAATAGCAAATATAAGTTTAAGAACATGACCTTAATTTAAAAAAAATACATAAATAGACAAATAAAAAATATGTGTTACAGATATATAGATGAATATCCAAAGACACCAGGGACATGATAAGTAATTCATTTTCTTCATTTTGTTATCTTTCCTAAATTTTCTACCTTTGCATTAAAAATTGTCTTTTTAGAGGGAAAAAAAAGCTATTGAAGTCATAATTTTAAAACTCCCTAAAGAAATATTTAAAAAAGAACTAACATAAATTCTATACAATCTCTTCCAGAAATTAAGAGAATAAAACTCATTATTTAGTTAATTTATGAAGAAGATAATATTACCCTGATATCAAAAACAAAGAAACCAATAGAGAAAAAGAGAAAAAAAAAGACCAATATTCTTAATGAATATAGAAGCAAAAATCCTAAATAAAAGTTTGTAAATAAATTCGGCAATATGTAAGAAGGATTATACATTATGACAAGTGGGGTTTATTGCAGAAATGCAAGGTACAATATTTGCAAATCAAAGCTTGCCTATATCCTGCTGGGATTTCGATAGGAATTGTGTGAAAACTATTTATCAATATAGGGATCATCTATACATTTCCTATATTGAGTCTTCCAATCAGTGGAGTACTAGAGAGTTACCATATTCATAGGCTAAAGAAGACCAATAATATGATCATATCAACCAATGAAGAAAAAGCACATGAGAAATATTTAAAACCCATTTATGAAAAAAACTTTCAGAAAAATAGGAGTAGAGGAGAATTTTACCAACTTGATCAAGAGCATTTGCAAAATTCTGGAAGTTCTAGCCACTGCAACAACAAAAGGAAATAAAAGGCATACAAATTGGAGAGGAAGAAAATTAAAATGGTCTTTGCAGATGGCATAGCTGACTATATAGGAAATCCTCAGAAATCTGTAGAAAACTCTTAGAACTAATAAGTGAGTTCAGCAAGGTAGCAGGATGTTACCATATCCAAATCATTTTTATTTCTATATACTGGGAATGAACATGTGGACAACAAATTTAAAATACAGTGTCGTTTATATTATTTGAAAAATAAAAATGAAATAATTAAGTATGTAGGACTGGTATGCTAAAACAGAAAATGCTGATGAAAGAAATCAAAGAAAGTTTAAATAAATGGAGAGAAATGCCATGTCTATAGATGGGAAGACTCAACGTAAGAAAGATGCCACTTAGAATATTGATAATATAGGTTTAATGGAATTCTTAGCAAAATCCCAGCAAGATACAGACAAACTTATTCCAGATTTTATAGAGAAGCATGGGATTTAGACTAACTAGAACAGTACTGAAGAAGAAGGATAAAATAATTAGTGTATTTGGGGCACCTGGGTGGCTCAGTCAGTTAAGCGTCTGACTTCAGCTCAGGTCATAATCTCACAGTTCATAGGTTCGAGCCCCACATTGGGCTCTGTGCTGGCAGCTCAGCGCCTGGAGCCTGCTTCAGATTCTGTGTCTCCTTCTCTCTCTGCCCCCCACCTTCATGTTCTGTCTTGCTCTGACTCTCAAAAATAAATAAATGTTAAATTTTCTTTTTAAAAAATTAGTGTATTCAATTCTAAGACTTATATAGCTACACTAGTCAAGACTGTGTGGAATAGGAGGGCAGCTAAACATGTAGATCAATGGAAGGGAAGACAGAAAGAACCCAGAAATAGACCCCCACAAATATGCTCCACTGATTTTTGACAAAGGTGCAAAAGCAATTCAACAGAAGAAAGATAGACTTTTCAACAAGTTGTGTGGGAGAAATTGGACACCCATGGGAAAAAAAAACAAAATAAATGTAATATTCATAACTTATACAAAGATTAACTCAAAATATATCAAAAACTTAAATCTAAAACATAAAGCTGTAAAACCTTCAAAAAAACAGGAAAAAAATCTTTGGAATCTATGACTAGGCAGAGAATTACTAGACTTGAAACAAAAGCAAGTCCACAAAAGAAGAAAATGGTAAATTGACTTTCATTAAAATTGAGAACTTTCCTCCATGAGGACACTGTTAGGAAGATAAAAGACAAGCTAGAGAGGGGGAGAAAATATTTGTAATCCACATTATCCAGCAAAGGACCAGTAGTCCTAGTTTAAAAACAAGACAAAACAAGCTTAATACAAACAGTAAAAAAAAAAAAATCTGATTAGAAAATAGGCAAAAGACTTGAACAGATATTTCTTCTAAGATGATACACAAGTACATGGATGTTCAACATCTTTAGCCATTAGGGGATTGCAAATGACAACCACAATGAGATATTACTACCCACTTATCACGCCAAGACATGGTAACAATACCAAATGTTGGCTGAAGACATGGAGAAACTGGGTCACTTGTACCTCGCTGATGGGCATAATTAATGGCATGGCCACTCTGGAAATCAGTTTTGCAGTTTCTTAAAAACTATTTGAATTCCACATGACCCAGTAATATTACTTCTGGGCATTTGTCCCAGATAAATGAAAAGTTATGTTCATTTAAAAAAATATATGTGTATGAATGTTTGTAGCAGCTTTATTCTTAATAGCCCCAAACTAGAAACAAACAAACCAGTACACTCATACTATGGAATATTTCTCAGCAACAAAAAAGAATGAACTATTAAAATGTAGGAGAAAAAGTCATGATGTTGGACTTGGCAATGATTTCTTTGCACAACCAACAAAAGCAAAAATAGACAAGTAAGACTATATCAAACTTCAAAACTTCTGTGCAGGAAGGGAAATAATGAACATGGTGGAAAAGCAAACTATGGAATGGGAGAAAATATTTGCAAATCATCTGATAATGGGCTGATATCCACAATAAAAAACAACTCCTATGACTCAATAACAACAAAACAACAATAACAACAGCAACAATAACCTGATTAAATAGCCAATGGACTTGAATGGACATTTCTTCAAAGAAGGTATACAAATGGCCATGTATACATGTACATATGCATATACAAATGTATACAAAAACATAGGTAATCATCAGGGAAATGTAAATCAAAACCACGATCAGATATCATCTTACACCCTTTAGGATGGCTACTAACAAAAAAGAAAGAGGAAGGAAGGAAGGGAGGGGGGAGGGAGGGAGGAGAGAGATGAAAGAAAGAAAGAAAGAAAGAAAAGAAAGAAAGAAAGAAAGAGAAAGAGAGAGAAAGAAAGAAGAAAGAAAGGGAGGGAGAAAGAAGGAGAGAAAGAAAGAAAAGAAGAGAGAGAGAAAGAAAGAGACAAAGAAAAATAGAGAAAGAAAAGAAAGGAAGAAAAAAACACATGTTGGTAAGGATATGGAGAAATTAGAACCCTTGTGCACTGCTAGTGGGAATATAAAATGGTGCAGCTGCTATGGAAATAGTATATAAGTTCCTCAAAATACTAAGAATATGATCCGGCAATCAAACTTCTAGGTATATGTTCAAAATAATTAAAAACTGGATCTTAAAGAGATATTTGCATACACATGTTCATTGCAACATTATTCACAGTAACCAGGAAGTGGAAACAACCTAAATGTCCATCAGTAGATGAATGGATAAAGAAAATGTGGTATATACATACAATGAAATATTCAGCCTTAAGACAAGAAAATTTTGTCATATGCTACAACATGGATGAAGTTGAGGACATGTAAGTGAAATAAGCTAGACACAAAAAGACAAATACTGCTTGATTCCACTTAGGAAGTATCTAAAGTAGCCAAATTCTTAGAACCTAAAAAGTAGAGTGGTGGTTCCTAGGCGCTAGGGTAGAGGTGGAGAATTTGAAGCTTTAAGTGGATATAGGGTTTTAGTTTTGCAAGTTGAGAGAGTTCTACTAGAGATTTGTTGCACAACAATGTACATATAGTTAACACTACTGTACCGTATGCTTAAAATGGTTAAGATGGTAAATTTCATGTCATTTGTTTTTATTGCAATTTTTTAAAAAGCAACAAACTATTGATACATACAGTAACTTTTCTTGATTGCCAGGGAATTATGCTGGCAGTTCCAGAACTTACATATTGTATCATTCCTTTTAAATGTACATTCTTAAAAAATAAATGAATAAATGTATGTTCTTGAAATGACAAAATTATAGAAATAGAGGCTAGATTCATGGTTGCCAGGGTTTAAGGAGAAGGTGGGGACAGGAATCAAGTAGTGTGGGTGTCAAAGGCCAACAGAAGAGATCTTTATGGCTATGGCAATGTGGTAAAGGAATGTGTCTTCACTGTGTCAATGTTGGTATCCTGCTTGTGATATGGTACTACAGTTTTACAAAATGTTACCATTGGGGGAAATTGAGTAGGGACTACTTAGGATCTCTCTGTATTATTTCTTACAACTGCATGCAAATCAATAATTATCTCAAAATCAAAATTTTAATAAAAATAAACTTTAGGTAATTTACAGTATAGTAAAATGCATTTTAAAAGTAATCCCCAGACCCAACATGGAACTCAGACTCATGACTCCAAGATCAAGAGTTACATGCTCTACTGACTGAGCCTGCCAGGTACCCCTAAAATGCTTTTTTTTTTTTTTTAATGTGTACAGCTTGATGAGTTTTGACAAAGGCATACAACCGGGTAACCACCACCATGTACACTTTGGAATCTCTGTCCTCCATATCTGCTATTTTCTTTCTCACGTCATTTTCATTTCTTTGTTTCTTTCCCCTCTGTGATAAGAGAACATTTCATCTTTGTCCCCTCAATCACTGATTAGATTTTCTGTAGAGTAACATGTTTTTCAACTATTAATACAGATTTGGATAGTGCTATGTGCTTAAATGTTTCTTGAATACTACCTGTGGGTCCTGCTGCTCACATCACTGATCAAATTCTAACCTCCCATGCCCTTTTATAATTTTGTTTCTTCTTCTTGGATGCTACTCCATTTCTGCCAACACTCCCCCTGAATCACTGAGTCACTTCCTCTATTTAAACCTTGCATCAAAGCTCTTTTTTTCTTTTTTTCTTTATGAATGAAACTCTCAGTGAGGAATTTTGTGATTCTATTTAAGGGCACTATGTAAAGCCGAAGAATATTATATAACCACCCATAAAATGTCTGTGACTGAAATAAAACATACAAATGGAGGATATACCATTCATAAACTTCCATAAACTTCTTTTATAGTCACCTATCACTTAATAAACATAAAGGAATTAAGTGTAGCACATTTTTTTTCATGTTGTTTTTGTATAACCAATCATTGAGACCAAATTACTTGTGTTTTGGAGCCAGTTTTAATGTTTCGTGGCCAAAAATTGTATGCATTGTGAATTTACCTATCTTATTGGGGAGAAATAATTCCTCCCCTAATTTTACAAGGAGTTTTGCTACCTTAAAAGACATTGCAGATACCTAGAATCCTCTTCTGTTTCCCAAACTCATTTTCTGCCAAAGTCACTTAAAACAACAATCAACCACAACAGCAATAACAACAATGAAAACCAGGCCCAGATTTTAAACATTCAAAAGTTCTAAAATTAAGGTGGAGAGGAAGAGTAAATGAAAGATTAAGCTGAGTTATTAAAGAAACAAATACACAAGGCTTAAAATGTGAAACTGTTCTTTCTGTTTTTGGAAGAACAAGTTTGTCATTATAGTATTAAATGGTATTTCTCCCTGGAAATAATTAATTTTCTGTAAGGAGTAACTGCACGCAATAGAGACTTTTACCACAGGATATAGTCTATGGAAACTTCATGTACCTTGTAGTGAAACTCTCTATTACAGACTATTGCTTAATCTGACACTTGACGTCCAAGAAATTCAGCTGGTTTGTGCCAGCTAAGACAAAAGAAGTCCTTTGAAGGGTGAGAAGAGCCGTCTGGTTCAGAATGTCATCATATTCACATTTCATAATATGCCCTTTCTTAACTTTCTATTGAAATACTTATGAAGACATAGGAACTTATACAGTTATGAAAAGCAATGATAATACTGAGCCATTTGATGGCCACGGAGGAACTCTATCAACCATAGAAGGAAAGAAACTGGATGGAGACCCAAATCTGTGGCCTCTGCATGCATGCTTTAACTTCTAGAAAAGAGTAGCTTCATCTGATGAGAAATAAAAAATTAAGGCAAATTAAAAAATAAGCCAGGAAATTAGAAAAATGGTTATGGTTTAGAAATAGATAAGGGGTGGGGCTCCTGGTGGCTCAGTCGATTAAGCCTCCAACTCTTGATCTCAGCTCAGGTCGTGATCTCTGAGTCATGAGTTCAAGCCCTATGTTGGGCTGTGCACTGGACATGAAGCCTACTTAAATAGAATGGAATAGAAGAGAATAGAAAAAATAGAATAGGGGAAGATGCTGTATCTGTGAAACTAGCAGAATATTGCCTATAATTATACAAATGTGGGTAGCGTGCATTGTACCAACAAAGTTTTACTGTGATGATTTGGTGCTGGTTGTGATGGAAATTAATGGACAGAACACAGTTTCACTTTTGTTCCTTAGAAACTGTGAGCTCTTTAGAATAGGTTGTATCTTGACCAATTTTGATTTGAATGAGCATGCAAACATTTTGTTTGTTTTTTTAAATTTTTTTTAACGTTTATTTATTTTTGAGAGACAGAGAAAGACAGAGTGCAAGCAGGGAAGGGGCACAGAGAGAGGGAGACACAGAATCCGAAGCAGGCTCCAAGCTCTGAGCTGTCAGCACAGAGCCTGTCGTGGGGCTCGAACCCAGGAACCTGAGATCATGACCTGAGCTGAAGTCAGATGCTCAACCGACTGAGCCACCCAGGTGCTCTGAGCATGGAAATATTTTTAAAAGAATGAATGAATTGAGCATCAATGGAACCCTGGGAGCACAAGGATAAAAATTACTTACAGAGTCAAGCTAAGAGAGAGACAAAGAAAAGACAGTAAGAACTGAAATTGGTTGAAGCATAAAGTGCTTGAGAAGTGATGTTTGAGATGAAGGACGTGTGGGAGGTCACCAGGCCAGAAAAGTCAAGAGACAGTGCCCAGGGAGAGGGGGCAGGTAGGACTGAAAAAGCATAAGGAAGTGAGAGAAAGCCGGTCAGGAGAGGACACAGAATGAGCAGGGGGAGCTACGACGTGAAAGAGGTGTCAAGACAGGGAGGAATGCCAAGAGCTGAGGCAGGCGGGCAGGGAATAGGGGTGAGTGACACAGAACTTGGAGGCGTCACGTCAGGGAGTTTTGACTTAAGCCTTTAAACAACAATGTATAAACATGAGCGAGTATAGACTTGAGAAAGATGTCTGTGACTGCAGCCAGATTGGAGGAGAGCCAGGGAGACCAGTGAGGAGGTGGAGGCCAGTCACATCAGGAAAGCAGACAACAGTGAGCAATATTCTAAATAAATAATTAACAGAAACACTTGGAGGCATTACAGCATAATGATATGAGCGAAGAGTTCTGGAGCCAAATGAGGCTGGGCTTCCTTTGCAAGCATCTTCAATTTTCTCCTTTGGCAAAGGGACTGTTGTTGTAAATATCAGATAAAGTAATGCATATAGCAATGCCTTGAAACCTAGTACCGGCTTGACAAACGGTTACGACTACCTTTCTAATGGCTGATATTCTATCACAGGACAAAAAGTGAAATACGTTTCATGAGACCTTAGGCCTGTCCATTTCTGTTTCCCTTTCGTGGGCTAAATGGGAAAAGTATACATCAGACTCTACAAAAGGTTTGCTTCATTGCTATGTATCAAAGCACAGGAGAGACAAAGGGAGAAAAACCTTTCATGTTTGGAAGTCACCTATTCAGTTTCGCACAACAGTTGTTACTGGAAACCAAGCTTGCAAACCCACAGCCTTCGGAATGACTACTGAGTGTATACGTGTCCTCTTTGACCTGCCGTGTCCTGAGGTGCCCACTCAAGTCCCTTGCCTCCCCATGTGAGCTTCCTAAACATTCTGAAACAGCCAAAAAAGATGTATGGAAAAAAATGCTGCCACAGCTCATTTTTCTGCGTTTCCCCCTAACACTACATCTTTTTGTTTTGGTACCGAGTCGGCATCCCAGCAGGCAGCGGTTTAAACAAGGTGCTTCATCACTGCATAACCGAGGTAATCTTTTTGCCAAACACAAATAATCAGAACCTCAGAGGCTGATGTCCTACCTCTTCCCCTCAGCCAGGTCTACGTGTCAAGCCTCCCCACCACCCCCCCAGCCACCGTTCCAAATTCTCTATCAGTGAGGAATGCTGTCGGCTGTAAGTCGTAGAAACCCCAGCTGACAGTGATGTAAAAGTTGGGTTTGTTTTAGTCACTTTCTGAGGTGGTAGGATGTAACCAGCCAGTGCTACCTCACATAGCCAACAGTGTTGTCAGGAACCTAACCTCTCTCCTGTTTACTCCACGCTCCTTTGCTGCATCCCAGCGGTAAGATAGGTGCCTCAGCTCCAAACGTCATGATATTCATTAATATTTTTTTTATTTTTTTTATTTTTTTAAAGTTTATTTATTTTGAGAGAGAGAAATGTAAGTGCAGAGCCCAGCGTGGGGTTCAAACCCACAAACCACAAGATCATGACCCCGGCTGAAATCAGGAGTCAGACATTTAACCGACTGAGCCACCCAGGCACCTCTGGACATCATTATATTCAGAGCAGAAACCTGGAAGGGTGGGGAGAGCTATGTGAGTGAACTCTGTTTGTACCTGTTCTTTTTCTAAGACAACCCTCTTAGCAGACTATGTCTCATTGGCCAGAACAGTTTCCATGGCCACTTCTAGTAAAAGAAAGGCTAATAAGAAAATCAGTATCTTGCTTTTAGAAACCTCTATGTGGGAGACTTTCAAAAAAGAATGGAGTTGAAAATGCTGTAGGGTTAGCCGTGGCTAGTTATTTATCGCTATGTAACAAACTACCCCCAAACATAGTAACTTTAAACAAAATAAGTGGCTTATTCTCTTTCACAGTTCCTGTAGGTCAGGAATTCAGGAGCAGTTTAGCCGGGTGGTTTTGCCTTGTAGTCTCTTATGAGTTTGTAGTCTCACTTGGCTGCAGTCATCCGAAGGCTTGACTGGGGCTGCAAGTTCTGTTCCAAGGTGGCCCACAGTCATGGCTGGCAAGTTGGCACTGGCTAAGCCTCTCCATGCTTCCCATGTTCAAGAGATTCAAGCATAAAACCCAAGCATAATATTTTTTTATGACTTATTCTTGGAGTTCACACACCATTACTTCTGTAGTATTCTATTGATCATACAGGTCAGCCCTATTCCTCAAGGAGGAGACTGCACAAGTACGAAAATACTAGAAAGCAAGGATAATTGGTTGCCATTTGAGAACTGGCTACTACAGCAGTGAAAATGTAAGGTACTGCTCCTCTTTTAGCTTTTGCCTCACAGTGTTTCATTGGCAGCCATGGTGACATGTTTACAGTTTTCTCTCCTCCTGATCTGTGAGCAGGAATGAATGAATGTGTGAAGTAAAAAGGCTTGATCTAGAGTTATATTTAGCTGTCAAGAGATAATTATCCATACCTCCTTACTTCACCGGAAAAATCCTTCTGAACTGCCAGTCATCAACAGAAGGAAAACAATCCACAAATAGGGCATGCGGGGCAACTCCTGCTTTCCCCTCCTGAGTAAACTCACTGGAAAAACTCCATTACATTAACGTAGAGTGAGTGGTGTGAATTGTTTCTCCGGGGTGATTATAACTCACGTGGTATATGAGACCCAGAGGCAAGAGACTATGTAATTTTGAATACAATTCTGGATTTTTAAGACAAGTATTGCTTTCTTACATGAAGAAAATATAGGTAATTTGATTCAATTAACCCCTCATTACAACCAATTTGTTTACTTGCCCCAAATATTTAGGCAAGTCTCCTGATTGCAAAGCAACCTTAGCCAATTTGCTTATTCATAACTTTTAGGTTCTTTCTGGTTGGTTTTGGTAGCTTCTTAGAGTTCCAGATAGTGGTGACCAATGATTCTTCCATCAAAGGCTGGATACGAGACTTCTTCTAGGAGCCCAGGCCACCATTCTGAAGGGTACAGGCTATTGGGCTTACCAGATTCCTAAATGTCATTTATTTATGTGAAAGTAAAAATGCCCCTACCTACCATGTTCCTATCACATATTTTGTTACTAATATCATGATTAAAGAATATTTCCAATATTCACTATGCTAACCAACAAAGCCCCTGGCATTTATCAGGTTTGAAGATAGCTGAAGACTATCTTGTGGTAACTATGTCTGGAACTGGTTTTCTGATTAAGACTTTTCCCACACTAACTCACCACCCCTGGGGTGATTAGTGCAGATGACCATTCCAAGGGTATAGGTGAAAACTAACCTGCATGGACACATCACTGTCTACACTGGAATATTTAAAAGAAAGTTGCAATCTCATAATAACCACTTTCCGGAAAGCTGGACAAAGGTTGCATCCCGCCTCATACATCTGCCCTGTATTATCTTGTTTTTCAAGGAAGTCAAGGTCTTTTATTAACAATGAGTAGTACTCTGGGTACCTTTTTCCACTTTGCTCCTGTTTTGTTGCTTTGGCTCCTGTTTTGGTCGGTGGAAGCAGAGACCACTTTGTCTGGCATGGCAACAGAAAATAACTAGTCATTAAAATAGTGGTAACACCAGAAAGTTTATGAGAAAAAAAGCCCATAAGTTAGGGTAGAATCCTGAGTCCAAGGCCAAACCCCTCACCAATTCAATTGGTTTGTTTTTGTTAAATATCCCCTCCTGTTTTCAAATCTCATTTGCTATGCTGTGATTGATTCCTTTTTACTCACTCCAGTATTCTCCTATGATGGGAATTTCATACCCAGTCTAGATGATTCCTAATTTAGAGCCACTTGCCATTCCATGGCATTTTATGCCATTATAGAAAGATAGACTATTTCATTTTTAAGCCAGTATTGCTAATATGTGTCCCTCCATCCTAAATTAAAGGGTTAAGAAACAATGTAATGTCACATTATGGACCCATCGTTTTTTAAGGACCAAGTTGTCATGAGGTCATGTCTTAATCTTCACAGAAAGTTTATTTTTACAGAGAAATGCAATCCTTTTTCTGGGACAGAATAGAGAGGAAGGATTTACTGTCAAAATTACCTAAATAAATAGGGCTAATTTTTTTGTGGGGGGGTTGGTAAAAGATGGATTTGGTTCTTTAAAAAATTAAAGTCAGCTGTTTAACACCTGCACAAGATTCAGGATATATTATGCTCAATAAGTGTTAACTTTTTAAAGGGGGAAAAAAATCAGCAAACAAAAAAAAAATTCTTAGTACAGTAAATGTTAGCATCTGAAACTCTCTCTTTGGCTTATTCATGAGTGTTACTTAGAAGTCTGTCTGAAGCTCATTAGGCCATTTAAAATCACAGGTCTATCCATATGTAGACCAAATGTTTAAGAAAGGATTGCACACCCACAAAAGAAGTAAAAGAAAAATAAAAGGCCTAACGGTTTTGCCTTGAAAGTCCCAGGGAACATTCTATTGTCAAAGGTAATTATATTCCCCATACCCTTCTCAGGGATGTGACTACTCCTTGTCTCATGAAGTTTTATAGGAAAGAAATCTATATTTCACATTGGTAAAGTCCAATGTGGAGGGAATTTTGACATCATTTATGATTGGAAATCACATCTCTGTCTTCATTTTTTATGCTCTCTTTGGTGGTGTATGGTGACCATAGTTCCCTGTTCCAAAGCTGGGATGTGTGGCCAGTGTAGCCACAGTCATTCTACCTGGGGATGGCTATCAATTCAGTAGTAGTACAGTAAGTGAGACCCTAGGGATAGTAATGAGAAATGAGATGAAGCACAGGTCCAGTTTATTACCATGATCCATTTCAACATCGGATAACATCCACACTTCCATTAGGAAAGCCCATGAATTTTCTTTAAACTTAAGCAAAACTTACACTTTCCACTAGCAAAGGACAACTGAAGACTTCTGTTAGGACATTAATGTCAAAACAGCCTGATCCCCTTTTGTAAATACACGTTAAGTGCCAGGGACCTTGAGGAGATTACACACAAAACTAAGGCAAGAGACAAAAATAAATCCCCTTACTCTCTCTGGTAGGAAGGAGAGAAGTTTATATTTTATGTGTTTTTACTTAGCTTGAAAATAGTCTTTATTCTTTGTTCATTTTGTGAATGTAATTTTGTGATGTAAATTACATTCTTCTTATTGTATACTAACTGTTTGGTGTCTCCAAAAGCAAAGGATTTGAAGACCAAGAATATCTGTAGTGCCAAAGTGGAAAGGGTCCATTCCATTTCTATCATTGCTATTCTTTCAACAGGTTGTGGACCTGTGGCACGTCCATAGTGGAAATAGGATTCCTTTATATTTTGTAGCTTGTCAGTTTATTTTCTTTGCTTTATGTCAGTAACTTATTATTTTAAAAATTGGTTTAGATGCATTTTCTGCTTGAAAAAAAAAAACCTAGACTTTTCTGTGAAAAGCAATTTCCCAATTATTCTGTGTAAATTTCATCAGGCTTTAATGTAGCAAGAAAAAAAAAATCAGGAAAAAGGTCCCAACATCACACTCCTCATTGAATATTATTCAGCCATGAGAAAGAAGGAAATCCTGTCATTTGTGACAACACGGATGAACCATGAGGACATTATGCTAAGTGAGATGTCAGACAGAGAAAGACAAATACTGTATGACCTCATATATATGTGCCATCTAAAAAAGCTGAACTCATAGAAACAGAGAGTAGAATAGAATGGTGGTTACCAGGGGCTGGGGGATGGCAGAATGGGGAGACATGCATCAAAGGGTACAAACTTACAGTTGGAAGATGAATACATTTTGGAGATCGAATGCACAGCACCGCATCCACAGTATTGTAGTATTATACTTCAAAGTTGCTAAGAGACTGAATCTTAAAGTTTTCACCACAAAAAAGAAGTGATAATTATGTGCCATGATGGAGGTGTTAGCTAACACTGTGGTACTGCAATATATAAATGTATGAAGGCAGCATGTTGTACACCTTAAACTTACACAGTGTTATATGATAATTATATCTCAATTTAAAAAGAAGTTTCCCACAAGAAAAAAAGGAAGAAAGAAAGATCAGAGCTATTTTCTTCATTTGCTGGCTCTCAGGTTGAAATAAAGGGCAGTTTGCACCTTTAGTTAAGCTTGATTTAGCCCTGAAACTTTTGCTGTTTGAGCAGGTCAGTTTTTTCACCTGCTCACCTGTGCCCAAGACTACCACCTTGTTTTTGCAGGGCTTACTTGTGAAATCAGAGACTATGATTTTATGTTGGGTGCTTACAAATATTTATATTCCATCATAAACCCATCCCACTGGCTTGGATGCATTTGATAGGAATGGCTCTAGCAGAAGAATGTGGAAGCAATTTGGATGTTTGAAGCTTCCTTTTCCACTGTGGGAACCTTCAGAACCCTTAGCCATGCTCAAAACTATTGATTAGTGTTTGATGGGCTGGTGGGTTCTCCATTGCTTGACTCACAGTTGACCTTAGTCAACTGTATTAAGAAGATAAAACAATCTCTCTGGTGATTTTTAAATTTATGGATTTATTAAGCCCATTGAGTGTCCACATTCACTCTCAAACTGTCACTCAATGTTCATCCATAGTAATTGCATGAGTTGGTTTAGAATCTGGCACTCTGTGTTAGTTTTCTATTGTTGCCATGACAGATTACCACAGATGTAGTGGCTTAGAACATCATGACTGTATCGTGTAATAATTTTGTAAGTCAGAAGTCTGGCATGGACCTCACCAAGCTAAAACCAAGATGTCAGTAGGCTGTATCCCTCTGTGGAGACTTTATGGTACAATCCATTTCCTTGTTCATCCTGGTTGATGGAAGAGTTCAGTTCCTTGTAGTTATAAGACTGAGGTCCCCATATTCTTGCTGATTATCAGCTGAGGGATGGTCTGCTGCCTTCCTTGGCTCATGGCCCCCTGTCTTCACCTTCAGAGTCCAACAAGGGTGGATTGGGCCCTGTTATGTTTCATCTTTCTTACTGCAGCCAGTAAAGGTTCTCCACTCCTAAGGTCTCATGTGATTAATTTGGACCACCATCTGGAACCTTAATTACATCTATACTTTTCCTGTGTAAGGTAATATCACAGATTATAGGAAATAGGACCTGACATGTTTGGGGACCTAAGAGTCTCTGTGTATCTAGGGGATATAGATGCAATGAGATTTTACTTGGAGTCCAGTTCTGAGACTCTAATCCACCCTTTTAAAGTGTTTCCTTGTAATTAAAAAAAAAGGCCATCTTATCAAAGTAATACATATCCATGGTTTGAAGAAACAAGTAGAATTCATAGGCTTATCATAAAAAGCAGCATCCTCCTGCTCCACCATCTCCTTCCCAAATTCTTGTTTTTGGAAAACGCTTAAAGTTGTTTCTTCTACTAATTACCTTCATATTTCTAAATAACACAGTTTTGCTATCTCCTAACTTCTTGGAATTGTGGACATTATATATTTATTCTGTCCTACAGATGAGAATGAGAATTCAGATGAGAATTCAGTTCTCTAGAATCATCTCCCATACAACTTACAACCTATTTTTCCCTTCCTCCTTTCCAACATAATTGGTAACTGTTTTTGGTTAAATCCATAGCCAGTATTTACATTATTGGGAGTAAATAACTATTTCTCACAATTGAGAGACATACTGTTGTAGGAGTATTTTATTTTTATTCTGAATTAATAGCTGTCTTGCTTATCCATTCCTTAGTTTTTAATGTTTGTAGGAGTAATTCATACCTAAATTCTGCAATGGAGTTGTAAAATTCCACTGTAAGATGAACAAGAATAACAACAACAAAACAGATGATCTATCATTGAGTATTTACCCAAAGACATCTCCCCTGCTGCTCTGATTTGGATTAATTCTCCCTAGTTCTGCTATTTGAATGACTTCTTGAAGCTTCCCTGCATCATCAAATTGGGGTTATTTTCTAGAACACTGTCTTTCTATAGGAAAAAAAAAGACAGAAGGGACAAAATTTTTGTTGAGACCTCACGTGTTGGAAAAGCTCTTTATTTTATTTTCACCTTTGATCATTACTTGGTCAGAAGCCACTCATTGTCTTCTGTCTTTCAGAATTGCTGTTCAGAAGCCTAATGTCATTCTAAATCTTTATCTTCTGATTGTGTTTAGTTTCCTCCCTAGAAACTTCCAGAATAATCTTTTTTATATTTATCAGTGGTGTGTCATAGTGGAACTCTTTTATCATTTATTGTGCTAATTGGATATTCATGGGATCATTCACTCTGGAGGTTTTCTTGTATTATTTCTCTGGGTAATTTCATAATGACAGCTTACTCTGTCTTTCCTAGGTAGATCGTCTTAGTTTTCTCTCCTATTTTCTGTCTTTTCCTTTTAGTTCTATAAGTTTATTTTATAACTCATTTACTTCAATCTTCTGTTCCCATACTCATTCTCTGAATAAGGGAGCATCTTGGCATTTTATTTTGCTTTGTTTTACAAATGAATAAATTGAGTAATACAAATGAATAAATTGAGTAAATGTGTTATAGTTAACTTACACTTTTCTTTTGGTCCTTGGTTGCCTGTTTCCATTGTTTCCCTCTCTCTCTGGTTGTCTAACTTTGTCTGTACATTTATTTTGAGGCAGTATAATCTAGAGATTAGAAGCATTGGATCTGGTTCCAAACTTAAAGGTTGTGAAACTGGCCACACCACTTCATAGCTTGTGACCTTGAGCAAGTTGCTTAGTCTTTAGGTCCCTCAGTTTCCTTATTGAAAAATGAGAACAGTAATGGTACTTACATTATAGAGCTATTATGATGAAATACATTTACATGTATATGTGCAAAACACTAATACTATATGTAAAGGGTTAAAGTAATTAACTTTTGTAAAAATGAAAATGTGCACATCACATAGAAAGACATATTGGGTACCTATTAATATTGAAGAAGGTGACACTAAAAGGCTAGCTGGAAGCTTATAGGTGAGGGCAGAGTTTATGGACTGTTCATTTCTTGAGTGTAGGCTGATAGGAAGGCTTTTCATTGGGGGACCCCAAATATCTGCATCTACAGATATTCTCTTGGTTTGTTCAGTTCTTGAGAGAGAAATCCTACAAATCTCTGTCTTTGGAGTTTTAGCCTGGTAATCTGTGTTCTTGAGGTCAAGTTGGGGAAGGAGGCTAGGGAATCTCATGATTGCCATGCAGATTTTTACTTAATTGTCTAGTTTCCTGCGTGGAATATAACTTTTGTCCTCAGCTGTGGGCCCTGTTCAGCCTCTCCAGAAGGATGAGGAGGGGCAGTCAACATCAACTGTCTGCATATGCTTGCTTTCAGTTTTACCCTGTACCCCTGCCTTTTTTGAGGTTGCTGGTGCCTCTAGTTCCAGGATTTTGCAGCTTAATGTTCCTCACTGCTCCACTCTCTAATCCACAGTTTCAGCTTTTTCCCATCTCTAAGTAAATGATGGCTCATCCATTGCATTTTCAGCTTACAAAATATTGCTACCATTTCTCATCTTCTGTCAATTCTTTCCCTTATCTCTTAGTCC
Organism: Panthera leo; assembly: GCF_018350215.1. Classification (NCBI taxonomy): domain Eukaryota; kingdom Metazoa; phylum Chordata; class Mammalia; order Carnivora; family Felidae; genus Panthera; species Panthera leo. Next base: position 72,370,114 of record NC_056680.1, on the reverse strand, counting down.
TTCTAGGTCTTCTAGTCCTTCCAGTCCTTCTTAGTCCTTTTCTAGGTCTAGAAAATTTCCTTTCCTGTCATTTTCATGGAGAATTGGGAGGGATTAATAATAAACATTTATGTTCAATTTACCATGTCTAATTGTCCTTTCTAAGCAAGGCATGGCTCCCTTTGCAGTGGATGAGGGGTGTGGAGGCAGAGATCTGACATCAGTGGACACTTGTCTGTGAACATGTATTCTCATTTCCAGTTCTGTCTTATTTTCTCTGATATTGGTAGACTGTGCTGATGTAGTGCTTGTGATAAGATAAATAACAACGAAATGTTATTTATCAGTTAGTATTTACCTAAAGACATCCCTCCTGGAGTTCTTTATCTTTTTGCTCTAACTTGGGTTAATTCTCTGTAGTTTTGCTGTTCAAATGACTTTTTGAAGTTTCCCTTCATCATCAACCTGTGGTTACTTCCATCTTTACTCCTGCTCCCTCTCAGAGTGTCAGGTAAATTTTCCCTTAGCAGTACCAGTCGACAATGCCCCAATCCCTTTTCTGCCTACTAGTGCCTCCTAGCTGTTTTTGGTAGCCTTTTTGCAGCCCCATAGCTCATGCACCTCTTCTAACTTGTATGTTCTTTCTTGAGGAGCTTAGGAATAACTAAATTCCTCTTTTACATCCTCAGAGTTCCATGGGGAACTGGATGGTATGAAAGAGTTCCTTGAGGAACTGGATGGTGTGAAAGAGGTTCCATCCAGTTCCTCTATGGAACTGGATGATGTGAAAGAAAAATGCATGGACATGCCCCCAACTCCTGCCTTTGGAGAGACTTACCCCTTACTTCATATCAGAAATTTTTTATCTCTTTGTGGGGGGGGGGGGGCATGTGTTTTTCTTTCACACAAGCACTATAGTTTTTTTTCTTTCCACAAACACTATGCTTTACTGCAACTAATTGATGCTTGTTGTCATGGGCTGCTGCCCTCCCTCAGTAATCTCTAGATGAGAATCAAGCACTAGTCTCAACTTTTGATCACCCACATATACCTCACAAGACTATGTCACTCCTCTAAGGATCTGTCATGAGGATCCTCTTGGGAGCATCTTCAGAGAATCTTCTGGGTTCTATAAGTCAGCAAGTCTCAAGCAAAGGAGAAGTGGCTATACTTGAAAATGATGAAGATAAATAATTCTTGTTCATTTCTTTTATGTGTATTTGGAATTATAGGCTCAGATTTGTTATTTCATCAATGAACTTATTTACCAAGGAAGTGATTTGGTAATATGGAGCTATTCATCCTTCAATAAAATTTATTGGACATTCAAGATATTAAGACCTAATCTAGCAGGTGTTATAGAAATGTAAAATCTTAGTACTATTCTTAGTGCTATAGTGAGTAAATATTAGTGCTATGCAGGTACAGACCTTTGGCCTCCCATGACGTGATGAATTTTGGTCCAAGAGACTGAACCTTCTTGCTAATGTCCATGTTGCAGTGGATGCCATTAGAGACCCAATCTCCCTATCTTATCAGAATTCTAGCTGGATCTGCAGAGTCCAAAGAGGTGTCTGTTGCCAGAGATCTAAAGTGAGATGCTTCAAGACCTGCTAGCCATTGTGCTTCTGAGTTCCAGTTTGTCCCAATAAATCAAAAACCTGGCATTGTTCCCAATTACTAGAGTAGTTGGTATGGCACTTTTATTTATCTTGAAATTATGTTTGCCCCCAAGATGCCATTAATAATAAAAAATTACAAACAATTTCCAAAGTCCCAAAGCAGTTATATACAAACAATAGGTTATCATCAAACCATTGAAATGTATGGGGGCACCTGGGTGGCTCAGTTGGTTAAGCGTCTGACTTCGGCTCAGGTCATGATCTCACAGTTCATGGGTTGGAGCCCTACATCAGGTTCTGTGCTGACAGCTCAGAGCTTGGAGCCTGTTTCAGATTCTATGTCTCCCTCTCTCTCTCTGCCCCTCCCCTGCTCACGCTCTGTCTCTCTCTGTCTCAAAAATAAATAAACATTAAAAAAATTTTTTTTAATGTATGTAACATTTCAGAGATGATAGCAAGATACAAAATTTCTGTGCACTTTGATCACATTTGTAATAAAAGTAATATACAATATAAAAACATTTAGGAAGGAAAAAATGCACCCAAATGCTAATACTAATCATATTTGGGAATGAGATTATGGATAACTTTTCCCCTTTAAAATTTTTTTCTGCATTCCCCATATTTACTATAATGAAATTTTATTCTATTTTTAGTCAAAAAATAATTTATGAAAAATTTATATATAATATATAATGTATTATATACTTTATCATATAATGATCTATATAATAAAAATACATTTACCCTTAAATTAAAATTGGCAGATTAAGTATTTGAATTCTATATTCATATCTGCAAGAAACTTTGGGGGGAGTAAACATTCTAAGGCCCCACTGTGGAATTCTGAAATGGAATGGATTTACTTAAAGGCTAATTTATGGGCCTATGGGGGCTGGAGTGGGAGTTTGTCTATGCCTTGTATAGTTTGTCACTGAAGGAAGGAAAGGAAAGAAATTGACTCAATTCTATGAGGTTCAGACCCAGTTTTACATTTCTTTAAAAGTTTATCATAAGCAAGACTTGCTCAGAAAGCCACAGACTGAGCGTTATGTATTCCAGTTTCCACCACCCTGCATTTTTCCCTCTGTGTTTACTCATTTTAAGCCTATCAAGTAATAGAAAAAGCGGATTTCACTGGAGCAGACATCTCATTGTTCTGGAGAAGATTTAAGTGTCCAGTTTATGGGAAGTGATGGGTCCCCCAATTCTGGGGAAAATAAAAATAATGGGAAGGCAGTATTTTTTTTAAATCTTTTTATGTCTGAATTAAAAACAAAACAAAACAAAACAAAACGTAGATTTCCAAGCAAAAAAGGAGCAGTATGGTTTGTTTAGAATGTCACTCTCAAAGGATGAGATAACTAGAAATTTCCTAATGAAACAATCTTAATGGAATAGCTATCCTCTCAGATTTTATTTTTTATTTAATAAATTTTTTGAATGTTTATTTATTTTTGAGAGATAAAGAGAGAAAGAACACATGTGGGGGGAAACAGAGAGAGAGGAAGAATTCAAAGTAAGCTCCAGGCTTTGAGCTGTCTGCACAGAGGCTGACACGGGCCTGAACTCAGGAATCATGAGATCATGACCTGAGCCAAAGTCAGACACTTGACCAACTGAGCTACTGAGACACCCCTTCCTCTTGGATTTTAGAGGGAGACTTTCTGCTGCTGGTTTGTTGGCCCTCCGTAGAGATGAAACTTTCCCTTGATCCAAAGTTCCTTCCTTCTCACCATGTGAAGGACATCATATAGTAAAGACAGGGGAACTTCTTGGAATCCTGGAATGAAAGACATGAAAATTTGACAATAAATTTCATATTAAAAAAAAAGAAAGAAAGAAAATGGCAGAAGAATCATTTCTTATAAATAGACCAGGTCCGTTTGCTGCAACTCACATTCTTGTAGCAAACTCTGCCAGACATTTCTTATTTAACTGAGTAGCTGGGGGTGCGGTGGATGGAGTGGAGGGTGAGGAAGTGGGTAGGGAATTGTATGGTGGAGAATGATACAGGGTGAATGATGAGGATTAGCTGTGCATATTATTGTACTCAGGGTACTCTCTTCCTTAAGTCCCAATGTCTACCCCTGTGGATTTTCCACATTTAAGCAATAAGTAGCCACTGTAAATTACCAGTTAATAGGATCAGTTCCTCATGTCAGAAATCTAAAGTGTTCCACCAGAGAGGGAAGTTAATATTTTGCTTTTACTTTTCAAGGATTGATGCATATGGTCACCATACACCAAAGAGTTTCAAATTCATTTTTAGATAAATGGATTTGTTCTCTTATTCATTTGGAATAGCAACAAAAAGGGGTCTTCATAGTTGAGCCCTTATTGTTGATTTAAAAAAAACTATGCCAAAAACATGTGGAGCTTGGGACATGGGCCAAGATGGTAAACATAATGGTTACAATTTGGTTGTCTGCGACTATTGCCTTAAAGCTCTTTTTAAAACTTGTATTTACAGAATCATTATATGTATGAACAAGAACATTTTTGTGATGTGAGCTGACTTCTGTTCAAAAGAGAGTTTAAAACAAGAAACTGTTTTAGACTTTAGATTTTTCTATCCAGTCTCCTTCAAATATACTGTATAAATCAACTATTATCAGTCTTAAGTGCTGACTTCTTCCCCATGGCTAATTAAGTTACCTATTAATTATTGAAAAGACACATTTTCATAGGTCCTGGTGCAAGTCATATTAATGAACTAATAAGAGAGATTCATCCATACAGACATTTAAGCTGGAATCTTTAGGAGGACCTAAAGATTGTGGCCAAAAATCACTGACGAAGTCTGTTTCTCCTCCAACAGTGAAGACAATAGTTCATCAAGACCAACTATACTTGGGCCTTTTGCCTTTGGCTCTCTGATTTTTTTTCTTGGAGGCAGAAGAAAAAAAAAACCGAGGAAAAACTGAGAGTGGATCTCCTTCTGTTAGAGAACTGAGGACCTCAAAGAATCCTGGTGAAGTCTATAGGAATAGGGGGGAAAACAAAACTAAATGAAGTCTTGGGGTGACCTGGACCTCTCCTTGAAGACACAAGAAATCAAGTTTGCATTTAGGTCAATCAATACTGTCTCATGTAAGATAAAATATATATGAGTTTGTGGTAGACTCCAGAAAACTGATTACTTTACTGGAGCCACTTACTGAAATAAGACCAGAAGCTTTCTTCTCACAGCCAGATCATAATCAGAAGCCATGCTATTTCCTGATTGTGAAATGTCACAGCCATAGGGGCCTGGAAAGAGTCAAAATCAGCATGACCCATAATTCTTCCCAGAAGGCTGGCCCAGCTTTCTGGTGAGAGTGGAATCAGAATAATCATGTTAGATGTATTACAATTTTAATGGAGCCAAACCAAGATAGCCTGCTATATTTACTCCATAATGGTGATAACTTTGTCAGTGGGCCCAGAAATATTAAAGGCCATTGGTTTAAGATCCTATATCCATATCCATGTATATTTGATATCAGGCTTGTAGTATTTAAGTCAAATGGTTCTGTCTTTCTCTTAGGCTCTGCTTATAAGGATTCTAAAACCTGTCATTATAATACTCTTTTATCCAAACTTTCAACAGCTACATTCCTCTGTTCTAAGAAGAAATAGTGTGTGGGTCGGGGAGGAGAGGAGGAATATAAAGACATGAAAATGTGTGCAAAATTTAAGAGAGACACAAAAATTGGTTAAATGTGCACCATGTAGCAAAACTGTTTATATTCTTTTCTCATTTACTTCTTATAACAATACTGTGTATTTCATAAATGAAGAAACAGAGGTTTGTAGAGGACTTCTTATGGTCACACAACTGGGAGGTGATTGAACCGGAATTTGAACCTAGATCTCTCGGATATCAAAAATTATACTCTTTCTCACTAAACCTCACCTACCTAAGTCACCTTTTAATAGTTTTTCTCAATAAACCCTATTGAGTGGCTATTACATTTCAAGACTTTATCTGGTGCTGAACAAAGATTATGATACACTGTGCTAAATGTGATAGCATTATGAGAAATTGAAGAATGTAAAGAAACAGTGTTGCCTTGCAGGGGACACAGATGTTCATGTGGGCTAGGAAATCTATAGTGATGCATGGCATTTTTCTTCCCCTTAGAGGAGGTGTAGGAGTTTTTCGGTTTAACAGGGCAAACAGGTGGGGGTAGTTGAGGGAAAAGAAGAAGGTATCCGAGGTCTAGAAAGAACAGCAGAAGCAAATGTTGGAAGGCTTCAAGGTCCTGATTTTAAGGACTTCCATCGGACAGTCATTGAAAATGCACAAGGTGTCTTCCAAAGTGTACAAAGAGAATGGGAGCTTTTGCTGATGGAAACCTGCATGAGAAAAACTGAGCTTCAACATTTGTTACTGATGTGAATGTGTTGCCATAGTGGACACTTTCACCAACCCAAGAACAATTCAAAGAGCCTGGATTCCTGGCAAGAAGTAGGGGTGGGGTGGTGTAGGGGAGGTGGGCAGGGATCATGGCAGGGGACAGAGGGTCCCAAGAGAAAGACAGGTAAAGAGAGGGCTCAGGCACCAACATTAACCTTCCTTTTAAAATCCTGCGAGAACCTCTTAGACCTCTTTGCCTTTACCCATAAGTCAGCCGATGTTCACTCAGTCAGCAAAAGTCTACTAACAACAGACTTGATTGTGATGAGAGGTGCACATTCTTGTGAACTTTGTTGGGGAAGAGGAAGGAGAAAGGCATTCGGCTCTTCCTGCTTTGTGCTAAGTGTTAAGCAAGGGATCTGATTAAATTGAGGGAAAAAGAGTTTGGAAAGGGTTCATCTCTGTAATCACACCCCTTCTCTCCTATTCTGAGTGCTTTAGGGAGAGGAATAGAGTGGCAAATGTCCCATAGAAAGAAATGGAAAGTTACTTCCTGGACTAGCGATTTTGCTAATTTCTGCCCTAGCAACTATTTTCCTTAGTAGGAAAAACCAACTCTTTCTCTTCTCAGTCATATTCCCAAATATACTATGTAGTGGACTTTGGGCTGAAAGCAGGTCATTTCAAGTACTGGCTTCACCACTTATGAGCTGTCTATCCTTGAACGAGTTAATATACCTATCAAATCCTCATCTTCCCATGTGTGAGATGAGAATTATGGATGGTACTTATCTCACAAGGTTTGTGTGAAGATGAAATGACATGAGGAGAGCCAGAATTGATGGAACGCTGAAAATATTTCAGGCAGTGTTCTTTCCAAATGCTTCACATGCATTTAGATGTTAAACTCATTTAATGTTTGATAAAGAGCCCTTATCAGGCAGGTACCATTATCATTCCCATTTAACAAATGAGGAAGCTGAGGATCAGAGAGGTTAAATAAGTTCCCCAAAGCCACACAAGTATCAGAGCTGGGATTTGAACCCAGATCTTTGGGCTGCAAAGGTCACTCTGTTTGGCTACCATGTTCTACAAATCCCCATGAGTATACACCATTTGGGCACAATTTCTTGGAGATATAATCATGGAATAAGGATTAGCCAGGTTTTAGAAAGCCTGGCTTTTTACTTGACTCTGACATTCAGCATATTTCTCAGTATTAGAATTTTGAAACCTTCATCTTACCTTGATGACACTTTAACTGAAACTCACTTCCTCACAAATTCTGGTTACTATACGCAGTTAAAATATTTACTGTTTCCATGACCTGGAAACTTGTAAGGAGTGGTATACGTCTCAATCACTGTTTTAATTTTTTAAGTTTATTTATTTATTTTGAGAGACAGGGAGAGAGAAGGGGGGGACAGAGAGAGAGGGAGAGAGCATCCCAAGCAGGCCCCTTGCTGACAGCACAGAGCCTGATGTGGGGCTCCCTCCCACAAACTGTAAGATGGTGACCTGAGCTGAAATCAAGAGTAGGATACTTACCTAACTAAGCCACCCAGGTGCCCCTCAATTGCTGTTTTAAAACAATTTCATTCCAACCTGTGGAAAATAGAAGTCAATATATCAAGCCCTCACAAAATCTTTGTCCCACCATGTTTTCACCACACTTTTTGAAAACATTCCCACAGCTCAAACAAATGAAAGATGTCAGAATCCATGGTGTAACCAACAAATATCTGTATATTTCTTGGGGTGCATTTTCATATAAATCCAAGCCCATTCTGCTTTTATCGGCCGTTGTCTTCAAAACGGATCTCCAGATGTTGCAAAAATTAGAACCTTGATTTTGACTGGCTGCCATTTTTGTTTTCCATTTTGAAAATTTCTGTCAAAGGTCCCAGGTATGAATGAGGGAGATTGCCTTTAGTCCAAAACCTACCAACACATTTCCATGCTGCAAAAAGCTGACATGAAGAAAGCTCGGCAAGGATGTCAGGTCTGCCCTAATGTATCTATCATGGTCTGCAAGGCATGTGAGCAGGCTCTTGGCAAAACCCTGAGGAGGGGAACTTCTCCAGCTGTAGCACTAGCCTGCCATCTTTCTCTTGAACTTGGCACTTAATGAATCGGTCTTTGGCTTGTTTGCATCTTAGAGTCAGGCTGGAATAAGCTTCACTCTCAATGTAGGGCTTTTCAGTGTTGTCTCTAGTATTTCCTTTGCAATAGAAATTTTATTAACATTCATAAATAAAGTTTTCCACGTACTGTCATCTATCTCTCTTCTACCTAACTTATCCCAGATTTTCTGGGGATTGTCTGAAAATGATTCACATTGCTAGTGAACAATTTCCACATTGTTCTTCCTGGTGTCTAAATAGAACACTGCCCTTGCTGAAGTCAGTGAGAAAGATATGACTTTGTCCTCTTTTGGTCTTGTTAAACAAACAAACCTAAAAAGAGATAAAACAATTTTTGCCATTGGTGGCCAGATCTCTCCTTTCCAAGCATGTCACTGCCTGGGAGATGATGCTGCATTTTCTAAGATAAAATTAGCATCTTGCCTTAAGAAGTAGCAGAATGAGGGGTGTCTGGATGGCTCAGTTGGTTAAGCATCCAACTTTGGCTCAAGTCATGACCTTGAAGTTCATGAGTTTGAGTCTCGTATCGGGCTCTGTGCTGACGGCTCAGAGCCTGGAGCCTGCTTTGGATTCTCTGTCTCCTTCTGTCTCTCTGCCCCTCCCCTGGTTGCACTGTGTCTCTCTCTGCCTCTCAAAAATAAATAAACATTTTAAAAAATAAAAAAAAAGAAGAAACGGAATGAATCTGGACTGCATGCCTAGAGACATTTTGGGGACGTTAGATAGTCCAATGCCACTGGGTCGCCTGGTCATGTAGTGGCTTTGGCTTGAAAATTAGACATATTTTTGCTGACCATCCCTTTGTTTTATGACCTAAGTCTTGGTTTCAGGAAAGATTGAAGGCAGTATTGGGCATAAGATGAAAACTTATGAGGTATTAGTGGGGGGGGGCATTGAAATTGTCATTGGCACTCAAATAGCCCACACAAAATTGCCCCCACTTAAGAACCACTGGGTTAAGGAGATGATGAGACTGAGGCCTGGAGAGGTTCAGCAGCTTTCCTAAGGTCTCATGGCTGGTAAGTAGCAGAGCTAGGACTACAAAGCTTTTCTGAGGACAAAGTGCTCATCTACTACCCTATACCGCTACTCCACGTCACCGTCCTCTCTCTCACTTCTGTCTAATATCATACATCTACTGGGCATTTGCTTAGTGTACTGTGTGTGCACACCTGCATGCACTCATGTCCAGCAAATAACTGTTAATATTTCAAAGCATTCTTTTTTTTTTTTAAATATGGAACACTTCACGAATTTGAGTGCCATTCTCACGCAGGGGCCATGCTAATCTCTGAATCGTTCCAGTTTTAGTCTATGCACTGCAGAAGCAAGCAGTATTTCAGAACACTCTTAAAGTGACTTTGCATTGATTCTTAGATGCCATCAGACAGGAATTGTGGAAAAAGAAATTTCCACTTGTGTCATGACAGTAGCTGTCTCTGAGCCAAGAGCTGCATCTGAACAGAGGTCTAAGGTCAGAAATATGGGTACGAGTTCAGACTAGGAGTTCCCATTGCAGGCAATTCCTCATTTCCTAGCAGGGCTTGGCTCACCGCTGCCCAGGTTCTATCTCATGCTCGGGGTCAGTAGACCATCCCAGTCTCCAAGGGATAAATTAGATAATGTGAAAAGGCTTCTTACCCATGTGCTGTTGTGAAAAGAAGTGACTCCCAGAGCCATAATTTGCCAATTATATCTTTTGTTTTCCTTCCCATCTTGTAGTCATTCTCAAAACCTCCAAACTCCATGCTTCAGCCTCTTGTCTGAAACAATTAAGCCTCTAGGAAGATGTGGGAATGCTAATAGATTTAGTGTTGTGTTTCATCCACTCCTGACTGTTGACATCAACTCTTCATGCTCAGCAACGTTTTCTCTGCGACTTCATAAGCACATGAATATTTATTATGTGGGGGAAGCACACTACTGTTCGCAATGACTGCAGCTGAAAAAATGATAATAAACGTGAGAGATTAACAGGACTCAGGACAGGAAGCAGTTCAGGGATGGTAGACCAGGGTCTGTGGAATGTTAAAACCACTGTCATCCAAAGAGCAGCTAAAATGTTAAGAGACGCGCAGCAAAGGGACGTTGTGTTGGCAGGAAATAACCTAGGGGAGTTTTAGATTATAGTGTGTAATTAGTGCATAATTAGCATTTGCATAAATATTCATTCCAGGGAATTTTGTGGATAGTAGTAGCACGTATCCAAAACACACGGGCACACGTACACACATGACTAAGAAGACTCAAACAAAGGATATTCACGTACTCATCAGTTAAGACCTGCCTGAAAACTCCTCTCCATGGCTATATCTTCCCTATTTCCCCTACAAAGGGCTGCTGGTGATTCACTCAGACGTGGACGACTCTCTACTGTTTATAAACCTATTACTCCTCTTGACTCTAGACCCCTCCAGGCCCTTGGTTTACCCGGTCGTTTCTTCCACAGTGTCTACTACGCACAGTTCCACAGTACGTCCTGGATGGTCAATACCTGATGACCGAATGAATGAGGACTGGTCAAGGAAAGGATTATGTAGTTCAGTTTTATTTAACTACCTGGGAACCTGCAGCAGACACTGTGTTAGGCACTAAGGAAAATCTCAAAGGAAGTTGGGACTTTTCTTGACCACACTTCTTGCAGTCTCTTCTTTTAGTGAGTCAGTCAGCCAGTCAGCAAGTTCTGGCATGTTGTGAGAACCAAGGACACAAGTAGAGAAGTTAATAGGAATACTATCTGGTGTCATTAACACTGTGTTTGATATATACTCAGGATTTTGGGAAAGCATGGGCAGGGATTCTAACTCAGCCTGGCAGTCAGTAAAGACTTCCCAGGTTGTATGAGCTGAGTCTGGAAGGGCAAGTGGGAGTTCCTGGGGTGGGCATTGGAGCCAAAGTATAGCATGAGCAAGTTTGGCAGACAGAGAGAGAACCAGGGCGGAAGCCTGCCAGTTGTCAGCATGGCAGGGGTTGGGGGAGGCATTAGGGCTTAGAGGCCATTGGGGAGGGAAAGGCGGTATCCCTCAGTGAGTATTGCAGGTTCAGGGGGCCTGAACTGAGGCTGTAAGAGGTGCCAGGAAGGAGAGGCAGGGACAGGAGATGGCAGCGACAGAACTTAGTGGCTCAAAGTGTAAACTGAAAAAGCTGAGGCTGAAGAGTGGGCTCCCCCGTGATGTGAGCCTCAGGAATCTTAAAGGACAGAATGCAGACACCTTAGCATGTGTCCATTTGTAAGTGGAGTGCAAGCTCCGGGCTGAGGGGGCGCTCAGGATGCAGTGTCCCTTAGTCCACGTCAAGGAGAAGACACAATCGTACTTTGTTGTTTGCATGGAGAGTTCATGGGTGCTTTGAGTTACACATATTGGGATATCCACATAATCTTTTTAAATAGCTTACTCTTTCTCTCTTGGACTTGTTCTTTGGTTTCAAAGTCAACTCTGTCTAATTGGTTGCTAAGATTGGCCTTAGCATTCGGTTAGGGTTGAAACATTGCATTTTACGATCCAAATAATTGGGGAGTTAAAAATACTTCCAACAGTTTATGACTCACACTTTTCAACTCATAGATGAGAAAAACCAAGGTGGGTGACTGTGAATGCCTGTGATTTCGGCACAGGCTGAAGTTCCACTGAGTTCTACATGTGATTTCTGGCCTGCTCGGAAGGCCCTGACTTTCTCAGGTCATCCCAGACTTTCTGGCTGTGCCTGAAATTAATTACAGCCACATCCACTAGATTCAAATGTCACCTTACAGGGATAGAGAACACTTTAAGTCCCTATCAATCATAGAGTTTATGCATTTGAAAGATCTAGAAGTATAGGTTTTGACAGGCGGGAGTCGAGGTTAAGAACGAGGGGTTACAGGATGAAGGGTAATTCACAAAATTTACCTGCTTTGCAATTTGATCAGGTTGATTCAGTTTGTTTCAATTTGCCAAATATTTACTGAGCACGTGCTGCCCACGTGATGCAGTGACATGTCCTCAGGCCATCCAAGGTGGGCCTCACATGCTCCTGAGGGGCGCAGAGGGTGGAGAGTGAGTAGATATGTATGTTCAGGTAAGAGAGGTCATGACTCAGAGAGAGAGAGAGAGAGAGAGCTCAGTCCACATGGCGTGAACCATGAGCAAGAAGGCTGCGTCGATAACAGTTCTGCCTATGTAGCAATGCACTCTTTGGCAGGTTATGCAGACCTCAGAGTTGGCTTGCTCATCTGCAAACTTGGGATGACGAGGCTTCCCTTTCTCCCTCAGAGGTTTGTTATGAAGGTCAAAGGAATTACTTCATGTTAAAGAACTTGAAATACAGAGAGGGTGTATTTCATTATTTAATTGTTAGCAGAATCAGAATTGGAACCCCAGGCTATTTGATTTAACTCCTAAGCCACAAAACTCTGTGAGCTTTTCTGGAACATTCTCCACTCCCCCCCCCCCCCCCCCCCCCCCCGCCACACTTTTCATTGCTTTATTGGAGAAATCTTTGAGGTTGCTGTAGGCAGCTACATGTGTCTCTTGCTTTATAGAGGAGGGTAGAACAAGGAGAAGGAAGATGACACTGATAAGTGTGGGTGAAGAATTCTAAATTTTGTGAGTCAAATACAATCCCTGGAACTCTGAAGATGTGTGGAGTCTCTTGAAAGGCTGCCTTACACACTGTGATTTAAATTACACAGTGTACATGCGTTCGCTAAGTGGGTCTGCTGTCACATCTCCAGTCCCATCTTAGGGCTGGAGACTCTGAAAACAGGAGAAGTTTTCTTTTTCTTTTTAAAAGTTATTTATTTATTTATTCTGAGACAGAGAAGGGCAGAGAAAGAAAGGGAAAGAGAGAGGATCCCAAGCAGGCTCTGCACTGTCAGTGCGGAGTCTGGTGCAGGGTTCAAACTCATGAACCATGAGATCATGACCTGAGCTGAAATCAAGAGTCCGAGCTTAACTGACTGAGCCACCCAGGTGCCCCAGAGCTTATCTTTTTCTTAGGGGATGGGTCTCTCAGGCCTTGCCTGCATGAGATTTTACTTTGCAGGATTTAAGTGGTCATGAAATGATAGACCTGAGCATTGAATCTCTACAGGGAGTCTATCATGAGAAACATCGCCAATACGCTATTGCTTGAGTAACTTGGAAAGCTGAAGGAAATAGGCCAATTGTGCTGAGTATTTTGAACAATTTTCCATTTGTTCTGCTTCATATCAGCTACTCATATTCTTGTTGCAACTGAAAAATTGACAGATGTCAGAGGGAAGGCTCCATGATTTTCCCTTGTCCTGGAAACCCCATGAAGAAAACATATGTATCGACTACGTCAGTGGTTTTTATATCCAAGTTATGGCCCTTGTCCAAAGAGATTATTTTCCTGATTTCAGGCAGCAACAATTCATATAGCAAGGGATACTTTCTGAGCAGGTAATACATTTTGTTGGAGACCACTAGGAGGTGTGGGATGCACAAAGACGCCACTGATTCCTGTTCAACTTCTTAAATATATTATAGTGGCAACACGAGAAGACTAGATCTGACCTACAGCCACTCACGGAGGAGAAAAGAGCTACCACAGAAACAAAACCAAACCTCACATCCCCTCTGAAAAGCTTCCTGCAGCAAATCCAGCCTGAAGATTACAAGCAAGGGTTGGAGCTGAAGGGAAACTTCTCTTCCCCTCTTTGGTTTGGGTGGTAGTAGCCTGCTAAAGCCCAGCTTTATCATTTTTTTTTTTTCCTTTTATAGTTTCTTCAGGAAAGCCCCGGGCCTCTGAGGCTGCCTTCCACCCCCATCGGAGATTTTAAATGTGAGGACAGGAAACGTTTGTCCGGCTTCGTCATTTTATGACACTGTTGCCCACTCCCCCCCTCCCACACACCCTCCTTTGGTGCCTCCCGAAAAGTTCTGCCAACGTTAAGCAACCATCTTTTAATGTGGCTTTGGCTGAACTCGTACTCTAGGAAGTGAGTGTGGCAGGGCACCCCTGTCTCAGCCAGGCCAGCCACTTCTGAGAGCTGAGCTCATCCGCCGTCCCAGCGTCCGGAGGCCCAGCCCACGGGGGGCCGTCTGTGAAGGGTGCTGGGTGGCAGGAGGGCACAAAGCAACCTCAGCAGGGCAGGCTGGCTGCTCCTAAGACTAGCACTGTGCTTCGGATGGTAGGCACTACGTTATGAAAGACAGGTGTCCTGAGAAACAGTGATTCTATGCAGGTTCTATGCATAGTATTTTCCAGGTGATTATCTGGAAAATGACAGAAGCTATTTAAGGAAATAGAGAAACATATAGTGGTGAAAGGAATTGTCCAACTTCCACAAGCCATTCGGGTACACTGATGGAAGGGGAATCTGAGCTCTCCTTTCTACCAAATGTCATCTCCTCAGCTGCTTTTGGCCACTAGTATATTTGCAATCGTAAACACATCATAAGCTCTGCCATCCTGACTTGTTAAAACTCCACTAAGCAGTTCTGTGCAGTAGGTAAGTGGGGCCTTCCCCCTACCTTTCAGTGGAGGAAAGTGGGTTGTAGGAGTTGATGCACTGCCTGAAGCCACATGGCAAGTTCAGGTGAGACACGTTCTAAAAATCCTGCCTCAGGCTGGGAGTCTGTGGGATACCTCAGGGCCACTGTTAGGACCCTTCACTGGCCCAGGCTTGTCAAGGCAAAGCCCTAGAAATGCATAAGACTCAGATTCATGGGAGACCCACCTGGTTTACGTCATCACGGGCTGTGATTCTCACTCTGTTTCGGCCCTTTGTGTAAACCCGGCCAAGCACTAGCTTCCCGGAATAACCCTCACCAGCACCAGAAGCCCGAGCCTTCTGCCAGAGACAGGGCAATGTGAAGGCAGCCAGGTGTCTCTCACATTGTCTAGGTGGCCGTAGAGAGGTAATTATCAATGACCAGATTTCTTTTGTGCCTTTACTATCTTACTGGATGGGCACGCAGGATGCTAGGACGAGTGTAGAAGAAATTTAAAATCCAGTTTCTAACTGTTGGTCCTGTTGAGATATTTCTCCTAATGTGAAAGAAACTTGGCTCTGTTTCAGATGAGGGAAATAATAGAGTGGAAAACACACATTTTCATGTGATTTTCTGTAACAACATCAAAGTCAAGAAAACCATGTGAAATCATTATTCATGACCTCTAAAAGCCACAAATTACCTTTTTAGCTTTTTGGGCTGTGGACACCTGGCTGCCTTTTCCTCCCCTGTGCACTCAGCATTGCCGTCTGGAGCATATGCTGTTGGTACATTAGATTTATGTGTCTTTTAAGGGTACTGCGCCCACCTCACTTTAACACTCTTTGCTTTTGGGGCCAACCTACTGTTAAATTACTTTCAGTTTTATGGTGACCTATCAACATTAATGCTCCATGTTTTTAGGATTGAGACAACTGTGTGGAACAGGGTGTTGTTATAAATGCCGTGCAAGCACCTATAAGGCCTTTCCATCTCCATAAAAGATCACCAAAATGCCTTTTCCCGAGCTGGTTTCTTATTTTGTAGGGTCCTCACCTATAAAGCAGAGCTAAACACGGAACATGTTACAGTAAAAAACCATGCTTACTTTCAAGTCCACCCACAAGTGTGCAAGAAGATTTTGACTAGAGGCCATTTTTTTTTTCTGTACACGTAACAAAGCCATTCTACCATTCCTGCCTACCTTTTGTGATTCCAAGGAAAAGCATCTAAGTAATATCTATGTAAAGTATTATAATAAGAGAAATATACATTTTGTGTGTATGTGTGTGAATGCATGTATGTGTGTGAGTGTATATATAGGTGAATGTGTATATTTGTGAGTGTGTATGCATGAGAGAGAGAGAGAGAGAGAGAGAGAGAGAGAGAGAGAGAGAGAGGAGAGAACGTGTATACATATCTGTGTCTGCCTGTCTTCTCCATCAGTGTTGGTTGTTGCCCAGGCCCAAATGTGTGCATTGAGCTCTCTCCTCTTCTCACCTTGCCCCATCTCTCTGTAAATACTCAAATGTCTTTGGAGGTGGGAAGGATTGGAGGTGCTCTCTTGCAGAGTAGATTTCCTTAAAAGTGATAAATTCCTTTCACCATGTGGGAAAAGAGATCCAGTACAATTTAATCACCTGCCTGAGATCACACTGGATAGTGATTTTATGAGAATTCCATTCTTAGCTCCAAGAGCTAGCAATAAAGCAAATATTCCTCTTCCTTGGCACCAGGGTAACTGATACTCAGATTTCTATACTTATAATCCAGGTGGTCATTCATATACACAAGAGCTTCTTAAATAGAAACATGGACCAAGTGTGCCTTTTCAAGTGTTGTTCCAGATCAAGAGGCCAACAACCTGAAGTTACAGTCTATTGTACTAGCTATTTTTGAGTAGATACCAGATAATGACAACAGGTGGTCCCTGTGTTTTATAAGCCTCCAATCTACTAGGAGAAACAGAGCTCTAAAACATCATAAGGAGCACAGAAAGCAACATGTGCCCCTCCATAGAGTGTGGTCTCACAGTTGACTTGCCACGATGGGACTTGTATGATAAATACTCCTATTTGGAACACTGGCAAGAATCAGGAAGGAAAAGGAAAACCCATCAGGAAGGAGTCAACAAAGTTGTCCAAAAGCCCATGCCAGAAAAATGTGGAACCTCATAGATCTGTATTGGGAATCCTAGTTTAGACATGGTACTTAGAATTGTGAGTCAGAGGGTTTCCCATCACTTTGGAAATGTCCAGGCTTTTGATTCAGAATAGCTGGTTTTGAGATTAGGTGCTACTACTGGCTGGTTGTGTGACCTTGGGCAGTCCACTGACTACAACTTCTCTGAGTTGCCATCTCTTCATGAAACAGAGATAGTAAGAGCAACCCAATGCATGGGAGAATGCAAATCACAACACCGGATACCAGCACAAGGGGCTCTCACAAACATCCTGTTACCTAGTTACGGTGGCCTAGAAACACCACAGTAGACGGGACACGGGATGAATAACCGCAGAGGTAGATGTGTTGAAGACAGCAAAAAATTCTAGCTCACAGGTGACCACAAGGGTAAGGATTGCTTACCACAGATCATTAGCTGTCAGCATAAATGTCCAGGCCTGATTCAGCCTGAGGATTTAATTATATCAGGGAAATCTGTGTCAGAGTTATCAAGAATGAGTTTACCCCAGTCAGATCCTGAATAGCCAAGAGCTTGGCATCACAGAAGGATTTAGCATTTGTTTTTGTTTGTTTGTTTTGGTTTTTGTATTGCATTGTAACAATTATAAGAACCCAGCTAATGCTGCATGTGTTACTGTGCTCCAGATACTATTCAATTCTTAAGTCTTTTAATCCTCACACCAGCTCATTGAGGAAGGCACCACCGTTATCTCTATCTCACGGACAGTAAAGCCAAAGCTCAGTGAAGGTAATTTTCTCAAAGTCACCAGCCATCAAATGATGGGGCCATGATTTTTAATCCAAAGATTCTGGCCCTTTCAACCAAAGCCCACTCTTTTAACCAGGATATAAATGATACTAACTTAACTAAACCCTCATTTTCTGTATATATGGAAAACATCTGAATATTTGCCTTTCAACTGTATGCTTTTGGACATTAGAAACTTTTCATTTATAAGTGGTTAAATTGATCAGTTTTTAAAAATTGGATTCTTCCTTGGCCATGCCAAGTTCAGTATTCAGTTTTACCATGTTCTATTTATGATTATATTTAAATTTTGTTTTTACTTTTTATTTGACATAATTATAGGTTCACAGGAAGTTGCAAAAATAGTAGAGAAGTCCTGTGTACTCTTCATCCAGTTTCCCCCCATGGGTATGTCTTACATAATTATAGTACACTATCAAAATCAGGAAATAGACATCAGGGCAACGTCTGTGCAAAATTCTGTGCTGTTTTATCACATATGTAGATGCATGTAATCTACGCATGATGTAATCTACTCATTGACAATAAAAACCTTGACTGCAAGATACAGAACTATTCCATCGCCATAAAGATCTTTACACTTCCATTTTTATTCAAAATTTGTTGGTTCATCTGGAGGTTAGTTTGATGTTTGAGAAGTAAAGAACCTGTTTTCTACTTTCCGATTTCCTCAGTACCATTTATTTTATAAGTTATCATGTGGACATGATTAGAAATGTCACTCTTCAGCTCCAGCAGTACGTAATTAACAAATCCTGCATTCCTCAGACCTCAGAGCCATTGTTCCTCCCAGTCCACCACTTTATCTCCTAAAAATTTGGTCTTGGAAGCAGTGGGGTTTGATCTTTATGCCATCGGACACGACAGAACCTACATCAGGGTCTTGGGTCACTTAATTGTGCTGTTGGTGTGAAATTATTGCCTTTTTTCCTTGAAATTTATCAAAGGGGAAGGCTGTACCCATTGGTGGCTCCCTTCCAGGGCAGTATATCTCAGAAATCCTCAGGGGCCTGGATATGAGATCAGAGTTACAAAACTTCAGGTGCCAACACTTTTCTTAATTTTTCTTCAGCCTTAGTTTCCTCATCTGAAAAATGAGGAAAATTCAATCTCTCTCGGAGGGCTATGATTTTTATGCGGATTAAATGAGGTAATATATTTAAATGTACAGCCGAGGAAGGGCTTAACATAGTCTAGGATTTTTATGATCATATTCATTTCTAATAAAATATCTTTGAATTCAATGGAAATATATTTTTATTATTTATATTTGTATGTGCCTTCAATCATGATGACATTTCTTATTCCCTCTTGAAAAGTCAGTGTGGGAAGTCTTAGATTTGAGGAAATATGATCATGATAAGATTTGTGTACAAAGCTAATTATCAATGTCTTAGTCTGTTCAGGCTCCCGAGACCATTCCCAGTGGGTAGCCATCTCTAGGGACCCGGCTAAGTCTTAATCCAGAGGAAACCACAGCATTTCCAAGAGTTTACCAGATAGTTTTGGATGATAACTTTGTGTTCAAGAAGCTAGGCTATGGAACTCAGCTATCCCACCCCTTCTTCAAATAGGTCTGCTCAGACCTGTTCCTTACAGGAGGCGTCACAGAGTTTGTGGTTATATCACAGCTCGGACAATTGGAGAGCTCCCCACCCTCATTGTCATCTTCACCTTGGAACACAAGAACACGTCTGTGGTTAGCATGTCCCAACAGCAGCCCTGGGCATCCTGTAATTGCCTGGGGTAGAATTAACTCTGCTAGTGGCTCAGATTACATAAATCTACATCTAACCCAAGGAAGAATCTGCCCTCAAATGAGGAGAATGGATGTGAAATCCCAGTATATGCCATGAAAACACAGCAACAGCAAGTAGTTTTTAAGAAGGAGAAGCAGTTTGGGGAAAAGGAGAAAATTTCTTTACTCTCTCTACCCTGCTTCATCCTCACTTTCTTTTGAAAGGTGTTTTGTATGTGTGAATGTGAGTGTTCTGTGTGTCACTGGAAAACACAAGAAGGACGCTGTGATTATCATTTTCTGAAGAGGCCCTCCTACAGGAAATTGGGCTGCAGGGGAGGAAAAGTGTGTGTTTTCCTGAAGGAAGTGCTTATAGAAAGCCAAATCTGGGAAACAAATCATGGAGAAGGTATAAATAAACTTCTGGCCCTTTGCATTTTGAATGGCGAGATAGTACCTTTGGTCCCAAGGAAAGCAATTTCTTTTGGACGTGGTCCTTAAGGCACGTGAAAGCTTCAGATTTAATTTTAAAACCAGCACCTTCATGCTTCCCATTTTTCCTAAATCGCCTGACCACAGGCACATACTCTGTAACCACCAACATTGGGAAACTTACAAATGGGAAAATTGAATTCCACTTAGAAAAAGAGTATTAGAAATCTCCGTGGAGTGAAGCCTTAAATATTGTTTCAAAGTAAGCTCTGGTGGGTTTTTGTTCCTTTTGAAAGAACTGACTTCCTTATGTTCAAACTTGCTTCGGTTATAAATTGTAATTGAAATCTTTTTTCTGTGCACTTAAAAACTCACTGACAATAAAATTTTAACAAAGAATAGGTTTTATTGGGAGCAAAACACCAAGTGGAAATTTTTAGTTGTTAGCATAGATGTTATCAAATGTCTTCTTTCATGGTATTGTTTACCAACGTATTTATACACTTTGAATAAAATGAAATGGGAAAAAAAAATCCTTACGTTGTGGCTTTCGAGAGTAGAACTTGCTCTCAGTAAAACTTCCCGGGACCTGCACAGTACCGTATGAAGCAACAGGAATCAGGGAGCTGTTTCGTGAAACATAATAGTAGTAATGTCAACGTGGGGCTCCAGGATCGAAACACTTCCCTGGTACCCTGTGCAATAATGCTGTCTGTCCCTAACTCGGTCTGGATGTCTGAGACTCAGTGCCTTCATAAATCCTTCCTTCCTGTTCCAGGTTGTGATCAGGCAAAGAGGGAAGGAGACTTAAACAGGGTGTGCACATCTTGTAGGGCCCTTCAGAGCTCTCAAGGGATTAAAGTCAATGAGTAGATAAATAAGCTTTCCTGGAAGCTGTTCACCTTCGTCTCATTCCTGCCTAGTCTATTGCAATATCATTTTATCTGTGGTCTCTGATTCTCTTGCCCCACCTGCAGTCTCTTCTCTCTAAGGAGACTTTTACAAACATAAATGCATTCATGCCACTGCCTGCTCAGAACCCCCGAGGGCATCCCATCACATCTTGTTTCCACTCTGACCTACTACCCCCTACACGGTCAGGGCCCTGGCTACCTTCTAAACCCATCTACTGCCCCTGTCCTCCTTTCTCCCACCCCCAACTAACCAAGCCCTTGCCTGGAGACTTTATACTTGCTGTTTCTTCTGTCTAGAACAGTAGATAGTCTCATAACTTTGCTTATAGAAAGTGAAATTTGCTCACTGCTTTTAAGGGTCTGCTCAAATATTGCCTCCTCACTGAGCTCCCTGCCCCCACCCCATTATCACTCTCTATCTCCTTCCCCTGCTTTACTTTTCTTCATAATATTTTTCACTCTTGGATATCAGATTACACATATTCCTCTGTTTACTGCCTGTTTCCCTCATCAGATCAGAAGCTCCCTGAGGGGAGAGACTTTGCTTGCAAAGTTTACTGTGGAAGCCCTATATAGGAGCTCAATAAACGTGTCGAATGAATTGTTTTATGTTAGTGAATGTGAATACCTTCCCCTCTGGCGACTTCTCATCCTTTCTCTTCATCTAATTGAACATAAATAAAATTGTATAATATTCACTACTGGGGATTGTCACGACATATACATTTCAGAACTTGAATGGTCAATAGAGATCATCTAGCCCATCAGTTTAAAAGTTTCAAGCCCAACCTTTATTTTCTCCTTGCTGAGATGCAGAGTATAGTCTCATATACTTTTGAGAAGACTCCCATGGGTATTCCCATATTTGGGAATTCTTCCCCCCACCAAACAGTAACCATTCCCACCTATCATTGCTCTAAGAGAAGCTTTCCAAACATTTCTAATCATTAGAACTATTAATAATGTCATAGTCTGGTTCCCTAGAAGCAGCATGTGAGAAAGGGATTGGGGTGCACTGATTTCATGAGGGAGTAGTCTTTAGGAAAAAACTGGAAGAGAGTGAAGACAGCAAGATAGGGAAGGAGAAGGAATCTCCAAGGAAGCGATCTTAGGTAAAGTCTAACTTTGGCCTGATACACAGGGCTCACAGGGCAGAACCCTCCTTCCCTTCAAAGGGTCTAGGGTAAAGAACCTGATACCAAGCAGTCATTGGGTGCCCTGGGGCTGGGGTGGTGGGTGGGTGGCTGGCTTCCCAGGCATGTATCCTTGTCTGTCAGCCAAGGATAAGTCACTGGAGAAGGTCACAGGAGAACATCCTCAGCAGTCTTACTCAAAGCAAGCAAAGGATGGGTGTGCTGGCTGGTCCACAACCTCTACCACAGATGGTTTCTCAGTAGTGACTATGCACCACAGGTTATAGTTGTCAAATTCATTGCACATCGGAATCCCTTGGAGGGCTACTTGAAGTCCATATCGCTGGGCTCCAGTCCCACAATTTCTGACACAGACGGGAAGTGGGGCCCAAAGATCTATTCTAACAAGTTCCCAGGTGGTGCTGATACTAGTCAGGGGTTAGGTGAACAGTTTTGAAGATGGTTGGGTTATATCATACTTAAGATTCCCTTAAAGAATCTCAGACAAAAGAAACACAAATCTTAATCCCAAAAACACTGGAAGTAACAGAAGTCCTTCTCGAAATTCTCTTGAAGAAGGGGTAGGGGTATGTATACACTACACCACACTCAGCAAACTTTCTAAGAGATAGGTTTTATTTATTTATTTTTATTTTTTTTAATGTTTATTTATTTTTGAGAGAGAGAGAGAGAGAGAGAGCGAGCATGAGTGGAAGAGGGGAAGAGAGAGGGAGACACAGAATCTGAAGCAGGCTCCAGGCTCCGAGCTGTCAGCACAAAGCCCGAACTGGGGCTCGAATTCACGGGCCACGAGATCATAACCTGAGCCGAAGTCGGACGCTTAACCGACTGAGCCACCCACCCAGGCACCCCTAAAGGATAGTTTTTAGATACTGTTCCTCTGCTCACTTTCATCCTTACCACAACTACCATCTCCCCCTCTCCCCCACACCCCGTGTCATAAAACATTCTCTGAGTGTTAGCTCTAAGATGGGACACTTCTTTCCCATTACGGAAAGTGTTGTAGAATGCAGGACAGACAGACATTATCACAAACATATCCTTGAATTTGCTTTTATTTACATAGAAACAAGCTATGTGTGTGTTTTTATTCTATAGCTCTTAGGAACAAACTGCTTATGATCTGCCTCACAGTTTATGGAAACGATACA
The DNA here is from genome assembly GCF_018350215.1 of Panthera leo. Lineage (NCBI taxonomy): Eukaryota > Metazoa > Chordata > Mammalia > Carnivora > Felidae > Panthera > Panthera leo. Next base: position 72,347,245 of record NC_056680.1, on the reverse strand, counting down.
TATGTCCCAGCCTCTCTTCTGTAGCTGATGAGTATGGGGCACTGGGGGGTGAGGTCTTTAATGTTCTACCTCAGATGGAATTTTTCTCTTTCTTCCACCCCATTCCTCCTACATCCTCAGTTTTCTAGATCTTGCTAAACAGGGTAGTTTTAGGGTTTAGGGTATCTGTCTATATGTTTGTGTAAATGAGAGAAGTTGAGAGAGATTTCTAAAATCATGCCTAAGGAAAAAAAGAGATTAAAAAAACAACAAAAAACAAAAAACCTCTGTAGTCACATTAAAAAACTTGTCAAGGGGACTCTGGGTGGCTCAGTCCGTTAAGTGTCCAACTCTTGATTTTGGCTCAGGTCATGATCTCGCTGTTCATGGGGTTGAGCCCCGTGTTGGGCTCTGTGCTGACAATGCAGACCCTGCTTGGGAATCTCTCTCTCTCTCCTTCTCTCTCTGCTCCCACTCTGAAAATACACAAACAAACTTTAAAAATTTTTAAAAAATAATAAGTAAGATAAAAAATAAAAACTAGCCCAGGAGCAACAATAATAACAAAAAGTGCTAAAACTAGGTAATTTTATCTGAGTGGACAAGTTTAGCAAATAATCATCAGTTTATTGAAAGATCAGCCAGAATGTTCATCAGTGGTTGTATTATCATTTGATTATTTTTTTTCCCTGGGATCTTAATTTAAGAAAATTTCCTTCAAGAGTTTTGACTTGAAAAGATGCCATCTAAAATAAACTCCTGGTTTGTCTGTCGGTGCTCTGTGTTTGGAGTGTGGAATGCGGCCCGAAGATATTGGAAGAAGGGTTCTCACCAGTGGAATGGGCTGAGGAAAGGAATAGGGAGTAATGTGTGTTTGCCCAAGAAGGCTCATGTTCACTTAGGTTAGGATCCCTGCTTGAACAAGGTGGTGAAACTTCTTCTTCTTTTTTTTTAATTTTTTAATGTTAATTTATTTTTGAGAGAGAGAGAGAGAGCAGGGGAGGGGCAGAGAGAGAGAGGGAAACACAGAATCTGAGGCAGGCTCCAGGCTCTGAGCTGTCAGCTCAGAATCCAACATGGGACTCAAACCCACGAACTGTGAGATCGTGACCTGAGCCGAAGTCGGACGCTCAACCAACTGAGCCACCCGGGCACCCCAAGGTGCTGAAGCTTCTAATTCGGAGATGAGAATCCCAGACACCCAGCAGGACCCGTCAGGGAACGCTGGTGAGTGAAGGCAGAAGAGGGAAGAAATGCAGAACGGAGCCCTGTGGTGGCACACTTCCCTTTCTGGGGACGACACAGGCTCAGCTTCTGTGTTTAGAAAGGAAAGCTGCATCAGGATTTTGTCGTGAAATCTTACAATGGAGCCATACCAATTCCTCTTTTCCTATCCAGTCCCCCTCCCCAAGCTCCGGTCCCCCATTCTTTTGAGACCCAAACACTATGGCTTCTGGACTTCACTCCCTCCTGTGGAATTCTAGCCCTCACTCTCTGAGCCACGCATATGAATTTACACTGTTTTGTGAATTCTGTTTTTACGGGAACTTTCGAATCACTGTCAAAATGTCTTCATGGTACCCCAGCTGGATCGTAAGCTTGTGAACTCTTCTCAGCACAATGTCCCGTCTCAAGGCTTTGCCCTCCCTCGACATGCACAGGGCAGGACGGCCGGCCTGCACTTAGCACCCACGCTATGGCAGAGGCTCTTTGTCCTTATTCATGGCTCTGTAAGCCAGGCCCACGTTGAAGATGAGGAGACAGTGTCAGCAAGCCCACCTGGCCTGACCCACTCATAATGGGAGGAGCTATATGCTTCTGACTGCCTTTGACTTTGCTGCCCTTTCCATTATTGTCTTTGTCACGTAAGGCTGCCATAACAGAAACATCATAGGGTGAGTGGTTTGAACCACAGATGTTTACTTCTCATAGTCCTGGCAGCTGGAAGCCCGAGGTGAAGGTACTGGCAAACCTGGTGTCCGGTGAGGCTCATTTCTGGTTTGCAGATGGCCTCACCTGGCAGAGGGAGCAGAGAGAAGAAGACACATTCTTCTTATAAGGCACTGAGTTATTCAAAAGGGCTCCACCCTCATGGCCTAATTCCATTCCAAAGGCTCCGCCTCCAAATACCATCACACTGGGGGTTAGGATTTCAACATGTAAACCTTGGGGGTGTGGCAGGACACAGACATTCAATACATTACAATTATTTAGACTACAGCTACTTGCTTGTAAATAGGTATTTTCAACAATGAATCAGTGATTGAGTATTCCAATTATTTTTCATACTGACTGCCAGATTACAATCATCTTATAACTTCTAGGATATACTATTTGTTAAAGTGGGAATAGGAACAGAGAAGGAGGTTAGTGAGGTCTGATCAAAAATATAACCACCCTGTGGGGCACCTGGGTGACTCAGTTGGTTAAGCGTCTGACTTTGGCTCAAGTCATGATCTCAAGGTTTGTGGGTTCAAGCCCCACATCGGGCCCTGTGCTGACAGTTCAGAGCCTGGAGTCTGCTTCAGATTCCATGCCTCCCCTCTCTCTGACCCTCCCCTGCTCATGCTTTCTCTCTCTCTCTCTCTCTCTCAAAAAAAAAAAATATATATGTATATATATATGTATATATAAAACCTCCCTCCTTTCAGCCACAAGCAATTTCATAAGAACAGATCAGCTCTATTTTCTAGCCAGATAAAACATATTGTGTTTCATGAGGCAGAGCTGGAAAGCAGTGTATATCTTACATTGTATGGTGTAGGTAACTTGATTTCCCCTTCTAATTTGTTGTAAGATGTTGCACAAGCCTCCTATATATAGCATGATACAGTGTGGAAAAGAAACTACCTATTGCCTCTGTAGAGAAAAAGAGTTTAAGATCATCTTAAACTTGGTTTGGGTATGCAACAACCCTTCCTTGTAAGGAAATGACCCATATAAAACCAAAGTATATTTGTTTCTTTTCTCATACTTATTAGAACTACTAGTTAGATGGTATCCTTGCAAAGAAGGACATTGGATCAAATGTTTCAACATTGAGCCTCTGACCTAGACTCAGAGAAGGATGGCGTCTTGGAGCCAGAGAGGTGGGTCCCCTGTGGGGTCCTTGGCATGGGCAGGTCTCACCTCTCTTTAGAGTTAAATTTAGGAGATTTTAGAAGATGCTGACAGTCCTCCATTCATTTTAGACTTTTGGATTGGGGCTCCTGGGTGGCTCAGTCAGTTAAGTGTCCGACTCTTGGTTTTGGCTTAAGTCATGAGTTTGTAAGTTTGTAAGTGTGTTAAGTTTGTAAGTTCAAGCCCCGCCTCGGGCTCTGTGCTGACAGTGCAGAGCACACTTAGGATTCTCTCTCTTGCCCCCTCTCTCTGCCCCTCTTGTTCTCTCTCTCTGTCTCTCTCAATAAATAAAAAAATAAACTTTAAAAGAAACCAGAAAATTTGGATTTTGTTGTCACTGGATCTTGGGGAGATCCTGTAACCTTTTCAGTGATCTGATAACAGAATTCTCCCACATCACTGTCAGTTGCAAGATTCATCTCAAATGTAATTCATATGTCAGTTGCCACGGGAGAATAAAATGTCTGAACTTATTTAAAATCTTTTTAATGTTTATTTATTTTTGAGAGACAGAGACAGAGTGCGAGCGGGGGAGGGGCAGAGAGTGAGAGGGACACAGAATCTGAAACAGGCTCCAAGCTCTGAGCTGTCGGCTCAGAGCCTGACATGCGGCTTGAACTGGGATGCGGCTTGAACTGGGCAACAGGGAGATCATGACGTGAGCCAAAGCCGGATGCTTAACCGACTGAGCGGCCCAGGTGCCCCTGAACTTATTTTAAGATGAAAGTTCCTATTTCCCCCAGCCCAGGCCTACTTTAATTTAGAAGTCTACAGTGGAGGGGTACACAGGGCAGAGGAGGGGTACACAGTTGGCTTCTGTTCCATTTTCTCACTGTCATTTGTCTTCTACCCCCTTCCCTCCCCCTTCATCCCCCATCTCCCCTCCCCCCCCCCCCCCGCGCCCCCCCGCCTCCCACCACCACCATTCCAGTGTCCTGCTGGAAAAGGACTCAAAGAGAGCAGGGCAGAAAAAGCCTCACCTGACTGATGTTGGGTAGACTCTCTCTGCGCTTGGAGACTGCTCGAGGCTGGCCCTCCCATGATATGCTTTCAGGGGTCTTCCACTCAGAAAATCCCACTGCAGGCCCCTGACTCAGACGTGCCTCCCTGCACCTGCCAGTTAGCATTTCCTCAGCCCCAGGCTTGAACCCAGTGGGTACGATACACCTCCAGTTCTTCCTTTGTTGTCTTCCCCAAGCCTCTCTTATAAGCTTGAGGGAAGGAGGATTCTTACATGGCCAGAGGGTGGTATTCTCATAAATGCTGCTATGCTCCAGCATTCTCATTCTCAGGAGGGGGCTGTTGACCTAAGGGCTACAAAACTAATTCTCTCCACCTCCTTGCAAGTCCTGCAAAGGTGGTCTAGAACCACAGCCACCTGTTATTTTGCTTTTAACCTTTGGGCCTTTTGTGTTTAACTAAAACAGAGGTGGCCGTGATTCTGTTTTAATATCCTGTAGCACTTTAAGTCCAACTTTGGACATAGGCAGGTAGCAGGCATCAGTTTGAGTATTTGTCTGAGAAGTACCAGGTGTGTATAGAATTGTTTGAATTATTCTTTCAAACACTTATTCTTTCAGACTCTAGCCCCCATCTTCTCTAACCCCTACTCTCATCCCCTTGCAACATGCTGTACATTTTCTTTCATATTCTCTTCCCTCTTTAGGAAAGGGGGCATTATGACCACATCAGGGGAGATCATTGGGCATCTACCTCGCTTTTGCCATGTAGAAACTGTCCAAAGGTATTAAGAAATATTTTAATTTTTTTAATGTTTATTTGTTTTTGAAAGAGAGAGAGAGAGAGAGAGAGAGAGAGAGAGAGAATGACCAAGGGAGGGGCAGAGAGAGAGGGAGACACAGGATCTGAAGCAGGATCCAGGCTCTGAGCTGTCAGCACAGAGCCAGATGCAGGGCTCGAACCCCCGAATTGTGAGATCATGACCTGAGCCGAAGTCGGATGCTTAACTGACTGAGCCACCCAGGAGCTCCATTTTATTTTATTTAAAAAAATTTTTTTTGAAATATTTTTAACTTTATGTCACTTTCCATGGCGACACTATTTAGCTAACATTAATTACTCAAAACAAAACAAAACAAAACAAAAGAAACACAACTACTCACTCCCCCCGTAAAAAAGTCCAAAGATTTCCTGAGATTTGTCATGTACTGAGTTAAGTGTCTCTAAAACTGAGGTCTCTGGTTTTGCTGTAGTTTCTGTTTAATCTCCCAGTTTTGCCTGAAGCCACGAAGTCGACCTCAGAGCAGAGCCTCTCTCCAGCCCTTACTGCCAAAATGAAAACCATGTGCTTGTGTGGGTTTTCTTTGTTTTTCTTTTTAAAGTTCTTCTCCATTATTTAATGAAACTATTTAGTAATGCATAGGTCTTAAATAATAGGGTTCACATGGGCTGTTATCAATTAAGTCACATTAACACAAACACTTGTTCTCAGAAGCAAATTTAACTCTGGACATGTTTAAAGCCGATTGTAACACCCTGGAGGAAGTTAGAAACTCTTTGAATTTTTACAAGTCAGACTATACAGGACAATACATAAAAATAATATGTGTATGAAATACTTAATACTTGTACAGCTCCCATCCATCCTTTCCTCCTTCCAGGAAGGCAATTTATCAACCTAAACTCCCATCCTGGGTAGTGTTACTTCTGACCCCGGTTTAACAGTAGAAAAATCTAATTCACACTGGAGGTATGTCACATCCGGGAACTCGGGATGCAAATCACAAATCTGTATGCCGAGTGGGTTGTGGAGATGCCTCTTCTTTCCACCTGCCAGGAGTTAAGATTGTCTGGAAAAGAAGAATTGCAAGGGTATGACTTGAATTCTGAAAATCACGCCTTCTATTCTACTGAAACAATATTTTAAAGCATAAAATCCTTTTTTTTTTTTTTTTTTTGCTTTAAAACAGACCAACCTAGTACAGATAGGTCATTCTTGAGTATTTGCTCATGCCATTTGCATAACAGAGAATGAGCAGTTTATGGTCAGTGCAGCAAACACAATGGAGGTGTTGATGTGGGGGTGGGATGGAGAGATTTTGCCACTGTGACCCAATCTGCACAATTGCAAACATTTGGCCTTCTTGAAGCCCCTTCTCTTACTTCCTGGCACATTCTCTCCTGCCTGACTGCAGGATGGAAGGACTATCACTCTATAGCATGCTCCAATGGTGAATTCTCCTTATTTCCCACAAAACTAACAAGCAAAAAGGCCCAACTCTTCATTTCCCAGCGGGTGCTCTCACTAGAAGAACAAATGAAGTGAGGCGATTTGCAGTTGGATGTGAGCCACTGCTCACTGAGCCACTGATATGTACATATCCAGCGGTGAGCTGGCATATCCCCCTCGAATATGGCCACGGACAGCAGCTCACACTCTACATGTGTGGGTGGAGTTTACCCGCCATCTCCCCCACCCCCAGCCTCCTGTGTTCTCTATCTCTTGGCTGGGCACAAGCATGTCACCAAGCATGCAAGCTACTGAGTGGATAATGTGTCCAGGCTTCTCGTCCCCACTGCATCTTCTAACCTGGTTCTGGCTCAGTTTCCCCAGACTTGCCATTGGACATTCTCACTGCCATTTCAGTGACTGATCCCATAGGTCAGCTTGTCATTTCCTCAACCCAACAGGCTGCTGGTACACACACCAAGTCCCATTCTGCATCTTCGGAGCCCTTTGATTCTTCAGACATCTCTTCCATCTGGTTTTCTGTCCTCCTCCCTTCCTCTTGGACCACTGTCTCCTTCTTTGTCCCCTTATCGCTCTCCCCCTGGACACGCTAAACTGAGGATTGGGTTTTACAGCACTTCCTAATCGACTTAATCTTTTTTCTCCGCTGGCTGGTTCTCTGAGGGCAGTTTTGTACCCATCTGCCTGTCATTAGTGCTGGGCACAGAGTAGCTGCTCAGCAAGTGTTAGTTGAGTGCACCGACTGGATGTGGGCATTGTAAAAGATGAACTTGTGAACTCATTTGCTGAGCTGAGTGGGGGATGTATTCCTGACTTTAGTCCCGGTAGGCTCCTAATAAATTCCTGTGGAGTTTTGTTGAGTACTGAAAGCAGAAACTTTCCAGTCTTGCTTGGTAATCCCTCCTCCCTGCTTCCAGCCAGAGGAATGGTCACCAGCAATGAGAAACACTAGTTTTTAGTTCGCTGGGTCCTATTATATATTACGTGACTGAAGCCAAAATGGCCTTTCACCCCTAAAACTAGAATCCCTTCAGAAGCCTGCACCGTGGCTTCAAACCTATAACTTAAGCCAAAGTGTACAAATTGTTTCTACAAATTAATCCATCAATGGAAATCTATTAAATGCTTGTTCTGTGGATGCCAAAATGATTGGGACTACTGTGAGCAAACAAACAAACAAAAAAAGGAATTGCTCAATAAACACTAGAGTGATTGGTGTATTCATTTGTGAAAAAGTAATTTTCAACTTTATTAAAGAATTAAGTAAAATATAATAACAGGAGGAAACCTAGGTGAATGTTTATTCCGTAAAATCAGAAATTACGAGCAAGACAGCTATTGAGGAAACCATTTGACCATATAAAAACTAAAGTCCTTTGTGTATCTATGAGCACAGCCACACATATAAAGGCAAATGCCATATCTTATGGCATTCAAGACATCAATTATATGATGCATCACTATATTATCAATGTCACTGAAAGCAGGAAAAATAACAAACCACCAGTTAAAATATGATAGGCCATCAATTATGAAACATGAATTGATTTTAAGGATGTTAAAATGTGGGTGGAAAATGTGCCTCTTGGGATCGAGGAGGTATGGTAGCAAACTAGAGAAAAAAAACATGACAGAAACATGTCATCTACTCACCTCCAATGGGAACATAACTTAGCACAATCTTTCTGGATATAATTTAGCAGTTATGTACCAAGATTTTTGAAACATGCATTCTTTTGACCCACAAATTTCACTTCTTGGAATTTGCGCCGAGGAAATCATTAAGAATGTGTAGAAAGATTAAGCTACATATTTGTTCGCTGCCATAATATTTATAAAACCAAGACATCGGCATACCTTAAATGTTCAGAAATCAGTGATTAGTTTCTGCAACACATTATAGCATATCCATATCAGGGCACTGCCTTCAGTCATTTAAAAATGACGCTGTAGATGAAGATTAATTGGCAGGAAAAGATCTTTGCTGCATGTTTTGATTTCATTTCTCCAAGAAAATATCTATAGATGTAGCTATGTAGATATGAATATACAGAGGAAAAAGCTGGAACTAAATTTATATTAGAGGTGGTTTTTCTGAGGGTGGTGCTATAATGCTAATTTTATTTTTATTTTTTCTCATATATTTTAGTTTCTTTTAAAAATATAATTTATACTAGCACAATAATGAAATGTTATGTCTATTTAAAATGAAAGTCTGCCTTGAAGAGATTTAAAAGACTATTTGACACATTAAGGGGAGAATACAAATGAAAATTATTGAAATAAGAAATATAAACTATGCCCTTGGTTTTAGGCATTTGTGGAAAATCATTTTTCATGCCAAGTAATGAACATTCTGGTATAAAAACTGGTTTCTCCCTGTTTTATTGCTACTTTGATTAATAACAAGTCAAGTTCCTATTTGTGTCTCATGTGTATATTAAGACTCTGACCCCTGCAACCAAATTCAACAAGACCTTGTGAAAAATTTCAGAAACGATTCTTGAGAAGTAACCAGGCACTTTGAAATTAACAAGTATTCAGTGTAACCTGACCTTCAGTGTCACATTTTAACATCTGTTTTTCACGTTGTGATACTTATTTGAGATCTGGTATTATTAAGTAATGAGGAAAATATCTGACTGTTACCATAGGTAACAGAGCAGTAACTTGAGGCGGATGGATTGGCATGCTTTGTCTCTATAATGTAATTCAAATAAAGTCATAACATTATGGCTATAGCCTTCATCCGTCAAGCATTTATACATATTTTTCCCTCTGATAAATGAACTGCTAGGCTTTATGACTGGTTAATAATAGTCCAATAAAAAGGAAGAGAAACAGCTTTTGGCCTTCCATTTAAAATTGCCATCGGCAGTTTGGAGATTTAGGTATATACGTAAACATTTTTTAAGTGATTCTGCAGTGGCATTTTTTTTTTCAAGTGAAAGAACTTTGAGTATTTTAAATAATACTTATTGAAACGGATTCCACATACTTGTGTCCGAGCCAGTGTCCACACTATTGCCACAAACTCTGGGAACAAGTTCTTATAATATTAGAGACTACAAAAATATTTATTTATAGTCTTTCTTCCCAAAGACTACATCATATAAAATTTTTTAAAAACCCCACAGATATGAAAGGAGACCACTTTGAAAAGGTGGTTGAATGTAGCTGCTTCAGCTACTAAGATAGTTCTGGAGATTTCCTAGGCAGCATTCCTAGAGTGGAAATTTCATCGAGTTATTGCATGCTTCAACTTTGTAGCGTCTCTTTGTTGTCCTTAGGATAAAGTTCCAGTCCCCTAACATGGCTTACAGAGCTATGTGTGATCTGGCCCTGGCCAGCCTCCCCACCTCATCCTTCCCTGCCTACTGCTCCCCACTCTACCTTGCTCCTTTCTCTCCTTCTCCTCCTCTTCTTCTCCGTCTTCCTCCTCCTCTCCTCTTTTTTTTCTTCTTCACCTGCCACGTCCTCCTCTTTCTCTTCCTCCCCCTCCCTCTTCCTCCTCCTTCTCCCCTTCCTTCTCTCCCTCCCCTCCCCCGCCCCCTCTTTCCTCCTCCTCCTCCTCCTCACATAACTTTCTGGCTGCTCTGTCTAGTGTTTGCAGTAAGTCAGTTTCTCCACTCTTGACTCTCCTTTCCTTCAGAAACTTTTGGTTCCACTTGCTCTTCCCACATTGATCCCTTTGACAACCTACACGGCTATAGCCAGCCCTCAGGTCCTGCAAGTCAAGGGGCCTCAAAATGCATAGCCATCGACTCAAAAGCAGCTCAAGCTGACCAGAAGGGGGTCAGGCAAAGAGTTACCAAAGCCCATGACAGAAAATTCAAAAGCAGAATAAGGCTGAAAATTGGGTGAACACAGAGGGAGAATTGGGACGAATAAGAGAAGCTGGTGGGCAAGATGAGGTGAGACACCTGGAGAACCAGTGTGAGGACACGCAAGTTCATGTGCGACCTCTGAGGCGGCGCTCGGCACACAGGCCTCCAGTGGGACCATCACACATTGAAATTGTAGTCACTCTGCTGCTCCCTGTGACTTTGGACAAGTCATGTAATCATTTTAGAGTCATATGACTTGGTGAGGTCACAAGCTGTCTGTAAGCTCTGTATTTGCCAAAGTTTGGCTTGGCAATATTCAGAGGTGCATGGGGCTATGGCAGGGGTTCCCAAAGCCGTAGGATTATAAATGACACACCTTCTCGGGGTGTCTGAGTGGCTCAGTGGGTTAAGTGTCTGACTTCTGCTCGGGTCACGATCTCGTGGTCCGTGAGTTCGAGCCCCGCGTCGGGCTCTGTGCTGACAGCTCAGAGCCTGGAGCCTGCTTCGGATTCTGTGTCTCCCTCTCTCTCTGCCCCTCCCCAACTCATGTCTCATGTGCGCACACGCACACACACGCTCTCTCTCTCTCAAAAATAAACAGCCATTAAAAAAAAGTTTTGTTTTTTTTTTTTTTAAATGATGTACCTTCTTGGAGCATTCATCTTATATAATGGAACAACATTAACATCATATATTTTAATTTACAGAAAAATAGATTTGTTTAGGAGTCAAATGCAAAATTTGAATACTGTTTTAAGAGAAGCATGAGATTACAAAGAAATGTTATCCATGGCCTCTGTAGGCTTCCCCCCAAATCTCTGAGGGCCTCTCAGTGCACATGTGTGGATTACCCAGGCTCCTTCAAGCTAAGACAAGAGGTTCTTTTTTGTTTTGTTTTTTAATAAAAAGATTAGTGTAACATGTTAAATAGGAACTTTGTCAAGAGTAGTATTCTGCCTCTTTGAGATAAGTTAACACAATAATCTTGGTATGACCAAATGTCACCAATCTGTCGTGTGTTTGCTTCTTGAATGTATGTGTCTTGTATTCAAGCTCATCTTTTACATACCAGTTTTGAAATAGGACAGGAAGACACATGACATTTGGACAACATGAAGGAAGCCCCACCACAGGTTCCATACAAGATTTTAAAACAGAACTATATTTTCTCATGTCTTTCTAAGTTCCACCTGCATTTATTACAGTAGGAATTTTCCTCCCTGGTCTTTATGAGCCTTATCTTTCAAAAGCACAGCTAAGGTTCATTTTCCCAAACAATGAGTCTGGGTGACAGTAACTGGGGCTTTTGATTTGCCCACTTCTGTGACTTGTTTATGCGAGGCCGCTGAGTAGGCAGGTTCTGGAGCCAGGCTGTAACGGCTCTCTTCACTCTGAGGATGTGTTGAGGGATGAAAGCAGGGCCCAGACAGTCACTGCCTGTCAGTTGCTGTGGAAGTGAGCACCCCTTGATTTAGAAAAGGTTGGTGGGGGGGTAGGGGCACCTGGGTGGCTCAGTTGGTTAAGTGGCTGAGTCTTGATTCCACCTCAAATCATGATCTCACAGTTCAGTTCGTGAGTTCGAGCCCTGCATCAGGCCCTGCGCTGACAGTGTGGAGCTGGCTTCAGATTCTCTCTCTCTCTCCGTCTCTGCCCCTCCCCTGATTGTGCTTGCTCACGCTCTCTCTCAAAATAAATAAATAAACATTTTAACAAATAATAAAGTAAAAAAAAAAAAGGCAGGAGGTAAATCATGGGGCTGGGGGTTAACCAACCAGATTAGCACAGAGTTCCCATGTTACACTATTCCTCATTCAAGTGCCACTCATTCGAGCGGTCTTTTTGTTTTTCATCTCTTGAGAGGTATCGTGGGCTTTCTTCACCGAATGTTCTACTTAAGCCCTCTGAATAGTTCGCTCTCTGCCCAGGGGCAGCAGATAAGGAATAGTATCAGCGCATCTCTCTGTGAGACATAATGGTGAAGTGCTGCGATGCATGGAATTTTATTTGGGCCTGCGATTTAATAGATGATGGACTATCTCTAGGTCAGATCTAGTCCAGATCAGTCACTACCATCTGTCACCAAGCTACAGCCAACTGGCAGCTGGTTGGTGGCCATTACGAAATCCATTAGTAATTTCAGTTCAGTTCTTAATTAATGGACATACTTAGGTACAGAACATTCCATAATTGGCCATTTTCTTAAGTGGCTTCATTCCGTTCCTATAACCTGGACCTTCTTGGCCCCTGAGGAGTGTCCTTTGGTTTGGGGTTGCTGTAGTGGGGATAGGATTTCTTGTGTCCCGGTTCGTGCATGCAGATACAGTCTGTGGAGAAATGGTAGGCTTTGAAATTTCGGTTTACGCTGCTTGAAGAAGCAAATAGGATTCCCAACGAGACTTCCTTCTAGAATTGGAGGTACTTGAAGACTGCCCTTTCGTGAAGGCTTTTAGTGCTGCACCTCCGTTGTGGTCCTAGGTGAAAGCCGGTCTTACGGAAGGCTGTGACAGGAAAGAAAACCAACCTGTTTAAGTCTGAGGCAAGCTGGCCTTGTTTGGGGCCATTGTCCCGGAAGTTTTTATTTTATCTGAACAACTCCATCCACCACAACTTGATGGAGCAGAGAACTTCCTCTTTCTGGGTTACCAACAGGCACACTTTGCTACCAGTAAATTCTCCTAAATAATAAGCACAGTGCATAATAATCAATTGGGGAACATTTTTAACAGAAAAAGAGGCTGATGGCTGTGAAAACCAAACAAGCATGCAGCTCCTCAATTTAAAGAAATCCGAGCCTGCTCTTATACTATAACGTAGGAGAGCCTTTTGGCAGAGTCATAGTTTTGCTCTATTTTTGTATAATAAATACACATATAATCAAGTGAAAATAGACCTTGCTGCAGTGTTCAGCCGTTCCCATGCTGTGACGATGTAGCTCATTTAAATGCTCCTTGGGAATGTTGGCTCGTTCAATGAGAAAACAGTCAGTTTTAGACCAAATATAGTCAATTCCAAAAAGCAGTCAAACCAGTAGCATGAAAATGAATTTTTCACTTCTTCCACTGGTTGTTTTGGAATCCCATCGACACGGGCAAGAGGATGGAATGAACATTCTAAAACCGCATTGTTTATCCACTCTAGACACAGTGGGCTTCAAGGAGCCCCGATGAATCTGCATTTTCTTAAGATGCTTGTGGTCCCCCAAACAGGAACTTCCCGGGGGGGTGGGGTGGAAGGGGGTGCTCTCTAGACCTATCACCTCCTGAGGAGGACAGATGTTGTGAAGATCCCGGGCTGTGGTGCTGGCAAATGGCCAGAGACTGTTCCGTTCCCCACAACCCTGTGCACAGAATTTTCACCTCTGGTGCAGCTGATGAGTCCGGAACGCACGCTGTGTGCATTTCTCCTGCCGAGGCAAAAGCGTCTCCTTACAAGGAATCAGCTTCATGAGGAGATTTAGTCAGGTTCAGGGGCTAAACCTACACCTTGGTCTGATAGCTCCATCTCAGCAAGCAGCCTCTCGGCAGACGACCTTGCACAGGATGTCACTCTCAGTGACTCCTCGCACGGAACTGCGTTGTCCTGAAATGGCGGTCAAAGAGTGCTGGGCAAGACTTAGGGATTTCTTCACTGATGCCTTTACTCAGCGAATGAGATAAACAGAAAGTTAAGGGAAAATCGAGTCCAAGTCTTCACACTGTTTTCAACCCTCCAGAAGTCACGCGCAGGGACGTGAGAACAAGGTGCCGTAGTACAAGTCTGAATCCGACGGGTAAGGCTCCAGGCACACAAGTGCAGACACGGACAGTGAGTGTGTGTTCCTGAGGGGGTTTGGTACTTGCCTTGCTTAAGCCTGGTGGTTGGCATTCAAAACATAAAGCCAAACAAAGCTATCCCCAATCCTCTTAGTTCTGTACATCCCTCCTCAAGGCAACCTAAAACAAACCACAAATCCCTGGAAGGCACAACTTTGCATCCATCATTCAGGAAACTGGTCAAACAGGTAACTGAATCTTCTTTCTTAGAAAGTCAACATTTTGAAGTGTACTGGCTCAGAGAGGAGAGAAACTATAAAAAATCAAACTACTATGCATTTTAATAGTCTTGTACGCTTTACAACATGTTGCTCATCCATGGTCTATCATGCCAATCAAGACTGAGAAAAGTAGGTGTTCCCAGAAGATGCTTGGTTTCTGGTTCCAAAAAGCTCACATGTGGAAGTCTGCATTAATTTGACTATATCCATTCAGACAAATAATATAGTAAATATAGTAACTAATTTCCCTTCTATGGGAGATGATTTTAGCAAAATCCTAGTATGTTGAGTCCTCTGTATTTGAGTGTAGCCTGAAATCAGAAAAGCTATAGGGAATAAAAAGAATCCTTACTGAATTACTTTATAATGTAATCTTGCCCAAAGGTAGTTTTTGAAGAGGGATGGCCACATAGTATCTTTTATAAGTTTTATTCTTAAGGGTTTAGACTTCTCAGAAGGATATATGGTGTATGTAAATAAAGCAGTAGGTTTAGAAACACATTACTTGGAACTACGGGTTGGTAAAGCCACTCACTCCAGGGACACATCCAAAAGGGACGGTTGATACATTATTAAACATCACAAATGTGTAAGAGAGATTTTCTTTTAGGTTTTTTTTTTTTAAGTTTATTTATGTATTTTGAGAGAGAGAGAGACAGAGATGGCATGAGTGGGGAGGGGCAGAGAGAGAGAACCCCAAGCAGTCTCCGCACTGTCAACCCAGAGCCCGACATGGGGCTTGAACTCACAAAACTGTGAGGTCACGACCTGAGCCAGAATCAAGAGTTGGACACTTAACTGGTTGAGCCACGCAGGCACCCTGATATTTTCTTTTAGTTTGAACCTAGATTCAATCAGTAAATACCTCTTGAATGTGTGAAGGAATGCAATACATTTCCATATAATGTTCAGTGCGTATATATTTGTTCCCTAAGCTCAATTACCATGTTCCTACTTTCCTTTTCTTACCACATCATTCTAATGTGTCCCTTCGAAGTGAAGTATCCTCCCCCCACCACACACACACACACACACACACTTTTTTTGGGGGGGTCAGAAAATGTCCATGTGACACATTAGGGCAATATCCTTCAATCTGATAAAGTTATTTATAAGCTGTATACATCATAAACAACATCTGTACTTTCAAGTAATGTTTACCATCTGAAATGAATCTATCAATAGTGCTGTGTAAGCGATTTGCTTCTGAGATCAGCAAGCGTGGGGTCCAAATACAGAACGCAAACTGGCAGAGTTTTCTATGAACTTCTTATAGGACTGGTGAAAATTCTAGCTAACTAGAAGAATGAAATGCATCTGAAGTATGCCGGGGAAACTGGGGGTCTTGCCACTTGATAAGCACATCAGGTACATGTCTGTGACACTGAACCTTGGACGCTCACCTAGCACCGAACATAAGATCTCTGAATTTAGCAGGAGGTAGATAGACTGGACTCTGTCTCTCCCCTTCCCAGCAGGCATAGGGGCTGCTATTTTTTCTTTCCTTTTGCTTCTATTTGCAGAAAGATCATAAAAGCACAGATACCTCCCCTGATCACCGAATAGGTGAGGATTTATCCTCTGGGATGTCCTGTTTCCTTGAAGTCACAGTTATCTGAGAGAGTGAGGTTTTGATTTAACAAGAGCAGTTTCTGATGCTCATTTCTGGTAATAGACTCCTACTTCTGATATTGACTTCCAATTAAGTTATAAAACCACAGGAAATCTCTGACTACTTTGGTTTTTAAGAGGAACTGTTTGGTGGGGGGGAAAAAAATGATGACTTTCCAGGAAACAGAGTTCCTTATCTCACGTACTCCATCCGTTAGACACATAATGAGGAAATTGAGCTGTTAACGCCCTACACACTGCAGTTGTCTATATTTTCTGTTTGTATTTTTAGGAGAGAGGATCTTATGCCCCTCCATCTCCAGTACTTACCACTTCAGAGACACTGGGCAGCTGTTGCGAAATCAACAAATGTATCAATATTTGCGTATTTCCCGTCTATTTCCTAACAGGATTCTAGGCACTTTGTAATGAAACACATGTGAAACAGAACAATAAAATGAAGGTAACAAACAAAGGAGGCACCATGTGAAGAAAATGAAAAGATATGTATGCTAAGGGCCAGGGACTGGGATGAGATCATGGAAGCACTAGATTTGACTCTAAACTGAGGTGAAGAACGAATCCCTGATCGACTGTATTGTTTTCTTAACCTGAGAAAATGAAGCACACAGAGGGTTTCCTCACGTGGGGGGTCCGCAGCACATGGGAGGACATTGCAGATGCCCGTTGCCACATCTGACCTGTTCATGTCTATCAGGCATATTTGGTCACCCCTGTCTCCTATTAAGAAGATCTGGGGCCTGCTGAAGACAGCGGCCTGGAAATCTGAGATCTAGGTGCTGCAAGTGATTTACTGACCTCTCCTCTGAAGTCAGTTCAGTGCAACTTGAATATGTATTATATATGTACTATATGTGTTTATTATGTATATGATGTTATACGGAATATATATATATACACACATTTTTATATACGACTTGTATATGTATGTTTATCTCCTATGCACAAAAGCCAAGTTTCTATTGGAATCAACCTTATATCCTTTATTTAAAAATAAGACAAATTGGAAGCAGATAAAACACCAATGCGCTTATTTTATTTAAGATTTGAGAAAACAAAAGAAAAGTCCTTTTAAACGCCTATTCTGCCACCATTAAAGGGGCCTTTGGCTGCCTGAGTAGGGGGCCACTCTGACACACTGAGGGCCATAAAGGATGTTGGCCAGTAGAGACCCCTATTTTCTTCCCCACAGCTGAGAATCCAAGCCTTCTCAGTTATCTTTTCACTCTCTCTCTTAATGATTGGGATTCACCAGAACTTTCTGTTCTTCTGCTTGGCTCATACGTTCCCTCCTAGAGATCATCTCTCAAATCCTATATTAATTGCTTATACCTACCTTAAAATATTGTTTCTCAACAGACTTAATCCAAGTCACTAGCGCTCTTGATACAAGCCCCAAACTCTTTCTCTGTAGAAACCAGATGTTGCCCTGTTTCTACTGCTTTAAATCCTTTGACAGTCTTGATTTGGGAGGATATGTTTTTTTTTTTTTTCTAGACAAGGAACCTGCCAGAGGTTTAAAGAGAGAACTTTACAGAGAGGAAAAGCAAGCAATTCATGAAGAATAACAGCTAACTTTATCATCAGGAAGACAGTAATTAGAAGACCGTACAGAATGGGGGTTGACAGCTTGGGCCCTGGGACGTAGTCCCAATTCAAACACCACTCTGGCATTTAAACTAGTGGGGTGACCTTGGCAAATTACATGGACTCTATACCTCAGTTTCTTTGTTTGTAAAATGGGGCTAATAGACAATGAAAGGGAATAATCTGTAGAAAATGCTCGGGACATAGTAAACATTTATTAAATACTGCAATTATAACCTAGTATGTACTAATCTGTATGCTCAAGACACCTATTTCTCAGATGTCCATAAAGACACCTAAGATGTTTTGTATTCTATTCTTGCATAGTAACTCACGGAGAGAGATTACGTGTGGGGCAAGGTGAAAGAAAAGTGGAGGCTTCACCCCAGTGTGGTAATCCAGCCGCCGAGATGCCAGGGTGTGAACTTTGGGCGCACCCGCAATGGGTGGGCTCCCCTCACCATGAGGGCACACACTGTCACTGACTGCACAGGTGCCATTTGGAACAGGCATTGTCATGCAAGGAGTACGCTTGGTTATCGAGGGAGGGGTTAGTGCTTATAGCCAAAGGGCCATGTGCTCAGAAAACAAAGGATGATATATAAACAAGGCGCAACACTTGCATGACAGGTGAAAGATGAATGAGGTACTTAAGCAAGGCTCTCACAGAGCAGTGTGTGTGATTGAAAGGCTGCACTGACTGTGTGCATTGTGTTTGGAGAAACAGGTGAGGCCCCCGCGGGCTGTCAAATACTGCATAATATATTAGTAGGAATGGTATCGTGTTATTGTTAGTGACTCCTCGCTCCCTGTTAGCTAAGGCAGTAACTTTTTCTCTATACGAGGATTTTGTGGCCTTAGAGATTTCTTTTTTGCTTTCCACAAGTATGCTTTTCCATGCTTTATACAAAGATGTCATGATTTCTTTAGGAGAACATCTATCATTGGTGTCCCCGGGAAGTTATTCTTCAGCTTATCCAAGAGATATGAATTCACTTTTGCATTTCCCAGCCCCAGTTGTTGGGTCCCTAGTCTCAGTGGCTAGAAAGCAGCAGCATTTGGGCAACTGGTCACCAGGTAGCCTTATCATCTTCAGCAAGAGGATCTAACCCTCTGGACATTGTCCTCCCTGAGAAGCACTTTGCATTAGGTGAGTCCCAAGGGCCATTATCATCCTTTCTCATTACACGCTGATACAAATGTAGACCATCCGACTGAAAATATTCACTTATGCCTTCGTATCTGACAGCTGTGCTAAGGCTCAGCAAGAAATCCTTCCATGTAGGCATAGTTTCTTCCAAATTAGTCATCCTGTTCAGATTAGAACTGATCTTTCTTTGGGAACGCAAGCTGGTGCAGCCACTCTGGAAAACAGTATGGAGGTTCCTCAAAAAACTAAAAATAGAACTACCCTATGACCCAGCAATTACACTAGTAGGCATTTATCCAAGTGATACAGGTGTGCTGTTTCAAAGGGACACATGCACCCCCACATTTCTAGCAGCACTATCAACAATAGCCAAAGTATGGAAAGAGCCCCAATGTCCATCGATGGATGAATGGATAAGGAAGATGTGGTATAGATATACAATGGAGTATTACTCGGCAATCAAAAAGAATGAAATCTTGCCATTTGCAACTATGTGGATGGAAATGGAGGGTATTAATGCTAAGTGAAATTAGTCAGAGAAAGACAAAAGTCATATGACTTCACTCATATGAGGACTTTAAGACAAAACAGATGACATAAGGGAAGGGAAACAAAAATAATATAAAAACAGGGAGCGGGACAAAACAGAAGAGACTCATAAATATGAAGAACAAACTGAGGGTTGATAGAGGGGTTGTGGGAGGGGGGGTGAGCTAAATGGGTAAGGGGCACTAAGGAATCTACTCCTGAAATCATAGTTGCACTATATGCTATCTAATTTGGATGTAAATTAAAAAAAATAAAATAAAATAAAATAAAAAGTTTTGAAAAGACAAAAAAAATAAGTGAATTCATCAGTTGCCTTATAGAGTCAAGGTACAAATTCTAATTCATCTCTATATTCTAATTTTAAAAAATGGAAATTTTATAAATGATACTTTTAATGATATAATAAAAAATGTTGAAAGACTACAAATGAAAAAAAAAAGAACTGAGCTTTCTGAACTTTGACTCTTGACAACCAACGTCGCCATCAATTTAATGGAAACTTTTTGGCTAGATCTGAATGCATGTGCCCTAAAGATGAAATATTTAGTTACTCTAGGCAAGGAAAGAATTTTTGCCTGCCCTAGGAATGTTGCGGTTCTAGATACCTATGTACAAAAATAAGTGATGCATATTTCCTTTCATCTTTTTTTTCTTTTCATATTTGGGATTATCTTACTCATACAAATTTGTATCTTGAATTTTAATTAGTAACTTTCCTGCGTTGCCAAAGAACCTTTGTAAATATACTTTTAATAGTTCTTCAGTATTCAGTCATGATTTGTATTATTTATTTATCATTCTATTTTTGGACATTTAAGTTATTACTAACTTGATAATGCTACAAACATGCAGAGATGAACCTTTTTTTAGTATGAGTCTTTTTCCTTTTTAAAAGTTGTTTCTTTAGAGGTGGTTGTCTGTCTCCCTGTCTCTCTGCCTCTCCCCCACTTGCCCTCTGTCTCTCTCTCTCAAAGATAAATAAACATTAAAAAATTTTTTTAAAGTTGTTTCTTTAGAGCAGAGTCACAGAATTAGGATTACTTGGTCAAGGGTACATATTTAAAGCTATATATATTATATAAATATGAAATATATATGTTAATATTTTATATTTATAAAGTTATATATATATATGTGTGTGTGTATATATATCCTCTTCTCAAAAAGTTATATAAATTTAGACCCTTACCTTCAAGGTAAAGATTATATGTCTCCTTTCACCCTTGAAAGGTTTGTCCTTATTTAAGAATATACATATTTAGAAATGTCATAATTAAAATATGGTATTTAGTTGTTATTGTAGGTATGTTGTATCTTATTGCTTGACTTTGTTTAACTAGGATGGCTTTTCTTTAAGTATATTTATTTATAACTAAGTTGGAGCTTTAGGAAAAGAGTTTTCTGAAGGCCCCACCTATGAGAAAAAAGAACTTTCTAGTTTCTTTGAATATATATAATTTTTACCTCAGTTAGTAAAATGTGAGACTTCAGAATATAGCTGTCTCACTGGAGTCCTGTTCTATGTGTCCAATGGGGGTTTGTTATTCAAGGGAGATTGTTTTGTTTTGTTTTGTTTTTAATTTTTTTTAACGTTTATTTATTTTTGAGACAGAGAGAGACAGAGCATGAACGGAGGAGGGTCACAGAGAGAAGGAGACACAGAATCTGAAACAGGCTCCAGGCTCTGAGCTGTCAGCACAGAGCCCGACACGGGGCTCCAACTCACGGACCGCGAGATCATGACCTGAGCCGAAGTCGGACGCTTAACCGACTGAGCCACCCAGGCGCCCTGGGAGATTGTTTTTTAATGTTTGTTTATTTATGAGACAGAGAGAAAGAGAGTGAGAGCAGAGGAGGGGCAGAGAGAAGGGGGGACAGAGGACACAAAGCAGGCTCTGTGCTGACAGCAGAGAGCCTGATGTGGGGCTCGAACTCACAAACCATGAGATCATGACCTGAGCTGAAGTAGAATGCTTAACTGACTGAGTCACTCAGGCGCCCCCAACGGAGATTTCTTGATATAAAGAAGGCTTTATATAACAAAGTAATAATTACAGCTAATAATTTCAGCTGTGTGCCGAAAGCTCTTAGAGTTTTATAAATACCTTATGTAATCATTTCAGTAACCTTTGAAGCAGGTACTATTAGAATTCCCATTTTCAGGTTCTCAAACTAACTTAGAAAAGATTCTTACCAAACATTGAGCGATTGGCAAGCAGAAGAGCTCGAATTCAAAAAGTCTGATTCCAGAGCCTGTACCCTGAGCTGCTACACTATGATCTTCTCTTTTGATGGTATCCAGAGTGCAGCTTATTCATATTAAACTTTAGTCTGTGATGCTCAATACTGTTTACTCTAATTCAAATAAATTTGAGCATTTGCTATGTGCCAAATAGTGGATAAGCACATCAGCATATTGTGTTTTTAATTAACACTAGGGGCTCCTGGGTGGCTCAGTCGGTTAAGCATCCTCTTGGTCTTGGCTCAGGTCATGATCTTACAGTTCTCAGGTTTGAGCCCTGCATCAGGCTCTGTGCTGACAGCTAAGAGCCTGGAGCCTGCTTGGGATTATGTGTCTCCCTCTCTCTCTGCCCTCCCCCGCTTGCGCTCTGTCTCTGTCTTTCAAAAATAAATAAAAACATTACAAATTTAATCAACAGTTAGTAACACTTATCTATACCAGGTATTGTGCTGGAGAGTAGGGGTATAAAAGGTTCAGTCCCGTTTCTCAGGGACTGTATGTCCACAGATAATTAGAAGCCTATGCGATAAATGATTTAATAGTGTAGGACTGGAAGAGGAAACACAAAGTTGTTCTGGGCTGGCAAAGTAAGATGACAAAAGTACTGCCTTTTGAGTCTTCTTATAGGGTACATATTTGCAAAAAAGAAAGCATTGGGATGTGTGTGTGTGTATGTGCGTATGTGTGGGTGTGTGTGGGGGTGGAAGCATGTTAAAAGTCAAGGAGGTTTGGAAGACTTTGATGTTCAGGAATCTGGAAGTGTTTGATGCTACATTTTGGTGAGGTGTGACTGGAAAAGTAGTCCAGGGAAAGGGTATGAGGGTTTTGTTTTGTTGCCCATGTGAAAGGGTTTAGACTTTATCCTATGGATCTGAAGTCACAGCTCAAATACCTATGGGTACCTGACAGATTAAAGCCAATGACTAAATCAGAGAAGGTAACCAGGAGTAGGGAAGACAGGAAAGCACATGTCACAGCTAAAGACGATAGCTGCCTCTCAGCTCGCGTAGGTTACATCCAGACTCTCCAGACCCTTTCACTTTCTGTGAAAATCCACAAATCTAGATTTATATGTAAAATTCTCCACATTTTAAATCTTGGCCATTAAGAACAAGAATGATGAAGGTGATAAAATATCATGCAAGCCAGAGAAAGCTGCTTGGGTGCACCCTCTCTTAATGCAGAGAGACCATGGAAGAACCTAGAGCAGGGATAGCATGGTCAGATCTGAACTTTAGAGACTCAGTTCAGATGGTTGCTGTCTTTGATGATAGATGAGGCCCATGGTGAGACCGATTTGGAGACTCTTTAGTGCTGTTGGCAAGTGGTTCTGATGTCTCAACTTACATCTATCTTCATAAAAAAAGGAGTAAAGGGCATATTTGAGAAGTGGTAGGAAGTGATAGGACTTGGTAATGAATTTAACTTGACTGGGGGAGAGGTGGATATGTGTAAGATGGGGGAAAGGTCAAGGAGACTTCCCAGTTAGAAGACACGTGAGGCTGAGTGCGTGGGAATTGGGAGGAACAGGTTTGAGGTGTGGTGACAAGGAGTTTTATTTGGACTCTAGTGAATTTGAGAGTCTGTCATAGTATTCCGGTAAAAATAGTGTAATTCATCTAATTCTCCTAACAAGGCTATGAGGTATATCACATTAACCCAGTTTTTAACAGTGAAGAAATTGATGTTCAGAGAGGTGAAAAACCTTTGTCCAAGTCCTTAGCCTTGGCAGGACTGAGATTGGCAAGGGTTCCTGCTACTTGTCACCATGGCTTTCAGACAAGATCAAGATCTTTTGAAATACCTGTCAAATGTTCATCATTTCCTTAGTTTAGGTTCTGGGTACTCTTATGTGATAGGGAAATACAAAGCACTCATAAATCATGCCTTCATACATTAAGTAAAAAGTTGGGAAAGTCAATATTCTAGAGTCCTCAGAAAATAATTGTGTGCTACCAAGGAGCCAAAATTGCAAGGATATATCATGGTACACACCCCCATGAAGCAGTCCCTCTACCTAAACTCAGGTCAGGTGCACACACAAGCCACCGAAGTGGAAGAAGAAAAAATTTGATGTGACAACAGCATTTGGTTTTAAGTTTTTACAAGGTTATTGAAAACGACAAAGCGAGTTCCAAAAGAGTACAAAACAGGATTATTCCTTCATGCAAATAATTTCAATAAAATACCAGCTGGTTGACTGAAATCCGGATGGATTAAATCTGGACGTAAACATTCCTGTCTCCATTATGTAGGACCTCTGAATCTCACTTGGATTGATAAGATTAGGCAAGTGGTTTTTTGGGGGGGAGAGGGGAAGGGGGAGAGTGTTTAGATAGGGGTTCATGATAAACTGATAATTCTAGCTTCTGAGGATCTATCTGGATGTAACTGAAGAGCTAGATACAGTGGGTTGTAGGATTGCTGTAACAGATGACTACAAACTATGGCTTACAAGGACAGATATTTATCCTTGGATTGTTCTGGAGGCCAGATCTAAAATCAAGGTGTGGGCAGGACCCTACTCCCTCTGACAGCCCCTGGGGAGAACCTTCCCTTGCCTCTCCCTGCTTCTAGTGGTTCCAGGTGTTCCTTGGCTTGTGGCCACTTCCTTCCATCCTCAGCCTCTCTGGTCACACTGCCACCACCTCTTGGGTGTGTTGGTGTTATCTTCTCTCACCTGTCTCTTATAAGGACATTTGTGATGGCATTTGGGGCCTAGGCCTTTAATCCAGGATAATCTTGGTATTCTAAAATTCTTAACTGAATCACATCTGCAATGACTCTTTTTTCCAAATCAGGCAATGCTTGTAAATTTCAGGCATTAGGGGTTGATAACAACCCTAATAACCCTGCCGTTATTCAACCTCACTACATACGGTATAATGGTTGATTCAAGGACTAAGCTAAACAAGATGTGTGTTTGGCCATGGGGCTCAGCTCAAAGGAAAATCTTCAGTGTGAGCAGAAGTGAAATGTCCAAATCAGACTGGGGCTGTCAGATGTCAGGCCCCAAGGATAAAGCATGGTTATAAATAGGAAGACAGATCAAACCACTAGGATTCAGAAGACAGTGTGTCCCATGATATTCAAGTTAAGCAAACCAGAGGCCTGAACCACTTTTCTGTCCGCTCTGCTGAGATGCGATACTGCCGTGAATTTCCAGGTTGAAAAATGTGTCTATGAGGCAAGTTGATAACAAGTGATTGCAATTATGAGCCACTGGATGCAAAAAGTCAGCTGAGAAAATGAATATGTCTAAAAGGGGCTCAGGCTTAACCCTCAACTGGGTTCATATCTTTCTCTTTTGGTTTCTATGTATCACCATCCCTCCCCTCCCCTCCATATCCAACTAATTCTAGCCATAATTATATATACATGACTCAGCCCTTTCTGGTGGATAAAATCTTTTGGCAATATCCCAAGGATCACTTGTCCACAAAATTATCAGTGACTCTCCTCACACTTACCAATATTATCTCCCCCAACCCGAGTCACAAAGACTCCTTCCTAAAACACTTGTCCTTATCTCTTGCCCTGGAGCAAAGTATTTCCCCAACAACACAATTCCCCTGAAAACCAAACCAAAATGTAAATGAAAACATGCAATTTATTCAATTTTACAACCACGTCTTAGTGCTTTTGTCTTAGCAACAGGCTAATTATCATAATGGTTCTGTTCTTTTCTGAATCTGAGCAGATTCTGTGAATGATGAATCTGGTGTGAGGAAGATACGGTGTGCAGTGTCTATGATCTTTCTGTAGTTACAGGACTGTCATCGGATTGCCTCTTGGGTAGTTATGGTTCTCTAGAATGGCTGACATAAAGTAAGCAAGTGGTATTGCTTCCTCATGGTAGACAACTGAGTAATCATTCCATTTACCAACGGCCACTCTGCTTTGTGGCTCTTCAGATACTGTGTGTGCCACGACATCATTTCCTCTATGGTTTCCCGATGCTGAAAATCTTTCCTGGTTAAACTGATATCATACTGTATCAAGAATGGTAATGAGTCAAACATATTTGGCATGCATGACTCTATGAAAGAAGAAATCAGATACTGATGCTTGGTTACCTCCTGCTGTCCTTTGTGTTCCTGTGGACTTAGTAAGAAAAAGCTTTACTACACCCAATAAAGAGATGCCTTATTGTAATTAGCTCCCAGGGGAGATTTAATCTCAATAGAGTTTACAACATGCTTCCATCAAAGACACAGAAAGGAAGCCCTCAATAAAATATGGCCTGCATCTTTCTATACCTGAGCTTCCCGGTGGCCCTTGAGCCAACAGAAGAAATGACAAATTGCTAGTGGCACTCATTTGGAATACTTGGGGTCCCCAATGATTCTTTCTCCATCTATCTATGTTGCACTCAGGTCAGGACACTAGGATCTTATTATAGTGAGAAAAGGTACTGAACACTTAAGAGACGGCATAATGCAGTGGGAAACAATAATATGCTCTGCTGTGGGAGAAGCGTGAGTATGCCTCCTTTTTTTTTTCTTCTCTATTAATGATATTCAAGTCGTCTTACCTCTCCAACCCTGTTTCTTCATTTATAAAATGGAAATAATAACACCTATTTCCCTGGGCCTCTGTGTGGATAAAATGAGCCCAGGGTGGCAAATTGCGCTGTAGGTGGTAGGTAGGTGCTAATCTCTCACACTCACCCCTGTCCTTTTTTTACATTGATGCTGGCTAGGCTCTTGAACCCTGACACATCACTTAGAAAACTGTGCACACTCAGAGACTCCACGTAAGTTTTTTGTTGTTGTGCCGTATTTTGTTATCCAACTGGCCTTTTTCCTTATCGCACTCATTTGTTACTTTGGTCCCTGAAAGAGTAGAGCAGTTGGCAGTGATTCACATTTCAGTGATGATTTAAAAAAAAAAATAAATAATAGTGTTTATTTTTGTGAGAGAGAGAGAGAGGGAGAGGGAAAGTGGGGAAGGGGCAGAGAGAGAGGGAGACACAGAATCCGAAGCAGGTTCCAGGCTCTGAACTGTCAGCACAGAGCCCAATGTGGGGTTCAAACTCACAAGCCGTAAGATCACGATGTGAGCCCAAGCAGACACTTAACCAACTGAGCCATCCAGGCGCCCCTAAGTGAGGATTTCTTGACCAATAAATGAATATTAATAAGAAATATGATTATTTCCATAGCTTCTGAAAACAATCAAAAAGGTTCATTAAATAAATTAGATTGGGTTATGCATCTTAGACTGAGCTCCTGAATCTTTGCCTAATATCTTCAGTGTCTGGGAAGTGGACACTGAAGTGTCCAGGAAGGAGTGTCCAGGAAGAAAGATGACATACTTAAAACCTCCTGACCTGTCCTCATAACTAATCAAAACTCAGTTTTCCCACTGGGAAATTGGGAGATTCCTAAGAACAAAGGAATTATTTGGTTCTTGTTACATGAAGACAGCACACATAACCACCCTGATGACCGCCTCTTGGAATGGTTCCTTTCACGGGCTGGAGGGGAACAAATGTTTTCTTAACCTCCACCAAAGTTCATAGCAATTGGTTCTGGGACAATTTCCTTAAAGGCCCCACTGCCAAGGAGGACTGAGTTAAAGATAAAAGTCCTAATATCCTGACTTTAAAATTCATAAATCACCTTTATATTTAACTGGATGCTATTGTATTTCCTCTTCCATTTAATAGTTATTATTTTTCTTCTTCCCTGGGATAATTATTCCTGGGAAAGTCAGAGCACCAAATTAAGCCTGAATCCTGAAGCTTAGAGAAGACATCCAGAGGCATGCCACACAGTGATATCCAGAGCATGGATGACGACAGTGAAGGACCTCTGTCTCTGTCAATGTGGAGGACTCTGTGACCTGAGAAATCCTGCTGGTACAGAAATCACTAGAAAACATGCATGCAGAGAAGCATACATTGGACCAATACTGGCTAATATCTGTTGGCTTAGAACTTGGGCTGGAGGGGCCATAACACATGGAGACAGAACAAAAATCCTAAAGCACATGCTAGCTGGGAGATTGGACTTCTGAATAAACCTCGGACATCCAAAAGTCAGCATTCTCCATGGGTAGACTTGGGAAAAAAACAAAGCAAAACAAATAAATGTAAAACCCTGCATTGAAGGAAGAAGGAAATGGCTGTTATTCTGGCCTGTCTGGACTTTGGCTCCTGCAGGAAAGATATAAAGAGAAAATCTCCCATGAATGTTTTTTAGCCACAAACCTACTGGTCTGCATAGAGAGCAGGAATTAATTCTACTGGGGTCCCAAAATATACAAGCACAAAATTTAATTTAATGTGGTCCCATTTTGGTGGTGCCCCTGAGCACTGGCCTGGAAGAAACCAGTGCAAATCATCTTTGGATGAAGCACATGTACGAGATGCAGAGACATGTAGAGTGATCAATGCATGGCAAATATATGTCTAAGATATATCTAACTGGGGCTCCAGGAGAAGCCAGAGAGAATTGGTAGAGGCAATACTTGAACATGGTTCGGAATGTTTCCAGAGCTTGTGAAGACGTAAGTCCTCAGATTACTGAAGGCAAAATAGATTACATAAAAATCACAAAACTTAAATAAAAAGTGAGTCTAAGCCTAATGGTAGAAAATCAAAAACATAGAGAGGATGTTTAATCAGTCAGGTTACCTACATGGGAATGACCATTCAGCCTGTAGCTGATTTCTTAAAAGCAGCAATGAAAATCACTAGACTATGGAAGAATATCCTCAGTGTGCCAACAGAAAATAACTATCAGCTTAGAAACGTATAATCAGTATAGCTATCATTCAGAATGAGGGAAAAATGAAGTAACTTCTAAGATAAAAACAAAGAAGATAAAAAAAAAAGAAGAAAAAGGAAACAAACAAAAAGTAAAACTGAAGAGGATTTATTACGAACAAATGATTAAGGAAATTCTAAAGAACATCTTGGCGCCTGGGTAGCTCAGTCAGTTGTGTCAGATTTTGGCTCAGATCATGATCTCAAGTTTCGTGAGTTCGAGCCCGCATCGGGCTCTGTCACAGAGCCCACTTCAGATCCTCTGTCTCCCTCTCTCTCTGCCCTTCCCCTGCTCGTGCTCTCCCTCCTGCTGTCTCTCTTCTCTCTCTCTCTCTCTCCTCTCTCTCTCTCTCTCTCAAAAATCAACATTAAAAAAAAAGAACATCGCATAGAAAAAGGGAATATAACCACTGAAGGAAGGTCTACAATAAAAAAGAAAAAAGTGAGCCAAAAATATGGTAAACGTGTAGTAAGCTAAAAACCCTTGACTTTGAAAAACAATATTGATATTGCCTCATTTTTTATTTTAAAAAAGAGAACCCAAATGTTGCCAACAAGAACATATAACTGTTGTTCCCAAACTATGTACTGAGGCACCCACAGCATCCTAGTGAATACGCAGGGGAAACAGAAGTTATTAACATTTTCTAGGAAGACACAGGAACATCTGTTGGAGGCAGCATGGAATGCTAGCTCAAGGCAGTTCACGGTTTCAACAGTGAATTCACTATGTTCCTTTCGATTACATCTTATCTGTATGAAACCAAGTTTTCATATGGATGTTTCTATGGAAAAACAAAGCGAATACCAAGAGAAGATAAATATCCAACAAGAAATAATGGCGGAAGTACATAATTTTATTCCAAGATTTGAGAAGTTGTGCAGTGCCTCACAAGTGCACATGTGCTACGAGACAATAACTGTGGTTATTTAAGGATGAAATAAAATTATTATTTTTTCTTTCAGTTCATGTCTACTTTTTCAAATAGCTCCTAAGTTATTAGGATCCAAATACATGATAAGTTGTTTTGACCTAGTTATTTAATGAACAAAACAAAATTAGTTAATAACCAAAACAAAAGGTTCTTCCATTTGCCTAGGGGCACAGTGAAAAAAATTAGACACTATGAATACGGGCAACAGAGACAGTTTGGGACCATCTGGAATATAAATTGGCATGGGGATAACTGGATAGGTATGAATGAAATTTCTATTTTTTTAAGTTAAATATGCATGTTAAAATTTGCAGGAGAAAGAAAGGCGAAGATGTGTAACTTCCAAACTAGTAAACGTGGAAAACAGTCAGTGTAGGAAAACAATATCAACCAATCTCAAACGAGGCAAGACGAGATTTTTTTTTTCATAAGTGGGACAACAAGAAAGCCCTAAATAAGATGCCAGAAATGAATTCAAACCTATTAATTATCCCGATTCATGTAAATGCACTAAATCCTCCAGATAAAAGACTTGCTAAGTCCTGTGATTTTCCATTTTCAAGAGATACACCTAAAACGTAAAACTTAGGTTGATTACAAAGCACAAAATGGTATATGAAGACACAACAAACCAAAATTAAGCTCATTGTAACTTCAGTGATGTTAGCAGACTTTAAAACGTGTTACTATAGAAGTTGCCACACATTCGTATAAATTTCAATTCGCCAAAAAGATACAATAATTCTAAAATTGTATAAGTGATGAACAATTTTAAGATAGTAAATTTGAGTAAATTGGAGTTGTAAAATTCCTAGAAAATACGCATTATTGAAACGTACTTAAGAAAGAAAAATCTTAAATGCCCTATATATATTTTTAAAAATTTTTTCAATGTTTATTTATTTTTGAGAGAGAGAGAGAGACAGAGAGAGAGCATGAGCAGGAGGGAGACACAGAATCTGAAGCAGGCTCTAGGCTCTGAGCTGTCAGCACAGAGCCCGACGTGGGGCTCAAGCCCACAGCTGTGAGATCATGACCTGAGCCTAAGTTGGACGCTTAACTGACTGAGCCACCCAGGTGTCCCTTAAATGCCCTATATTGATTAAAAGAGTAAATTGATAATGGAAAATCTTCTCACTCACAAAACACCAGTTCCAGATAGTTTGTAGGTGAATTTCCATCAGATATGAAGGAACTGATATTCCAATATTACAGAAATGCTTTCACAAAATAGGAAAAGAAGGTTTACTCTAGCTCACCTTATGAAGGAAAGATTAATCTTGTTACTAAGACTCAGCAAGAGCAATACAAGGACAATTACAGATCATTCTCATTTATGAAATAGATTCAAGAAAATATTAAACAAAACATTAGCAAACAAAACTCCAAAATTAATTTTTCTTGAAATGTCAGATTGGTTCAGCATTAGAAAATTATGTTGACAGATAAATGGAGAAAAATTATGTGATCTTAATAAATGGATAAAAGGAATTTGGTAACATCTATGTTACCATAAATGGATAAAATTTATGTTATCTATGTTACCATAAATGGAAAAATTATGTGATCTTAATAAATGGATAAAAGGAATTAAGCCAACATCTATGGTAAAAGTTCTCAACGAACTAGGAATAGATTCTTTAGCCTAATACAGTGTCCCTACAATGCTTTGATATAAACATAATGATGAAACATTATGTACATTTCCTTTAAAATTGAGAACAAAATAAAAATGTTATCTGCTAACACTATCAATGTATTGGTATTCCTAGCCAATAATATAATATAAGAAAACAAAATGAAAGGTATAAGATTTGGAAAGGAAAAATAAAACTGTATTTATTCTGAGATGATATCATTCATTTTACAGAAAACCAATAGCGTCTACCAATCAGTTATTAATAAGAGAGTTTGCCAGATGTGATATCAAAATGTTAAAGTAAATCTCATTTCTATATGCTAGCAATAAACAGCAAGTTTTATTTTTTAAAAAGAATCCATTTTACTATAGCAGCTAAAACAGACTGCTTTTATAGGGCATAAATGTAATGAAAAATTGCTCAAAGCCTTTATGAAAAATGCTAACACTTTATAAAACATATTAAAAATTACCTAAATAAACTGAAATTATTAAAGTAAATTTTTAATAGGTAGTAAGATAATATTATAATGAGTTTATTTCTTCCCAGTAGGGTTTTCCTGGCACCTGACAGGTTGCCTTTAAAATTTACAGAGAAGAGCAAAGGGCCACAAATCCCTGAAGACAATCCCATGAATCCCATGAATCCCTGAAGGCAGGGGTGTGGTGGGGATCATGCCAAATGAAACACTGATACTTAGGATGAAAGACAGTGATCCGGTCAGTGTGGTATTGGCCATGGGGTAGACAACTGTACCCGTAGGACAGAACAGAGAGGCCAGGAACAACCCCAACATGTATGGAAATGATCGACAGCATAACTGCTATTGCAGATTCATGAGGAAAGGAGGGACAGACTGCTCAGAAGTTTTCTAGGGGGACAAATGAAATTGAATCCCTTTTTACATCATATGCAAAATTCAATTCCAGTTTCTCAAAAAGCAAAATATGGAAAACCAAAGTTAAAAAAAATTGATAAAACTTTATTCTGAGGTAATGATAGATTTTCATGCAGTCATAAGAAATAGTACAGAAACCCCGGGTACCCTTTGTCCCGCTCCCCAATGGTAACATCTTGCCAAACTATCTCACGGTATCACAGCCAGGATAGTAACATCGATACAGTCAAGATACAGACAGCTCCATCTCAAAATCAATCCTACTGCCCTTTACAGCCACACACACTCAGCTC
This sequence comes from Panthera leo, assembly GCF_018350215.1. Lineage (NCBI taxonomy): Eukaryota > Metazoa > Chordata > Mammalia > Carnivora > Felidae > Panthera > Panthera leo. The sequence goes on along the minus strand of NC_056680.1, from coordinate 72,315,377 downwards.
TCCTCGACTGCCATCTCTCTTGCATCTTCTACTGCTAATCTGTTGTCCGCTTCTGGAATTTCATCACTTCAACAATGCTATGTAAATGGAATCATATACTATGTAATCTTTGGAGGATTGGCTTTTTACACTCAGCTCAATTCCATCAAGATGCATCCAGGCTGTTGGGTGAATCGATAGCTTGTTCCTTTTTATTGCTTAGTATTCCACAACATGGATGTACCACAGTTGGCTTAATGACCCATCGGTTGAAGGACATCTGTGTTGTTCTCAGTTTTGGGCTATTACAAATAAAGGTGCTATGACCGTTCATGTGCAGGTTTTTGTATGAGCATAACTTTTCATTTATCTGGGATAAATGCTGAGGAGTGCAGTGTCTAGGTTGTATGTAGCTGCAGGTTTAGTTTTTTTAAGGAAACTGTCCAACTGTTTTCTAAAGTGGCTGTACCATTTGACATTCTCCTCAGAAATGTATGCATGATTCATTTTCTGCTTACCAATATTTAATGTACCTTTTTAAAACTTCAGCCATTGGTATTATCTCATTATGCTTTTTAAAATTTTTTTTAATGTTTATTTATCATTGAGAGAGAGAGACAGAGCAAGAGTGGGGGAGGGGCAGAGAGAGGGGGAGACATAGAATCTGAAGCAGGCCCCAGGCTCCGAACTATGAGCACAGAGCCCAACACAGGGCTCAAACTCACGAACTGTGGGACCATGACCTGAGCCAAAGTAGGATGTGCAACTTACTGAGCCACTCAGGTGCTCCTCTCATTATGCTTTTAACTTGCATCTCCTTCACGGTTAATGATATTGAACATCTTCTCATGTGCTTATTTGCCATCTATATATCTTCTTTGGTGAAATGTCTGTTTATGCCTTTTGCCTATTTTCTCCTTGGATTTTTTTTTACTGTTAAGTCATAAGAATTAGACACACACACACACACACACACACACACACACACAATACTAGTCATTTGCCCAATATACTGCTTTAAATATCTCTCCCATTTTGTAGCTTTAATTTCCATCCCTTTAACATGATCTTTGCAGAGCAACATCAAAGATTTTTCCTAAGATTTTAGAGTTTTAAATTATACACTGAAGCCCATGATGCATTTAAGTTAATTTTTGAATAAGGAATGAGATTTAGGTTGAGATTTTTCATTTTTCTGCCGACTGTTCCAGGACTATTTATTTAAGGGGTTGTCATTCCTCCATTGTTTTTGCACCTTTGCCAGAATTATTTGGGCATGTTCGAGTGGATATATTTCTGAGTTCTCTATTCTGTTCCATTACCATAGTTTCTAAGTCGCTGTATACTATATAGCATCTATCTAGTATACCTCAATATCAGGTAGACTAATTCTCTCTCATTTAATTCTTATTTTCAAGGTTGTTTAAGCTATTCTAAAATCTGTGTCTTTCCATATAATTTTTTTATAAGCTTTTTAAAATATACAAAAAAATCTTTGCTGGGATTTTGGTGAGAATTGCATTAAACCCATAGATAAATTTGAGGAGAATTGACATCTTTACTATGTTGAGTCTTCAAATCCAAGAACATGATATGCATCCCCACTTATTTAGGCAGTCTTTGATTTCTCTCACAAAAATTTTGTAATTTCTAGCATACAGAGTCCATACCTATTTTGTTACGTTTCTGTCTAAGCATTTCATTTATTTTTAGCAATTGTCACTGGCATTGTGTTTTCCATTTTGGTTTCCTCATGTCATCATTGGGATACAGAAATGTGATTGCTTTTTGCGTGTCGACCTTTTGCCCTTTGACCTTGAAGAACTCATTTATTAGTTCCAGGAGTATTTTTGTATATTCATGGGAATTTTCTATGCACACAGTCATGTCATCTGTGTGATTTCTTTCTTTTATTCTTCTTCTTTTTATTATATTTCTTTTTATATTTCTTCCTTTTATATTTACTATTTATTCCATTATTTTTTCTCCTTAAAATCTGTATGCTTTTATGCAGATCATGCCTTTTTTCTAGATTTATTTCCATGGCTAGGACTTCTAGTAATATGCTGAATAAGAATGGTGGCAACAAACATCCTTGCCTTGCTCTCAAAATTAGAGCAAAAGCTTTCAGTTTCTTACCATTAAGTATGATGTTATCTTTAGGATTTTTGTAGACAGTCTTTATCAAGCTAAGGTAATTCCTCTCAATCCTTGACTTGCCGTGAACTTTTATTATAAATGAGCAATGCCTAACATTTTTATAGGAAAATTTAGGAGACTATTTGCATCATCTAGGGTAGGGAAGAATTCTTTAAATATGTCATAAAAGATACAGAACATAAACGGAAAAAAATAAATTCAAGAATGCTGAAATTAAAAACTTCTGTTCATCAAAATGCCACAAAATGAGTGAGAAATAAAGCCATAATATTTTCAATTTATGTTCCAGTGAAGGATTCATAACCAGAATACACAAAGAACTCATGAATCAATAAGAAAAGTTAATTAAGCCAATAGAAAAAAATGCAAATGACTTGAACACACATTCATTGAAGAGGAAATAATAAGCAGGGAAAATATATTCAGTCTCCTTAGTAATCAAGGAAATAGAAGTTACAGCTTCAGTAAGATACTATTTCAAAGTGATTAGATTGGCAAAGCCTTAAAAACACTGATAATATCAAGTTTTGCTACCATTGTAAAACAAATAAAAATATTCACTACTGGTGGGAATTTTTGGTAAATCATTGAGAAAAATAATTTGCCTAACATGAAAGATACATGTACCCTATGTCAGCCTTTGAGCCCTAGGCACGTGCCCTAGAGCAACTGTTGCATGAAGAGATGTGTATGACAGCAGTGTTTGTTGTAGTAAAATAACTGGAAACAGTGTAAGAGCAGAGTGAATTAATACATTATGATGTATTTCTATAATGACATGTTACATTAATGGCCATAATTGGCCCTCAGCCACATACTTCCAAGTGGGTGAGTCGCGAAAACAATGTTAAAGAGAAAAAGCAAATCAGAGAAGAAGATATATACACAATTTCATTGCTATAAATCTTACAAATGGGTGAAAACAGGCACTGAATCCTTAGAGATATAAACATATGGGATACAAAGATGGAAAAAAAGGAAGGAAAAAAAACCAGCAGAGTGATTGTTTGGGGACAGAAGAGGGAGGGATTGGAGCAAACTTGGAGTTGTAAACATTCTTTTTTTCATTTTTATTTTTTAATTTTTAAAAAATGTTTGTTTATTTTTGAGAGAGAGAGAAACAGACAGAGTGTGAGCCCGGGAGGGGCAGAGAGAGAGGGAGACACTGAATCCTAATCAGGCTCCAAGTTCTCAGCACAGAGCCTGATGCGAGGATCAAACTCATGAACCACAAAATCATGACGTGAGCTGAAGTCAGATGCTTAACTGACTGAGCCACCCTGGTGCCCCTGAGATGTAAGCATTCTTAAGTTTTTATTAGTACTCATTAAACTATATGTATATGTTATAATACCTCTTTGAATAACAAATATTCATGTTTTTAATTAGAAAAAAGAGGAAAAAAAGCTCGGTCGTGTGCCTTAGCACCATAGTAAGTTTGGTTGCAGCCAATTGTTTCAAAAGAAATAAGAAAAACAAAAATGTCATCACTTAAATCTGACCTCCGTTATCAAGGAAAAGTTTACTTGTTCATTATTTTCCATTAATTATGTGTTATTTTTGCATTTTTTGGTTTTCAAAATAGTTGAATTAACTTTTAACATATTAGTTGTGTGTTAGACCTTCAGTTATGTAACTTTTCAAATATTAGTCTTTGCTGTTTTCCTATCAAGTGAAAGCAATGACTGAGTGGACAATGCAATAAATTAGTTCACTCCAGTGCTTTTTTGCTTTCTAAGATATTAGTGCATGTTTTGGAAATGGTTTTCTGAGTTTTCCCTGTAAAGAAGCATGCTATGATTCTGGTGTTCAAGTGTGGTAGATTCACTTCCCACGTATAATGTGCATATCCACTGTTTCTGCTGAATTCCCACATCACCCTTTTTGGCTCTCTTCACTGTTAATGACCATGGTCCTCGTGTAGCTCCTCAGCATGGCCTCTGCAGTGCCTTCAGATGTGGGCAAGATAACTAAGGCAGATGCAAGATATTTGGAAAGCTTTAGGAAACTGAGGAAATTGCAGGAAGGCAACACGGGAACTGGGTAACTGAATTCTTAAAAATAAATATATTTTGGGGACCCAGTAACATTTTCATGTCTAGAGAAATCTAGGGATTTGTTAAAAGCTTAAAAGAGACAACAGCTTCCAATCCTGCCCCCCCCCCCCCATAAAGAAATGAAACCAAAAGGAGGCACTTGCTACTTAGTTCATTCAATTTATGTTGATCTCGGATAATGATGAATAGATGCCATGAATTTTGAGTTCACTGTGTCCAAGGCCCTGTGCTCACAGTTTTGCGCCCATCTCTCACTTAATCCTTACAGACTCTGGAGAAACAGATATTATTGCCACCTTTTTACTGAGGAGGGTTCTGATCCTCAGAGTACTTAAGTGCCTTGCCCAAGGTCACTCGCTGGGTCTGTCCCCTTCAAAATCTGAGCTATGCTGGGGCCAAAATCCTTCCTCTTTTCACGGCCTTTGTATCTGTGGTAGCCTTGGCTAGCTACAAGGGAGCATTCAGTTTATTAACTAATTGGGCTATATGGTGCCAAGCAATCCGTTGGGCTGATTTTCTTACCCCAGTGAATTGACTAATTTATTTTACAGAATTGACTACATCAGCTAGTTATTTTAATGGTAAATCAAATTATGCTGGTCTTTTTTTTTTTTTTTTTTTTTCTTTCTCTTACTAAGTCTCCAACTGGCAAAGTGTTTAGGGTCAGAGGCACCTTAATTATCATCCAAAGTCAACCATTTATTAGCTGTGAAACCTTGGGCAAGTTCTCAACCTTTCTAGGCTTCCATCACTTTATCAGTAGAAATGCAGATGAGAGTAATTCCTACGGGGTTTAGTTCATGAGAGGATTAAATAGAGACAACTCTTTCCCTTCTAACACAATGACTGACCCTTAAGAGTATTGTTGAGCAATAGCTTCTGTAATTATATATATCCTTGCAATTGTTAACCTAATGTTTTATCTCTGTATTATCTTTGTGTTGTGACTTCCACTGAACTCCTTGATCTATGTCCTTTAGCTTCGTTCCAAGGTAGATAAAGTTACTTACTTGTTACTTATTAGATTTTGCTCCTTCATTTGAAGCTTAAACTGTTATAAAAATCGGCTCAAGTCTCTTATTCCCATCCCTGTCTTCTAATTATAGGCACTTTGAATGCATGTTCATTCATCTTTTTACTGCCAACCCCTTGCTATCATTCAGTACATGGGTGCTCTATGATGTTTGTTAAACTGAACGACTGGCCATGTCTCTATTCATCGTCCGTTCTCTGTTGAGCATCACTGTTAATGTCATGGACGGTATCATATTGATTTTTAATATGGTCTTTACACATATCGTTTGTGTATGTCATTTAATGCCGCCATTCTGTCAGTCTCTTTTCATCTGAATATGCCTTGTTAGTTCTACTCTTGACCTAGATCTCTTGCTTTTCTTAGAGGTTTTCACCACCCAGATAGGGGGGAATTGATTTTTTATTTTTTTACATTGTTTTCCTGTTAGTGCTATATCACAGACTTGTTCTGCCATTCCTGCCATAGGACTTTATCAAAAGACTTTCTTACTTTAACTTACACTCGTATTTCACTTCAAGGTATACATTTTACTCCCCCCCTTCCCCCCATCATTAATACATTACCATTTGACTCTGTCATTAGCCTGTCAATCTCTGAAACTCTTGAAGAAAAAAGAAAGACCTTATTTTAAATAGGCCCGATTCTTTGCTAAAGAGGTTAGTACACTCTCTACAATTCTATTCTTGTCAGGAATAGGCTTTTGCAATTATAAGGAAAAGAAATGATATTTAGAAGAGCTACCCAACCATGAAAGATCTAGGGAGGATAAAATAAGTGAAAGAAGGATGAAATCCACTATAAAGTTCTAGGGAAGCTTCCTTGCCTCATTCAAAAATAATGAAATAGATACCCCCAGGTGCCCTGGATGGCCAGACTGAGGCTCCAGGCGTGACATTTCCTTGAGAGAAAATGGTATTGGAGGTCCCTAAAGCTGAGGTTCCCCCATTCCATTGTTAGTGGTCAGAAAATGAAATCTTTTATATTTTAAAAATTTTTTTAAACATTTATTTATTATTGAGAGACAGAGAGACGGAGCATGATCATGGGAGGTGCAGAGAGGGGGAGACACCGAATCTGAAGCAGGCTCCAGGCTCTGTCAGCACAGAGTGGTGACACAGAGTGGTGACTCCCAATGGGGAGTGGGAGGGGGGGCTCGAACTCACAAACTGAGAGATCATGACCTGAGCCGAAGTCGGACGCTTAACCGACTGAGCCACCCAGGCGCCCCATGAAAATGAAACACTTTAAATCTGAATTTCTAGGTTGAGGTAATAGAGGCTGGGGTGATGAGGCTGGGTGAGAAAAAGAAATGGGGAACATTTAGTAACCGTTCCCAAAGAAGCGTTCTACAAATGTTAGTAAGCGCCAGGTCCTCCGTTTCCAGTGAAGTTAGGGAGAGACAATACGCTTGAAGTGCAGCAGGAGAGATTTATGCTAAAATTCAGACAGCCTGCCTGCGTTCTGAGGTTCTCGAATATGTTACTAAGCAGAGCAGGACTTGCCCCACAAACAAGGCTGGAGAGTTTTCCAAGATTCCGAGTCATTAGGCAGGGTTTCCAGGGACAGCAGTGCCACGGCCTCGATTGTTCCCCGAGATAATCTGACCTGATTCGCAGAAGAAAGCCTATGGAATTGTATTGACTCCAAACTTTACCTAAAAAGGGGGATAGCAACCAAGCAATGGAATAGGTCAGATCTTTCTGAAGATGGGGGCTCAGACTAGCCCATTTATTTCATAATTGTACAAATGCCGTAGCAGATGAAAAACCGCAGTTAACCTTCCTGAGCCAAACATGAGAAGAATTTATATTTCTGCTTAAAACTGAAGGACTTTCAATGCAAAGGAACTGGTAAGGCTGGATTTCAAAGTTTCATGTTGGGAATATCATACACAGACCGTAATGAGGGTAGAGGCGAAGGAAGCACATTCTTTAAGCTGCTTCCATGAAAAACTTCAATCAACTGCTAGCTTTTGCTTTGCAGATCTGTGACATATGTCCCTTGACCTTTACCAACTACCCTTTCACGTTTGACACTTAACGTTTCCTACATGATTAAAATTCAGCGTTAATTAATTTCAACAATATCAGTTAAGTTATATTTAGCCAAGAACACTCACTTTTGTCTTCTGTGAGTAGCATTGCAGTGTTATTACAAAGAGGTAGTCACGAGGGCAACAGATACGAGAAGAGAAGAATGATTCAGTGTGCAGATAATTGTTTCGAGTGAAATTTAGCTTGGTATTTTTGTTCCTGTCCTCAGTAGAACTGAGATTTAGCACCTCGCCTTGGCATTTAGCCCCCACCCCCACACAGGAGGAGGCTGTGCTGGGCGGGTGCTGAGAACGAGCCACACCAGAGTTAAATTATAGCTCAGTTCTAACACTGGCAAGAATTTTCTCTGGCCAGCTCTTGGGTGCAAAGCTGGTGATTCCAAAAGAGAGGCAAGGCATCCCTAGAAAGGATCTCCATATGGTGTGGCATCACCCTCACTGAGGGAGGTTGACACGGTTGTTTAAAGAGCATCACCCCAAAGGTGGTGACCATTCCCAAAGAAATCAGTGGAAGCCAGAATATTTAGACACAGCAGAGTTCTACTTCTAACCTTAAAATGTCACCTATAAGGTTGTCTTATTGGTGGGTTATTCTGCAATGTGACCAAAAAGCTCACAGGAAATGGAGAGAGCCTAAGAAATGTGACCTCTTTCCCTGAGTTTTACATTTTTATTAGTTTATTTATTCCATGCTCTTTTAACTCTGGGAAAAGACTAGGATAAGGATATGGATATGCAAATCTTGCCTTTACCTGAAGCTCAAAATGCTATAGAGCCATTACAACTGCTGCTTTTGGGGATGTTAGCATGAAATCATGGTCTGCAAGTTTACTGTGCCACTGAAACCCTTGCCCTTTAGATCCATGTACAAAACAGGAAGAGAGAAGCTCTCCATTTGGTAGATAGTACAGATAGAGCACAATTCATATGTGACTCACCCATATATGTCTCACTGAACAGTCAGTAATAATAATAGTAAATTGAATTTTGGGGTTCTTTAGACAGTAGCTATTAAAAACAATTAAACAAAGGAAAACAACTTTGTAGAATTTTCATTTGTGTATGACCAAACGTTTTGCCTCCCAGAATTCAACTTTTGTAGTCTAGAATCTAGTTCCATGCCCTTGTCTCATCCTTTACCTATGAGGGCACTTGATCCCTGGCAGATTCTGTGTTCCTGCCCACCCCATAGGAAAAATGAAAGCCAAGGATGTAGGTAGCTCTTTTCCAGTAGCAAGCAATTCAACATCAAGCCACATTTCTTCTGCTTGTGTCCCTAATAGAATGTCCCTGTCCTAGTAATTGGCCTTGAGTCTGAACCTGAGGCCAAGTCTAGGTAGGCCAGGACCTACCTAGCTTGGAGGTCCAAGCTATTTGGACCACCAAATACCTATCGTGGTCCTAGTGCACGGGAACCTAACCAGCCCTTCAGGACAGGGTCTATGTTTTGTTTTGTTTGCTCAATTTCCTCCCTGCCAGCTCCCCACTGACTCCCAGTTCTGAGATCTTGTCTTATAATAATGGTCTTATTACCACCAAAAACCTCTCTGGTTCCAATCTCCAGCTCAAGCCTCTGACATGAGTCCACTCTGGGCTCCCGGTCAGCTGGTCCTGCCTATTACTGGTCACAGCAGCCCTGAATATGTCCACTTCCGGCAGTCACTGAGCCTTCTGGTTATTCTGATTCACCTTTCAAACTGGACTGACTCCCACACCTTCCACTGAATAAATTGCTAGGAGCTCATGTACCATCCCCATGGGCTCCTCAGTTCCTGGTCCTGGTTCTTCCTCCCATTCTGTCCTTCTGCAGTTGACTTTGGCCATGGCCTGTGATGAAGTAATGCCAGAAGAGGCAGAGCTTCAGTATTTAGAGGATCAAACACAGATGAAAAAGGGAAAATCATACTGTATATTTAGGAGCAAATAGCATTTTTAAGAGTGGGAAGACTTTATAAAAAAAAAATGTAGTGCCTTCTAAATCTTTTTGGCATCACTTGGTTTAATATAAGATGGAAACATTTTTGTTTCAAATATTTACTTTCAAATTAAAATTCCAAACTTGAAAATTCTGTGTTTTGCAATGTTTCTTTGGTGGGCCAAATAGGGGGCTTTTCAAACTCCTTGAGATTAAGTAATTTTATTTTGTAATTTAGTTTTCTGTCTGTTTTTACATTTGAAGGTGTTACACAATGGCCTCATTATGGAGATGAAGCATCCGACCGTGGGGAAGATCTCAGTCCCAGGTTTGAAAACTTTGGTTATTTTCCTCAATACCTTCCTTCATTAATTATTCCCTGTGCTGATCCCTGCGGGTAGCTGGTGATTCCCCAAACAGTTTGTCAAGACATTATCCAACTTCTTCATTTGGATGAAAGGGAAACCTTAGAATCTTACCCACAAGCACATATACCTAGGCTACGGACTTGTGTCTTCGTTTTAACGAATATCTGATTGCCCTGGTAACCAAAATTGCTCATATTATCTGACTCCATTTTATGTAATCACATGCTCACAAAACTACACAATGTAACTGCCGAAGATAGACAACAATAGATGTGGCAACTATTCTGAAATTACACATGGTTCATAGGTGAATGGGAAGGTAAGCCAGGCACAATGGAACTGGCATCCAGGGAAGGCTAGTGGCTGCTCAGACCAGGACATTTTTTTTCCTGAACTATGATTTACGGTGAGGATCTCAGCTTTGTAGATAAGGAAACAAAATATTTTCACTTAACTCAAAATACATTGAATTTTTCTAAGTTGACTCATACCAAACAAACTCACTAAGACATTTTGGTCCGAGCCAAAATGCCAACTTTTTCACTTCCGGGAGAGAGTTCTCTTTCCAGCAGCCAGAAGCCTCAGAGCATCCAAACTGTAGTGAGAGCTCATGACCAGCTTGCTACCCCGACAAATCTCACTTCTCTAACAACCATAATGTTACTGTTCCTCAGCTCAGTTGTCTCTACTTGGGGCACTGCTGGGAAAACACACCATGTTCTTGTTCCTCGGGTCCCTCTTTTATAGGCTATATATAAACCATACACTTATTTTTGTCTTTTCTTCTGACAGAGGATAATGAAATTAGTTAGGATACAATTTTGGTCATTGTTTACTTGAAGCTCAGTGCTGGTTACCTTGCTTGAAATTTGGGCATTCCCCAAACCCCTCACTCACCTGAGTCAAAACAGCATAGAAGGGTGCCTGGGTGGTTCAGTCAGTTAAGTGTCCAACTTTGGCTCAGGTCATGATCTCCCAGTTTGTTAAGTTCCAGCCTCACATCAGACTCTCTGCTGTCAGCACAGAGCCTGCTTTGGATCCTCTGTCCCCCGTCTCTGCCCCTCCCCCATGCTTGCTCGCTATCTCTCTCTCTCTCTCAAAATAAATAAACAGCATAGAATATTTACTTCTCTAGGTATCAGATGGCACTTATTGAATAACTGCTATTGTTAGGTATTATGTAGCTATAATCTAATTTCAAGATTCAGGATCAGCTTGATAACAAAGTCCCAGAACAGATCAGATCATGACCATTGGTGCAAGAAGGAAAAGAAGAGGAAAGTGGGATGATAAAGTAAGTTGAAAGAGAAATTCTTATGTACAGGAGTATAAGGACCACTGTCTGGGAATTAAGGAAGGTAACTAAGAGAGAGAGAGAGAGCAGGTGTAAGCATGTCAGAGACTGGAACCACATGTGAACAGGGAAATGCTATGAGATGTAGACATGTGGTGGAGGAAAAATAAAAGAATTATCATAAAAGCTAAGACAGTCACTTGTTGACTCATATTACTGAGCATACTCCATATACACATTCCATGGGCAATGCTTTGGGTCCTGGGAATGTAAAAATAAACCAGACCTGACCACATGAAGCTCAAACTCAATGGAGAGTCAGGTAATAAAAGCAACCAACAAATGTTCTGGTAAGGGTTAAGTCATGATAAGTGCAAAAAAAAAAAAAAAAAAAAAAAGAAAGAAAGAAAGGACAGACCATGTATTGTCGTAGAGAATAATGGAGGCAGATGGGACTTACATTAGTTTGAGTGATCAGAGAAAGCCTGGTCACCTATCAATGGAGAATTGAAGGATAATAAGAAGTTGACATTTGAAGAGTAGGGGAACGGTATACCAAGCAGAGGGACCAGCATGTGAGAAGACTCTGAGTTGGGAAAGAGCAGGGTGTTATTTTAAGCCAATAAGAAAGGTGAGGTAAGGAGTGGGAAGTCAGACTGCAGAGAGAGGCAGAGCCGGGACACCCTGCCAGATGTGGTTTTACTCTAATTTGATGCAGGGGAGTGAAATGGCACAATTTATAACTAAAAGCAGGCAGTCACGTTTGGAAGTTGTTACGGTACTTCAGGTGATTCTGTTCTTAAGTTAGGGTCATGGCAATAGCAGTGAAGAGTGGGGGTGGTCAAAAAAATTTAATCAGTGTTTTCAGTGTGAGGAGATCTTAAAAAATATTTTCTCTAATATTTTTTATTTTTTTATTTTTACTTTTTAAATGTTTACTTATTTATTTATCTTGGGGGGGGGGTGCAGAGAAAGAGGGAGAGACAGAATCCCAAGCAGTTCCATGCTATCAGCACAGAGCCTGACAGGGGGCTTGATCTCATGAACCGTGAGAGAATGACCTGAGCTGAAATCAAGAGTCTGACACTTAATTGACTGAAGCACCTAAGTGCCCCTATCCAGCAGTTTTTAATTTTAATTTTTAAAACAGTGGAATTGAGTTCCAAGTGAAACCTCAATATCTAAAATATATTAAAGCAGAGTTCTGCTGGTTGAGAGGTTAGCACACTAACTGTTAAGCTTTCTTCCACTGCTTCCATCAGGCTGTCTCCTCCAAACACCTGCTTGGAACCATGGGATCTAAAGAACATTCAAGAACCTCTGATGAAACTTTATTCTACAAGTTTACAGATGAGATCATAGTCATTAATATCCTCAATACATGGGAGGAAAGGGTAAACATTTGAAAGTTAATTATAGTTGTTGGTATAGGAGGGAGAAAAGTAAGTCAGTGGTCAACCTACAATGAAGTTATTGGTTCTGGCACTCTCTCAATCAATCAGATGTGAATTTGTTGGCTTTCCTGGCAAATGAATGAACATCAATCTTGGGGAGAGAGAAATATTTTTTTTTAGATTCCTAAGGAAAAAGCATACCCTTTTTGCTCATTTTATTTTATTTTTAATTTTTATTTATTTATTATTTTTTAATGTTTATTTTTTGAGAGAGAGAGAGAGGAAGAGAGAGAGCACAAGCAGGGGAGGGTCAGAGAAAGAGGGAGGCACAGAATCTGAAGCAGGCTCCAGGCTTTGAGCTGTCAGCACTGAGCCCCATGTGGGGCTGAATTCATGAACCGTGAGATCATGACCTGAGCAGAAGATGGACACTTAACTGACTGTGCCACCCAGGTGCCCCCCTTTTTGCTCATTTTAATTTATAAGTGTATCACTTAGCTACTGTGATGATAATGCTGTGTAACAAATAACCACAAAAATCTCAGTTCCATTCAAACATAAGCATTTATTTATTCCACACAAGTAGACCAGGTAGGGGGTAGCCAAGCTGGACTTGCCTGGGTGACTTTGCTTTTGGGTGCAGGTCTGGCCAAGCGTGGTTCCTCACTATAACATGGGCTCAGCTCTGCCCCACGTATCTCTCACATTCTTCACATGGCAATGGCAGGAAAATAAGAAGGCAAACAGAAACCACAAGGCCACAGAAGAACCGATGCATAACTAGCAGACCCTTCTGTCGGCATTCCATTGGCCAAAGCAAGTTTTAGGCTGTGTTCCAAGGAGTGGAGGAATGTTTCTCTCTTTTTAAGAGAAATTGCAGAGTTACATGGAAGCCTGGGCAAAGAGGGGTAAATAATTGAGGCCAAAAATTCAATTTACCACAATACAATTCTCAGATCTTCAGCTCTTTCGTTTTTATCTGTTATTTTTATCTTTATTTCCCTTTGGAAAATACTATTTTTGTTTCTTTAATTTCTGTTGAGTTCAGGCATATTTTTGGTATATCTACTTTATTGACTTACCTTGTATCCGTTCTATAAGATTATCAGTATAGGAAATCTCAGATTTCTGGTGAAATGGATATGTTTAGGTTATTTTTGGAATTAGCATCTGAGCATCTCTTGAGAGCAGCACATTTGGACCACCCGTGAAAGAGGAGAGACAATTCTGCTTATGGATGTCAAAAAAGAAGTTGCTGTTGTATTTCCTAACTCACTGTATCCTACTGCGAGGCCACTCAGACAGCGTAAGAGGTATTAAATGTAAAGGGAATTTATAAGTAAATAATTACATTTTTTCCTGTGGATTTCCCCTTTCACTGATTGTATTTACCTATGATAGTTCTGCCTTTCTTTGTAAAGGATGTCCCCATTGGACAAGTTTTAGGCTATAGTTTGAATGCTGCAGAAACACCTCTAATTCTCCCACAATGCCTCAATGAGGTGAATCTGCCAAAACAGGAAACCCAGAGTGGAGTTAAAAGTGATATTATGCTACATTGTGTTCTAGTTGGCTAGTGGAGACATGTTTTTGAATTCATTAAATGCAGTTTATATATTTATATATGTATCTTTACATTTCCAATAAAAATCCTTATTAACATTACCTAAAACTACCTATTTAAATTTCCTTTAATATTAAGGAATTTCTTGTGACCTTTACTGAATTTTCTATACAATGCACTAATTTGAAAAGTTTTCTTAGTCAGTTCTAGAAATATGTCTCTTGAAGAACAGCAGTAATTCTTTTAAAAAATTTTTTTTTAAATTTTATTTAAATCCAAGTTAGTTAACATATAGTGTAATAATGGTTTTAGGAATAGAATTTAGTGATTCATCACTTACATAGAACATCCAGTGCTCATCCCCACAAGTGCCCTTCTTGACGCCCACCACCCATTTAGCCCATCCCCCCCCACTTCCCCTCCACCAATCCTCAGTTTGTTCTCTGTATTTAAGAGTTTTTTATGGTTTGTCTTCCTCTCTGTTTTTATCTTATTTTTCCTTCCTTTCCCCTAGGTCCATTGTTTTGTTTCTTAAATTCCACATGTGAGTGAAATCATATGATATTTATCTTTTTCTGACTGACTTATTTCACTTAGCACAAAACATTCAAGTTCCATCCACATTGTTGCAAATGACAAGATTTCATTCTTTTTGATCCCCAAGTAATGTTCCATTGTGTGTGTGTGTGTGTGTGTGTGTATATATATATATATATATATATATATATATATATATATATTACATCTTCCTTATCCATTCGTCACTCAATGGACATTTGGGCTCTTTCCATACTTTGGCTATTGTCAATAGTGATGCTATGAACATTGGGGTGCATGTGCCCCTTCAAATTTTGTATCCTTTGGATAAATACCTAGTAGTGCAATTGCTGGGTTGTAAGGTAGTTCTATTTTTAATTTTTGAGGAAACTCCATACTGTTTTCTAGAGTGGCTGCACCAGTTTGCATTCCCACCAGCAGTGCAAAAGAGTTCCCTTTTATCCACATCCCTGGCAACATCTGTTGTTTCTTGAGTTGTTAATTTTAGCTACTGACAGGTGTGAGGTTGTGTTTTTGATTTGTATTTCCCTGATGATAAGTGATGTTGAGCATCTTTTCATGTGTCTGTTAGCTATCTGAATATCTTCTTTGGAAAAGTGTCTGTTCATGTCTTTTGCCCATTTCTTTACTGGATTATTTGTTTTTTGGGGGTGGTGAGTTTCATAAGTTCTTTATAGATTTTGGATACTAACCCTTTATCCAATATGTCACTTACAAATATCTTCTCCCATTCCATCTATTGCATTTTAGTTTTGCTGACTTTTTTTTTCCCATGGGGAAATTTTTATCTTGATGATGTCCCAATAGTTCATTTTTGCTTTTGTTTCCCTGGCCTCCACAGACATGTCTAGTAAGAAGTTTCTCTGTCCGAGGTCAAAGAGGTCAGCAATAATTCTTATACAATATTTATTGCACCATTTTTAGAGATGATAAATCCACACCATTCCCTTAGGTGCTCAGTTTAGAGCTCTCATATAGGATACTAATTGATCAATACCTTAAAGGTCTTGGTCAATCAATTTTAATATTCTTTTAACAAGGATAGGAAATTATTAACCTCTTCAAAATTTCTTTTAGCTACTTAAATAATTATTGTAAGTACTTAATACATTGTTTCAATATTTGTAATCATTATTGATACTAAAGTGAGTAGTACGATCTAAATTATTCCTTTTATTAGTTTATATCTGTTGCAACATACTCCCTTTTCATATCATTTCCCACTACCTCCAATCTATAGTCAATAATTAAGAAAGAAATTTCATTTGTGTGGATACATGTCTTTGAAAACATATGAACTAGTTAATGTTCATGAACTATCTGTAAGTATGAGTCGTAGTTAAGCTCATACCATTGTTCTTTATTTCATATATTGTTCATTAAACTACTCTCTCATTTGAGCTTTAAAGCCTATTTGACAGTTTTAAAAGTGGAAAGAGACTAAGAAAAATTAATTCTTAGTGGGGATATAAATGACAAAATGCATCCTATCTCTCTTTGCCAGGCTTAAATATTCTGGTATTCCAAGAGTCCCCAGGAGGGCAACGTTCATTAGTCGCAGGTCACCATTAGTTTAATGACGGAGGTATCAGCACAGTGAGCACAATGTACTAATATGCTCATAATTAACTAATGTAACCTGAGAACTGAGTTGAGTAGTAAAATCTCAAACACACAAACTTCACTCTATGGTCTTCTATTGGCTAGATGAAGCTCTGGTAATAGAGCTGTGCCCAGATCAGGCTCAGTCGCTCAGGAGGCTTACACTTCACCAGGGAGGGCTTATTGGACTAGAAGGAAAAGGGGAACCAGAATTTCCATGGAGAACCTGAGGCCACAGCAGGGTGCTGGGAGAGCACAGACCAGGGAGACCTCATCTAGTGTGTGGCATCAGGGGAGGCTTCCCTAAGAAGTGAAATGTACAGACACACAAAAAATGGCCAGCTGTCAGTTGGCAAATCTGGTGTGGGCTGTGGGGGCCTTCAGGAGGCCATGCTGGTGTACAGGAGGAGCTGAGGAAGGGCTCAAAGGGACTAAGTGAGAGGGGCAGGTTCACAGTCACCCTGACGAGGTAGGCAGAGGCAGGAAGAATAAGACCTAACACAGAACTAATGACCAAACTAAAAACAAATCAGAATGTAAAGGAGATCTATGCCAAGGTCTCTGAGGTCCTTAGTATCTGGAGAAGGGATCTGGAAGAGGAGCTCAGGTAGAAGCCTCAACCTGGTTTGGCAGATGTTCTCACTGACTGCTTTTAGGTATAATTTCTAGAAACCTTCTAACTCCATTGGAGATTTTTGTAAAACTCATAATGTCCTGAAGTTTAAACTATGAAACTGATAGCAGTTTGTATGTAATTGCTAAATTAAAAAGTAAGTTAAAGTTCACACCACAACATTTCATCAAAAAGAGATTGGCCATTATATAAACATCACCTTATTTGTGACTGTAGTGGAAAGATATTCCACTGGTTATCACATTCCAAAGGACTGCCCGTTTCCAAGACGCCATTTGTCATTTGCATCTTGTAATTCTGCTGCCCATTGGCCTTTTAGCCAGAGTGGAACATGCTGTCCTCCATGGTCTATGTAGGTGCCAAATCACCTTGGTTTTGAGTTCCAAACTTCAAAGGCTGTCACTGAAATAGAGTTTGATGTGTAACTCTAAACTTTCTCACCATAACCATTTACAGATACTTCCCTGTGTGTACTGCAATTGTCCGATTCCAGTAGCACTTCTGGGAAGTATTTTAATGGGGAGTGTGTCAGTGCTCTTAAAGGGAAGTAGTCTTCTGTGCCTGTGAAGGGATTTTATTATTTATTTATTTATTTACTTATTTATTTTAAATGTGTTATTTTTTTAATATAATTTATTGTCAAATTGGTTTCCATACAACACCCAGTGCTCATCCCAACAAGTGCCCTCCTCAGTGCCCATCACCCACATTTCCCTCCTCCCCTTCCCCCATCAGCCTTCCGTTTAAGTGTCCATCAACTGATGAATGGATCAAGAAGATGTGAAATGATTTTAAATTGAATTACCCTTGCCTGCTTGTACCCTGATCTGTGTTTTTCAGCAAGCAGCTCTAAGTTCTTTCATTTTATTTTTTTAAGTTTATTTATTTATTTTGAGAGAGAGCAAGAGAGCAAATGAGCCTGAGCAGGGGAGGGGCAGAGAGAGAGAGAGAGAGAGAGAGAGAGAGAGAATCCCAAGCAGCATCCACGCTGTCAGCACAGAACCCAATGTGGGGCTTGAACTCATGAACCGTGAGGTCATGTCCTGAGCTAAAATCAAGAGTCAGATGCTTAATTGACTGAACCACCCAGACACTTCTTTAAGTTCTTTTAAATAAAACTTTTGTTAAGTCTTTTCCCCATAATATTTTAACATTCGTATTTGGACTCTGCAACAGTTTTTAACTAGTCAGTGTTGGGGCAGGAAGGACAATCACTGCTGTGAGTTAATGGAGCTCAAACCAACTTATTGGAATATTGATGTCTGGATTTTATAGTGAAATTTGAAAAAGTTGAATGTACTTCTGTGATTACCTGACATTTTTTTTTTATTTCTTTAAAAAAGTTTTTTTAAACATTTATTTATTTTTGAGAGACAGAGTGAAAGCAGGAGAGGGGCAGAGACAGAGGGAGACACAGAACCAAAAACAGACTCAAGACTCCACACTGTCAGCACAGAACCCCACAGGGGCTTGAACCCACAAACCATGAGATCATGACCTGAGCTGAAAAGTCAGATACTTAACTGGCTGAGATACCCAGGTGCCCCTATTTTTTAATTTCTGAATGTTTTGCAAGACTTTTTATAAATGATGAACATCCTTCTTTTGTAAGCTTCTGGAGGACAAAAATATCATTTGAAATCAAACCAGCACCCTCTATACCAACTAAATAATTAATAGACATTTTCTGGGTGATGATTAGAATAAAAAACTATTAGGTGAAAAATAATTAAAAACATGATTTGTGACAATTTTAAGCAGTATGGATTTTTTATGAACAGATGGACTATTTAGGAACAGAATAACGTGGAAGTTATCTGAAAGAGATTTATTGTACATTTTTAGTTTGTTTCCAGTTTGAAGTACACACTTTACATGGAGTGACCACCTAGTCTCTTGTATCGTCACCAGTCTTCCTCCGCTAAGCTTTCATGTCGTCCTTGTGCTTTTAGCTGTTTTATTCCCTTTAGATAGAAACTTAGTGTCTCTGAAATCACATACCCTCAAAGTGCAGTTACATTTCTACAATCGTTTACAGCAATGGACAAAGCTGTCACAGATCTCACCAGGGAGAAAGAAAAATTAAGAGGAACCAAAGTTTCAGCTTGTATCCCTCCATAAAGTTTAAAAATGTCGGTGTGCTCGTAAGGAATCCTATGTAAAGCCAATCTGAGAGTGGAAGGTGAGATAAGTTATTTCTTCCAGGTAGAAAAATCTTTCAGATGACAACAGGAAGAGTGTGTAAAGTTTTCATGTTGTGTGTAGTACTCAATCTATCTTCTAGAAAGAGCATACTCCTTCGGGGACCAGGTTAAGCTGTAAAGAGAGGAAACAGATGAAAGCAAGGTTCTACAGGCTGTCAACAGAATGAGAGAAAGCTGGCAGGGAAATGAATTTTCAAATAGACTAGCCATGGTACTTCCCAAAGTCCTCAATTATTTTTAACTTTATTAAACCCTTAACCCATGGCAATGTACTGAGAGTTAAATAAATCAGTGTATTCCCAGGTGATTTGACATTGAGTGCCTGCAGCCTTCTCTGGCATTCTTGTTACAATGAGGCAGGGCCGTAGACATTGTTATCCTTTAGTGAGAAATGAATAGCACAGTGACTTCCCTTCCTAGGAGAGCAGGGAGGAAGCAGAGGAGGAGTGAATCGCATCTCCAGGAATGTCTTTCCATAAGGAACTGGAGAAGCCCTAAGAGCCAAGTTACTGTCGCTGATATGACTTAGGGATCTCCATCAACTATGCTTATCTGTGCCATGAGGAAGAAATATTTTGTGAGAGCTGGGCTTTCATGCTCAGGGAATTCATGTTCCTGTTAGTAGGGACTGGGAAAATGGCCAAGATCTCAGTTGTTCCTCTTCAACCTGTCCTCATCAATCTCAGCACTGAGATAAGTGAATCTGTCTAGTAGACAATAAACTCTTGTTGCAAGTCAGTCCTAAGTTATCAATAAAGTTCTGGGGCGCAGAGTTGTTTTCACTATTAGGAAGTGACATGTAGGCTGAAGACTTTTTCTGGGTGAATATTTAATTGGAGGTGTTTTCTCCAACTATCACTCTGCAGAATGATCCTTGAGGTTAGGGGTGTTTGAAATCATCTGAGAAGACCACTGAATGTTGAACAAAATCTAGAAATCCAAACCAAACAAAATAAAAACAAATGGCTACACGAAGAGTGGGAGTCTCAGGGATGGTTAAGCATTTTTGGTTATTTTGTCCTAAAAGGTGGATGGATTAGATGTCTTCTGGGATCCGTGCTAGAGTCCTTGCTGCCCTAGTAGCAGCCAACTTACATTGGGTACCCAGAGAAGTCTTTTTCTGGATCAAATTTAAATACAGACTTTCTGATGGGTCTTTAGAGGATCAATTAATTAAATGTAATTAGGCATGTACATTGGCTGGAGAAGTAAAATCAGATGTCATCTAATAGCTAAGTACAAAAAAAGTTAAAATAATCTTTCAGTTTAGACTTCCGTGTTATAGAGTTACCTTGGATAGTCAAGAAGTGACACTACTTTTGCCTCCAAGTGGGCTTCAGCCTAGAGTGAATTGCTTGGCTTCATTACCATTTTATTCATGGCTGGAGAGCCAGTCCTCTCTGAGAGAAATGGCTTTGCTCTCCTCTAGCGCTCCCAGGTAGGAACTCTTTGGTTCATGAAGAGGTGACAATCGGGCTGGATCCAAGAAAGTTGTTTTCTTTAAATATGCTTCCTTAATGTCAAGATACATTCCTGTTAAGACTTAGCCAGAGAAAACATCGGAGTAAGCCATCTTTTTGTTTAAAAGGATGATAGTTTAATTTTGACTAGGCCTACAGTGTTATGTTAATATTAATGAGAAGTATTGGTGGAGGTGAAGAAATGGTAGTAAAGGGTTAGATAAGAACCTGCAGCCATCTTAACACAACCAATAGGTCATGGGCAATATCCCATGTATCACATCACCTCCAAACCATAAGGATTTACTTGGCTTTGAGCTGGGCGCTTGGGGTTCATTGCTCATCTCTTTCTCTGTAAGAGTGATGCTATCTTTTGTGTGTGAATTATGTATCAGCTTCTATGGAACCAAATTTCCGTGTTGTCGTGTCTTTATCTGCTATGGCATCACTAGTCAGCGTGTCTCTGGGCTCATCCTTTGAGCCCAGAGGGGGCATAGAGGGGGAGGGATGAGGCACTTTGAAGTGCTCCCCCAGCTTGTCCTTCATCAGAATATCATATAAGGTGCAGTGGGCTCTTGGAATGGCCCAACAATTAGTCTAACCCACTCAGAACCCTGTGTCTGTTGAAAGTGTCCCTAGGAACCCTATTCTCCAGTTCATTACAAGAAACCAAGTGCTTTTCAAACAATTAAGCAAAAACCTAATTTTAATTAAATAGGAAAGGAAAAATTAATCCAAGATATTTTAGGGATTTGAAGAGAGTGTATGGCCATGTACTGACAAGTAAGAGAAGCAGTACCCTGTATAGATTTAGAGACTGTCCTCAGCACAGTCCGCCCCCCACCCCCTCCCATTAAGCCCTCAAAGACCTAACCTGTTTTCTCTTTGTTGCTGGGCCTTCAAGTTTGCATGTGACCTTAAGTGATTCACTTTGCCTTTTAGTGTCTTGTCTTGATGTTCTAATGGGATTGATCTTTTCGGCCTTTCAATTTAAAGGAAAGATGCAATTCACCATACTGCATGCAAATATGTTTTGTGAATAGATTTTAATGACTTCATTGCTGGGGAACATTCAAATTGGAAACAAGGGACTATAAGGGAACATCTGTTGAGTCTTTCTCTATACATGGTACATATATGAGCCCTTTATAGACACAGTGTGTTTAATCTCCAGGACAATTCAGTTAACCATTCATTATTTTTCTTTTAAGTTTATTTGTTTATTTTGAGAGAGAGAGAAAGAGAGAGAGAGAGAGAGAGAGTGCACACAGGAGTGGGGGAGGGGCAGAGAGAGAGGGAGAGAAGATAGTCCCAAGCAGGCTCTATGCTGTCTAGGTGGAGCCCAGCGGAGGGCTCAATCTCACCAAATCCTAAGATCTATGACTTGAACTGAAATCAAGTCAGACGCTCAACTGACTGAGCCACCCAGGCGCTGCTTATTATCATGTGCATTTTTACAGATGGGAAAGTTGACACTCGCTGAGTGTTGCAGGGTCACTGGGAACCCACATCTGGGTATCCTTGAACTCTGTCCTCTTTTTCCCGATTACTACCATCTCCTAAAGTTGAGCCAATCATTGAGTTTTTACCTTACAACTTTAGTCTCTCACAGGAAGACCCCTTAATGTATCTTAAATGTTTCATTTAAAAAAGATCAGCTAGGCAATTTATTTAAAGAATGCTTAAATTTCAAGAATTTGAACTTAGAGACTATTTCCTTTGGGAATTAAGTTTGTCTTTATTTTTTATTTTTTATTTTTTACCAAGTCTATAATTATGTTTCTTTGAAAGACAAAAAAGTCTTTGGAAAATATATTGTTAGGCCATTTTGATATTCTCAAGAGCATGGAAGTGTAAATGCACCAAAACATGTGGGTTACATTTCCCTCAAGTTGTGCCGTTTTCACACATTAACAGAAAAGCAGTTTGAAAGGGAAAAAAAAGAGAAATGTTTGGGATGTATATGCAGATTTCAATCATCAAAAAAAAAAAAAAAAACTGAAGATGTTAAGCTGTCACCCTGACTTACCCAGATTTCTCATCTTTCCTATGATCTGACCATGGCCCTGGTGCTGTGTGGGCAAATTTCCTCTGGCTCACAGGGGACTGATTTTGTTTTAAAGTCAGAACCTGGTTCCCTTTGAGTAACACTAATTAAACTGCAAACAATTTGGTGTTGGTATAAGAAAGTTAAGATGATTTTCTTTTCAAGTGAATGGTTGGTACTATATCTAGAGCAAGAATTTAAAAAGTAATTAGTGACAAATTCTGTAAGGTTCTACTTATATGAAATACCTAGAGTAGTTAAGTTCATAGAGACAGGAAGTGGAAGATTGGTTGCCAGGCTCTGGGGGAGGGATGAATGGGGAGTTAGTGGTGAATTGGTACAAAGTCTCAGTTGGGGATGATGAAAAATTTCTGGAAGTGGGCAGTGCTAATGGTTGGACAACAGTGTGAATGCCCTTAATGCCACAGAACTGGACACTTCGGTAAATTTTATATTATCGATATTTTGTCCCAATAAAAATATGGTTGCTAAAAAAATGTAGCTAACTTCTAAGTTGTTTTCCTGTGTACATGTGATCTATCCATGTGGTGTGCATCCAAGGATGTGGAGTGGAGTGCATGTAGACTTAGCCAGTGAGACCTGAGTGCAAAACCCGGCTCTGCAGATTATAAATGGAGATAATAGACAGCCTCCCTTGTCTGACTCAGTGACCTATCTTATCTGTAATACAAAATCACACACTGCGACTTAACAATCGTTAAATACTATGTGCCAAAGTTCAGCACATAGAAGGAGTAAGTGGAAGCATGCTGTAGATAATTAATAAACTCTGTTTTTAAGTTTTTTTTTTAATTTATTTTGAGAGAGAGAGAGAGTAGGGGAGGAACAGGGAGAGAAGGAGAGAGAGAATCCCAAGCAGGCTCCAGGATGTCAGCACAGAGCCTGATACGGGGCTCGAACTCACAAACTGTGAGATCATGACCTGTGAGATCATGACCAAGATCAAGAGTCAGACGCTTAACTGACTGAGCCACCCAGGTGCCCCAATAATTAATAAACTCTTAACAGTACCTGCAGCAACAAAGACTCTTGGGGAGAAATAAAACTAGCCACGTTATTAGTTATTTGTCAAATTTTAAAAGTGGAAATAATCATGGGCATTTTCTCTAGGTCAGATGTGATGCAATGATACAAATGACGCAAATCATTCTTTTTTTGTTTCACAAACTTTTGTCTGGGATCTACTCTGTGCCAAATGTAGGCAGACAAGGAACTCGGTCTTGTGGTTGCATTTGACAGCGACCGATCCGGGGAAATGCCCTGGGGATACGGAAACGGTGGCACAGTCACTGCCAGTTGTGTGTGTTAGGACAAACCAGCCTCTTTATTCATCTTCCAGGTAGGTGCTCTCGGATAAATATGTCATGCGTGGAGTCAGTGGAGACGGTGTAGCGTGAAAGCATCCTTCCCAAACAGCATTGTTCTCCGACAAAACATGCAGGTGAAAATAATAATTCAGGGATGGCAGCTGATGATGTAACAGTTTGTTTAAGGGAAATTAGAGAAGGGCTGTGACGCCGTGCGACATTTCCAAAATATACTCTGCAGACCCCATGGTTTCTTGAAGTCTTAATAATTGTCCCAGCAAGACATGACTCTTGTCAAACAGCTTTGGGAAACCTATGTTAAACAAAGGTCAGTGAATGTTCTACTTTTCTCAGAACTATGAACATTCTAAGATATGTTTTCGGTCACTAAGAGGGAGATACTAAATGCCCCGTTTCCTTACGTTATTTGACAGTGGAACCTTTTTCTCCCCCAAAGCTCATGGAAAAGCATTTTGTGGGTTACCCCACTGGGAACATGTGTCCCTTAGAGCCACATGGGACAGGTTGTAATGGTCATTTACTGGATAAATTTGGCTAGTTTACAGTTAGAAAGGGAGGGGAAACCAGCTAAGAAAAGTGTCCCTTCTCTGAAGGGTAGAGTTTTCTCTTGTTTCTTAGCTCAAGGGACCCAGGCGTCCTGAGGAATATTAGAAGATTTTTTTCTTTCTTTTGTGAGGGATGAACACCCAGAAACACTGGGCAGGAGAGGGTCAGCCAGGAGCACAGCCATGGGGGCTTCAGGGGGGCCAGCAGGCTGTAGCGTGGAGGTGGGGCGCCTTCCCTCCGAGCTGGTTCAGCCCCGGCCAGCGAGAGCCACATTGAGCAGTGAAAGGCACTGGGCACGGATTGAGGGCAACACTGAAGTGCAGATCAGGAATAGCTCACACGGTGATGCTCTTGCTCTAGGAGCAAAAACTATCCTGGGATCTAAAGGAATCACTTAAGGAGGAACACTTTCTCTTCATCGCTCCGCAGTAACGCTGCGTTAGGGGGATTCTGCACAATTGTTCTTACGCTGGCTTAGAAAATGGAGTTGATTAAGTGAAAGGAAAATTTTTAAATGTGACAAAGATGATGAGGTGATTAAAGGGTAGAATTTAAGTGGCGAGATGTGGAGAATTTAAGATGTATGACTGAGTAGCGATGACAGTGGGGTATATGATAGCTGCCTATAAATACCCAATTAATTGCCTAATGCGGCAAATGAGAAGAAACAGGCTTTAAGCACAAAAGGGAAACTTGAATTGAAGTCTGTTAGGGAAACATTATTTACCAGTAAGGGTGATTTGACTGCCTTCACACAGGAAGTCAGTGGAGTTATTTGGGCAAAGATTCAGGATGATACTTTTCTTGCTTATAAAATCCTGAGGCCAACAAAGTTTCTTTCTTTAAAGTGAATACATACATCTTCATGTTTCTTAGGAGCAGAAATTGCAGACTGGAGAAACACGTTTAATTTGCGGCAGGGTATTATGAGCTGGTAGCAACGCTTACGGTTGTTTTCAGCCTCTAGATGCGTTTTCCCTTAGGCTGAATTATAAGTAATATTCTTGGTGGTAAGAATCATAGAAAATTTACGCATTGTGTTCTACTGCGTGGGGAGGTACGCTTGTGATGTAAAGCATAAGAAGAGTTACTTAAGGGAACACTCGCTAAAACTAGCCAACAGTCAGTGTGATTAGGCATCTGGTGCTTGACAGAGATCGTCTCTAATTATCACATCGACATTCTGAGGGAGTCCTTAGTATCCCCATTTTACAGATGAGCAAACTGAGAAATTAAATAACTTGACCAAAGTTATTTGGTAACTTGCAAACTTACTCCAGTAAATTGCAGACCCGGAATTTGCATTCAATTCTGAGTTACTCAAAACTCCATGCCCTTTTATTGCGATGTTATGCTGCCTCCTGAAGGCATTTTTGATCATCGCTTTTATACACTTTAGACCAATGGCTTAGTGTATATGAAGTACTCCTGAGAGTGAAATGGTCTGCTCATGTGTGCGAGTGCATGGTCACTAAGACTGTTGCCCACACCCAGAGCAGATAATGCTATGGCATGGCTGGAGCCAAGCACTTGCACGGGGAATGAACTAGACAGGGCTGGAGGAAGGGACGGTGGCTCCAGCTTTCCGCGCAGTCAGAGCTGATGTATGGAGGAGCTTTGTCAGATCTCGCAAACGGCATCCAGATTTGATTATAACTTCTCTTTGTGGTCTTTGAAGATTTTGTTATTTCTTCCCTTGCCTCATGGAGTTCAGATCTATTTTCACATAAACAGAAATGATTCCTCCTTTCTGAGCACTTCATTGTTGGTGGCATTGTGGAATGTCCCAGAAAGGGGGAATGGGCCCAATTATAAAGGAGAAATTCCTCTTAGGCTTGCGTGTTTACATGAAAATGCCAACGCCACCAGCTGTTACAATAGCGGGCCTGGGGTGAAGCCTTATTTCTCAACTGCCTTACACCCTCCACACAGCAGGGGGAGATCTTTCCAGTAGACTCCATTGGAAGACAAAAAAAAAAAAAAAAAAAAAAAAAGTTTCCCCCAAAAGTGTCCTCCTGCATTCGAGTTTTACAGGAAATTGAGGAAATCTGCACTGTGCTGTACTTTTTATTTCAGTAGGAAGTTCCCAAATTATAAACACGGAAGTAACAAATTCTAATCATTGTCTCTCTTTTTTTTCACCAAATTTTTAACGTTTATTTATTTTTGAGAGAGGTGGGGGGTGGGGGGGAGGGAAGGGTTAGAGAGAGGAGGGACACAGAGGATCCAAAGAGGGCTCTGCCCTGTTAGCAGGGAGCCTGATGTGGGGCTCAAATCCACAAACTGTGAGATCATGACCTGAGCCAAAGTTGGTCGCTTAACCAACTGAGCCATCTAGGTGCCCCACTAATTATTCTCTCTTAAATACCT
This sequence comes from Panthera leo, assembly GCF_018350215.1. NCBI lineage: Eukaryota > Metazoa > Chordata > Mammalia > Carnivora > Felidae > Panthera > Panthera leo. The sequence continues at coordinate 72,288,787 of NC_056680.1, read as the reverse complement.
TACCTCAGCTTACCACTGAGGAGTGAATGTTTGCTTTGACTAGGGGGAATGTAGATTGAAAAAATTAATTTCACATTCCTATTTATAGGACACTTGAGACAAACAGCCCCTCAGTGTGACCGTTACCTCATTCGCCTTTTTTCACCATCAGGACTGACTACTTATGTCTTTTACATTCACGGAACGCATTTCAAATCTCAGGAATTTGGTTCCATAGCAGGACCTTAGCAGAGATGATATATATCATCTTGTTTGGCTATCTTTTAATGCTTTCTTCTTTTCTTTAAAAAAAAAAAACAAAAATGGTATATTAGTACTGATGGAAAAACCAGGTCTGACAGGAAGGTTGAAAAAAATAAGTTACTTAAATAATTCTTCTGGAATCATTCAAGACAGTAGGGTGGAGTAGACTCTAGAAGCAAAACAATGTCATCCTAAAGATCATATTTTTTAAAAATTAAGCTTCTTTGGGGCTGTTTTCCTGCATTGAAATGGCCAATGCATCTTCCCTGTCGACACTCCTGATCAAGGGAACCTCAGTCCTATTTCCTGCCCCTTCCACCTAGTGTCCAAGGTGAGCTGTGGATTTCCTGGACAGGAGCACTACGGCAGCTGGGACACACCCAGCTTTCCACATCAGGACACGGGTTGGAACAACATGCTCTTTCTGAGGAGAGAATTTCTCCCTGATGGTGCTGGAGGCTCATCTTTCTCAATTACTACAACTTTAGAGGTCCTCTGCATGCCTGGTAGTTCAGGTTCTCATCACAATGATGTTTCTCAGTTCCGTGGTCTGCAATAGAGTCCCTGAGGCATCAGAAAGCAAAAGTGATGGCTTCTTCCATGCTTGGAGTTTTAGATTCAGCAGTTCGTTTGTAGTGAATTACAGATTTGTTTCTTTCTGGTTCATTTTTCCGCATCTTAAATTGCGAAAATTTCCAGTAAGACAAGGGGGGAAAAAAAAAAGCTGTCACTTAAACACATTTGGTCTTAAATCAAATTAAAATGATAGGAACTCCAAACCAGAGGTTCCATTCTGGTTGAAATACCAAGATATTTTCTGTGGAAATAGATTTGTTTGTTTCCCTTTAAAACAAACAAACAAAAACAAAACAAAATAAACCAGCAAACAAAAAAAAAAACCAACACAGAAACGAAATTTGCCGGACACAGCTTCGTGGGCTCTTGCATTCAGTTGTCCCCAGACGCCCTACCTGGGATCCAGAGAGTCCAATAAATGCTGTTAGGGCCATGTTGTTTCAGAAAAGTAAATAAAAACTATGTGCTTCCCTTGAAAGCCTTCACATGATCTATTTGAGTATTTGAGCCAAAAGAAAAATCAGAGAATCAGAGGTTTCCAAACCAATATAAAAAGCAAATTGGGCCCATCTTTATTATTTATTTCCTTTGCCTCTATTTAAAAGGATAAGCCGAGTGCCTGGATGGCTCAGTCGATTAAGCATCTGATTCTTGATTTTGGCTCAGGTCATGATCTCATGCTGACAGCACAGAGCCTGCTTGGGATTCTCTCTCTTTCTTTGCCTCTCTCTCTCTGCCTCGTCACCCAATCATACTCTCTTCCTCTTAAAAAAAAAGAAAAAAAAAAAAAAGAAAAAGAAAAGAAAAGAGAAAAAACAAACATTAAAAGGACATAGGAAGTAATGACTAAGAAGGCCAAAGGGAGGCAAGCCAAGGTGGGGGGGAATAGAATTTCTGACTGAAAAAAATAGAGGGAACACTCATATTTAAGCAGTTTCTGAAATTGCCTAAATCTTCTGCTCTAGTCAACCAGCACACCTCCTCTAAGATGCAGGAAATCTTCCCACAACATGGCGGCTCCCTGTGCTTTTCTTGAATATCACATCACCCTCTGAGTTTTCATGCATGTTTATTATTTTCTTTGGACTTCTCTTCTTTACCCTTATTAAATTTTTCACTATACAAAAAGAAATGTCAACATTTAACCTTTCATGTGAGGTGGGAAAAGGAGAATGTTTATTTCAGCTCTCTTCTGTTTAAACACAACAGAATTCTGTTATGATGTAACTTTACTCTTGCATTCCCATGTGATATGGTTAAAACCCCAGAAAATTACTTAAAAAAAGCAATACGTGTCATTTCTACACAAATCCTCGTGTCAAGTCTGGTGTTACAAGAAAATCCAGCTTTATATTCTTAATTTTTTTTAACGTTTATTTATTATTGAGAGACAGAGAGAGAAAGAGCACAAGCAGGGGAGGGGCAGAGAGAGGAGGAGACACAAAATCTGAAGCAGGCTTCAGACTCTGAGCTGTCAGCACAGAGCCCGACGCAAGGCTTGAACCCACAAACTGTGAGATCATGACCTGATCCGAAGTCGGTCGCTCAACCAACTGAGCCACCCATGCTCTCCCAGCTTTATATTTTTATATATGGGTATTATGCTTATTTATTTCTCTCCCAATCCAAATTCCTGCAAATTCCAAAGTCAATTTATTTTTACTTTCTAAAACAAAAATCTAAATCTCAGTATGTTAGTGATAATTAAGCCTTTGAAACAATTTTTCCTTACAATGCTCTATTAAAGTAAATATAAAGAACTTCTGGATAACTTGAAAATCAACCAGTTTTAGACTTTACCAGATATATGTAGTTTCAATATAAGCAGTCCAATCCTATCTTCTGGACTTCTATGCAATTTGGTGTGTGTATGTTTTTGTGTGATGTATTTTAAAATGTCTTGCCAAGTATTTTAAGTTTATATACATGTCAGTTTTGCTATTACTATATATGTGTTGTGGGAAATTTTATAATGTTAGATGGAGGTGAGAGATCATAGGTAGTAGTGTTGGCATAAAAACTGGAGTCTATTCATAGGGAGATCTTGTTCTGAAGATGATGATTATACAATAGCAGCATTTCTACATCTAATGTAAGAAATGTTTAGACATGTATTATCTGGTCTATTTGCTTATTAGGTGCATTTGAAAATGTTCCAGTGACCTTTCCTTAAGGTTCCTTAAGACCTTTAAGTCTCTATTTTGCAAAAAAAAGATAAAAGTTAAGCTAAACCACAAGACTAAAACCAAACAGATCAGTAAGAATTAACTTCCTAATTTTTTTTTCTTTTTATAATGTAGGTGGTCTCTTCATAGAATTTTCTTTTTTCTTTTTTTTTGAGAGAGAAATGTGTGCATATGAATGGGGGGAGGGGCAGAGAGAAAGGGAAAGGGAGAGAGAGAATCATAAGCAGGTTCCACGCCCAGGGCAGAGTCCAACGTGGGAATTGATCTCAGGACTGTGAGATCACGACCTGAGCTGAAATCAAGAATGGGATGCTTAACCTACTGGGCCGCCCAGGTGCCACTCTTCATAGAATTTTCTAATATTAATTCCTGTACTTGGAGAGGAATCTATACTTCTATACACAAAAGGTGTGCTATAGAATATGAATCACATGATATAAAAGAAAACTGGATGGTATTCCTAAGCCTTAGCACTCCAAAAACTATCTTAATGGGGTATTTTTCAAAATGTCGTTAGTTCAAAGGATCACTCGTGGGATTCCCAGGGTCTCATGACCCAAGCAGTGGCAGAGGTGTTCACCTTGCAGGAAAGAGGAGCCCAGTCATGTGAGGACTCAGAACTCGATAGACATGCTGGTGTGGCTCAGGGGAATGGCAAGGACAACCTGCCTACTGGCAATAGAGAGAATGTCAACCTATCAGCTGGGGCATGATAACTGGGAAACATGGTTTCATATTTACCAAGAGATGACAAGGTGCCTGACAGACAAGGGACAAAATGCACTGAGATTGTAGGCTCAAGGAACATCACAGAATCATAACAAATAGTATGCAGTGGACCTCAGCTATAACCTTCTGCTTAGCAAGACCTCAGCCCCAGGGTTGGCATTTAGGAGCACAACTCAAATCCTGGCATGAGAAAGAAAGAGGCAAGAGCAAGATGACATCATTGATTTTCCCATATCCCGGAAGGATGAGGCTGCTGGGATGGTTTTAAGGGCAGAGCTGTGTCCCAGGGAAGAAGGCAGAACCTACTTCTCAAAACTTGACCAAAAGGCAGGAATTGGTTTGGGATCAAGGTAGAGCCCATGACTGGGTCTAAAGCATGCAGTGAGCACTGGACTGGCCCTGTGTCTTCTGAGTTCAGTCTTCTCTGGGAGGATCCCAGGCTCCCAGGCTCTGCAGAAGGGAGGAAGGAGTATCAAGGGGCAGAGAGCCAAGCAGGATATTACCCAGGGAGTGTTTTCCAGCTTAAGTTTGGGCTTTTTCCTCTCTGTTCAGCAGGTGAGAGTACAGAGGCAGTGGTCTCAAGCTATTTAACAGCTTATTTCTGAGAACTTTGTACAGCATCATTGGAAGAGGCCATGCCTGCTCCTGGAGAGTTCATGGCAGTAGGTCTGCAGGAATCCATCTGTTCCCCTGCCCAGACAACCCTTCAGGAATTTCCCAGGGTCCTTGATGGCCCCATGGACTCTTGATCCCTATGAAAGGCATCAAGATGTTGCAACTTCTCTAGGCTACTTGGTGGGAGTTACCTTTTGACCAGGAGGGAAGGACACCCAGGAGTCTGTTCAGTTTATTGGGATAGATAGATGACACCAACTGATAGGTTTTAAAGACCTTGCAGACCCAACCATCCATCTCTCCATCACCATGTGTAGGAAAGAAGTATGTTCAACATGATTAACCACAGTGGTGCTTTTCAAAAGAATATTGGCTATGAAGACCATGCTCGATGCTTAAAACACTGGGCCCTATAGTCACTTCACTTACTTTCAAATAATGTATTTACCACATTGCAATCCAGATGCCTTCATGTTGTGGTTGATGCTGCTGGTGATACAGTCATAAGACACCTAATATGTTTTTGCCATTCCTTTTTTAATGTAAACACCTTTAAGCATCCAAACAAACCTCAGCACGCTGCACTGTTAGACTGCTGCACAGTGTATCTTGATGAGGGAAATGTGTGATGAAGTGCTCTTGAAGGAGAGAGCCACCAGCAGAGTGAGGATCTTGACATCATGTCCTGCACTGGACATGCTTATGAAAAGTCTTGGATATGGTGATTAACTTAGAGAGAGATATGCCTTTGTAGGACTGAGCTAGGACCAACAGACGTTACAGGGAGGGGAACTGGGCTTAAAATAAGGACGAACTTTCTTACACGTGGAGCAGTAAAGGAAAAGACAAGGGTGGGGAGAGTGTTGATCTTCTGGCAAGATGGTGACATCACAAGAGTTCAGTGGAAATAGACAGTGGGTGGGCACTTAGCAGGAATGTTGTGTTTAAGTGCAGAGTGGGGAATTGACCGATGTGGCTTTTCAAGTGAGTGACTGAACTAGAATCAAAATTTGCATTTCCTGTTTTGTAATCTGGGGTTTTTACTCAATTCCTTGCTGTGATAGGCCAGACAAGAGTCCCCATTAAAGTGTGAATGTTATCTTCTATGGCAAGAGGGACTTTGCAGATGTGATTTAGTTAACCATCTCAAGTTAGGGAAATTATCCTTCTCTTAAAAACACGTAATCCAGGAGGGAAGGGAGACTATACTAAAAATTGTAATGTGTTATAGTAGTTACAACTGAGGTGAACTGAGAGAATGGATGAATGACCATAGCAAATGGGGAGAACGTTTCTTCAGCGTATTCTAAGGAATACCTGTTCCTATTTTTCCCACCATCCTCTACCTCAAGAATGGTTGTAGGGGTGCCTGGGTGGCTCAGTCGGTTAAGCGTCTGACTTCGGCTCAGGTCATGATCTCGCGGTCCGTGAGTTCGAGCCCCACGTCGGGCTCTGTGCTGATAGCTCAGAGCCTGGAGCCTGTTTCAGATTCTGTGTCTCCCTCTCTCTCTGCCCCTCCCCTGTTCATGCTCTGTCTCTGTCTCAAAAATAAATAAATGTTAAAAAATTTTTTTAAAAATAAAATAAAAAAAAAAGAATGGTTGTAGGGCAATTGGCATCATATTTTTCACCTTGCTCCTTAAAACCAGGGTGACCATAGCCTCCAGTGTGCTTGGGCCTGTCTCCATCTATACCTGTTGTGCCCATGTGATTAGAGTGCTGCTTTCACCTCCCGGATCAGCCAGCTTCCAGCCTGCTACTCCAACATGTACTCTCTTACACTTCTCTTTCCTTTGCTTTCCACACCCAAGGATGGAGAAGCAGGAAAGGAGGGCAACTTATTCTCCTTGAAGGTTCAGATTCTGGCTTTGGATTCTATATTCCTGCTACCACCTGCTGAATATCAGCCTATCTTCAAGTCTTGCAGATTGTTTCAAGTTCCTGTGGTTTTGTGGACAAAAAAAGCCTTTATTCTTTGGAGGAGAACATGCCTCTGGTTTAAAGAAAAAAAAAAGCCAAATTTCTGTGTTTGAGCTCAAAAGCATTTTTTTTTTTTTAATTTTAGTGAGAGAGAGAGAGAGAGCAAGAGCAATGGACAGAGGTAGAGAGGGGAATCTTAAGCAGGCTCCATGCTCAGCAAAGAACCCCATGCAGGGCTCAATCCCATGACTCTGAGAACGAGACCTGAACAGAAATCAAGAGTCACATATTCAATTGACTGAGGCACCCGGGTACTCCTCAAAAGCATTTCTTTAGATTACTACATGATCATCTGTGCTGAGTATACACCCTTTCTCAAATTGAATAATTTTATCCACTGTAATTTGGCTTTGGCATTTAAAAACATTTTCTTCTGAGGGAGTGAACTTTTCATAAAGGTGACCATGGTGTATGGACTGATCAATTGATCAGTAGGTAAATGGTAGGTAGATCACCAAAGCTTATCCTCTTCTTTTTTAAACATAGTTTATTTATTCATTTTTAAATGTTTATTCAGTTTTGAGAGACAGAGTGAGACAGAGCATGAGCAGCAGAGGGTCATAGAGAGAGAGGGAGACACAGAATCCAAAGCAGCTGTCAGCACAGAAACCCAATGTGGCACTCGAACCCATGAACCCGTGAGATCATGACCTGAACCAAAGTCAGATGCTTAACCGACTGAGCTTAACCTTCTAAGTGCTAATCCTTGAGAAATGTTTTCCTTATTTTATAGAATTTTATAAAATGACTTAAATACCTATCTGGCTTTTAATTTATATGAATTAAAAAGAATAAAACATTATTTTCATAATCATTAGAACTGTTAATTATTGTTTCTTTATATAGTAAGTGATGTCCTCATGGACTCTTGAGGCATATGGGGTCGTTTGTCCTTTTCCTATAATTTTTGAATATCTTTTTTTCTTCTATCATATTGTTCTAGGTTTATTGCCTCTGTCCATTCCTCTTTCTCCCTCATGATTCGTTTCTTCTCATCTGTTGTAGGCTCAAAAACAACATCAGTATAGTGATCAGAATTGTTAATGAAATCAAGGTAACTTTGCTCTAACTGATTAGCAACTCTCCATTGGGGAAAATCTATGGGTTTTTATGACATCACTTTTGGCTGCACAGATACTTTTTTGCTTGCTTTTTGTCTGTGTTCCAAGTAGTGGGGTTTGTCAAATAGTTGACCTCTAGATAAGTAAAGTGTTTTTGTAATTCTATTTGAAAATTAGTGTGGAAAATTAAGGTGTGCACCCCTATGGAGAAAGTTGAGGTCAAGTAATTCATTCCTGAAGCTGTGCAGTCGTAAAGATTCACATACTGGGCTCAGAACTAGTATTAACCAATCAAATTGCTCCCAGAGGGGTGCTCACTTCCTAGGTCAACTCTTAAAACACTCCACATAGCCATTTTAGGCTTCCAAATACTTGCTCAGTGGATGGACAGAGAAACAGGAAATCAGAGTGAAAATGGATGCTATAAATCTGTTTTGTACAGAAATGTGTTGAACACCTTTTAGGGAGGGCAAATGTACTACATCAGATGTTAGGATTCCACAGTACTGCCTAATTCATCTGGGAACCGAAATCTTTCTTTTGTTATGCTTCTTTTGCACCCCCCTAATTTAAGGCTCACCAAAATTGTGTAAAGCTTGTGATTGTGTCACAATTTGAGAAGTCAGTCTTCCTTCGCTTTTATCAAAGGTCAGAAAACAATACTATGAAGTAGATTTAACTCATCTAGTGAAAGGCCAGAGTTATTATTGCCAAAAGAGTATCTTCAAAAACTAAAATGAAAAGATTTTCTCTGACACACGTAAAAGGGAACTCAGTAAGTACAATCGTGTTTATGTGTCTGTTGCTCTCCTGTTTTGGAATAGATGTTAAAAATTAAGCCTGAAAAGTTCCCAGACACCAGTGTCCCAGGAAATTAATCTGTCATTTTCTTGTTACTCATTGTGGACATGGGAAGGCAGTTGATCTGGTGGATTTTTGCTACATTTTGGTTTTTAGATGCCCAAGTAGAACCTGTAGGCCAAAGGTATCTCACCTCAATGCAATTACATTTCCCAACAGAGTGATTTCTGACGCTGATGATATTTGTATGCAGATTATTATAAAGACTTGGAAAGACTCCTGGGTTTTGATTTTATGTTGGCTTTTTCCACAGGTTACATGTTTTCAATCTACCCCAAACACTGGAATTGTGAAATATAACTGAAGCATTTTGGCAAAACCCACGAATTTGTCCTGAATGTCAAGATACAATGAGTTTTTATGGTCATTAATGCTCTTCCATTAATAACATTCAGGAAAAAAAGAGGGGAAAGTTGTTAAAACGATTCGCATTTTTTTAAAACTGTGAACCAACCACAACAAAACCTTTAAGTGGGCCAAATGCATATTATTGGAAAATGTATATTTTGCAGTATTATTTAATAGTTACTTACTACACAGTGCAGTTTCAACTGTGGTATCACCAGGATTTGTTTCTGCACAGAAGAGATACCAAAAAATAAATAAATGAGCAAAGAAACAAACCAAATAACAAAAACAAACTTATATTTGAGAGCCATAAGAGCTGCCTGAGTATTTTGGAAGGTTTTGAAAGATAAACCTACTTTCCCTCTGCAACCATTAATGTGGCTTATACTAGAAGAAGGTGATTTAAAAAAAAAATTTTTTTTTGATGTTTATTTCTTTTTGAGAGAGACAGAAACAGAATGCAACTGGGTTAGGGGCAGAGAGAGAGGGAGACACAGAATCCAGAACAGGCTCCAGGCTCCGAGCTGTCAGCACAGAGCCCGAGGCGGGGCTCAAACTCGCGAGCCGCGAGATCATGACCTGAGCCGAAGTCGGCCGCTCAACCAACTGAGTCACCCAGGCGCCCCTTAGAAGAAGGTGATTTTTAAGGACCTGCACACGCTAACGAGCTCCGCTCAGAATGAGCGGGGTGTCTTTGGTGCAGTTACATAGCCTTTCAACTTGATGTATTTTATTTCTGGACCCAGCCACTGATTTATACCTGAGGTCTTTGGCGTGTGAAGGAGTCCCACGTTCTCTTCTGGAAAAGTAAGCATCCACAAGTATTCTCAATGAACAAAACCAAGAGGTATGTCTATAAGCTAATAGTTGCTATGCATTGAACGCTAACTCTATTTGAGACACTGGATTAGGTGCCTAACACACACTACTCTAAAAATATTCTTTCCTCTTGCAAGGTGGATACTATTTTCTCTGCTTTGGAACACCAGAGTTCAGATCGATTAAGGGTATGTTTAAGGTCATACAGCTGGTGAGAGGCAGGACCAGTGTTCCAACTGATGTGAGCCTGATTCTAAAGTCATTACACCTTCTTTTCCTTTACTTCGGGAAAAGAATCTAGTCTGATTTCAGACGGATGCACTTTATGCCTTTTGGAGGGCAAACCTAAGATATTAAACTGTCTCTGGCTTAAGTGTAAAGTGAGTGGATTATTTCAGCACTTTATCTCTCTCATGGAAGTATAAATAAGTCAAAATAGGTGCACTATTCCAGATTCCTTTAAAGAAGCAGCAACATAAAATCAAGTCCGCATATGGTATACACACTCGATACGTATTTTGAACACAGATGAGCCTTCCAGAAGTGATTTGGTTTCTGGAATTGTTAGAACATTTCTTTTCCTGTTTCCAAAGTTTCAAAAGACTCTATCCAGGTGGGATACATCACCCTTCAATGTCAGCTAATCTCCTGACCGCTCACTGGAGCTCTGCCTATCACGAAACTTTGCCTATCTCCTGCTGGTCTGTATTGTAGTTTGTAGGGAGGTGCCCAGAGGTCACTTCCATCCTGTCACTGGGAAAGCTAGCTGGGGAATCCTGGTGTCTGAGGACTACAGGAAGTCAGCTGTAAAGCAACTCTTAAACGTTTTCTATGCCCAGAACCTGCTCTCGATTCACACTGGAGCCTTTGAATCAGTTTTTCCTTTTTACTCTGCCTCAGTTTCTCAACTATCAAAATGAGGAGGGGGAAAAAAAGCCATGTTCTGAATAGAGAATCCAGCCTTGTTTAGATTTAAAGGATTTTTTGAGTTTTTTTAAGGATCTGAGTCCTAGCTTATGACATCATTACTTCCCCCCCGGCCCCCATGTTTATAGTTCTCTTTTGGGCTGGTATATGGTTCTTTCACATCATGAGAAAAATTCTACTTCCTGGATTAGAGTTTTCATATTCTTCTGGAAATTTCAGTTATTAATCGTTACCATTAATTTTTCCAAACCTAGAGGCAACAAATTTTGTATCAGTGTTATTTTCTATATGTTATTTTAGTCTTCAGTGTCAACACCTCTGTCTAAAAGGGATATTTGAAGCTGAATAGTTTTGTGCTAGGCTCAAAAATGCAGTGTGCTAAGTCAAACACTTGCTTATACATTAAAGGTGCAAACTGAAGTTGGCCTGCACCTAGCATCCTGGCTCTCCTCCCTCCCATGCCTGTGGCAGACATTGCTAATCAATCCTGGGCTCTTTACCACCAAGCGTAGGGGTCACTTGGCTTTCAAGAGCCCTTCTTGGCACAAGGCTCAGTCATTTGGAGTTGGCCTGCAGGATAAAATCAATTTGCCACCCGTGGAACAATGCCCCATGTAATAAACACCAAAGCAAACATAGGTTTTTCTCCTCAGGGAGCACTTTGAAACTTTAATGAAAAGATATTTTGTAGTGGAGGAGTGAACCAGAGAAAAAGCCCTAAAATTCTTATAAGCTTTGTAATAGTGTAATGGGGACGCCCATCTATGAAAAATCCTTTGTCAAGAAATGAAATTTTGAATTAAAAATCCCACTACTAGAGGCAAGGAAGAATTTGCTTCCCTCTATAGACAATAAAAATACTATACTTAATCTGGAGATTTGAATTCAGATTCGTATTCACCAAACTCTGATGAAACCCGTATTCTTGTGCCTGGACTGAGATTAGTCTCTAAGGATGGTTCCTACTTACTTTTTTTCTCCTTAGCTTGAACACAAAGATATGTTATGGAGATATGCGATGGATGGGCACTCACCTTTTCCATGAACATCGGGGTAAACTCCTAGCCTTCCTGTTAATTAAGTGTTAGAGCAAAAAGACATCACACCCAAACTGAATAATCATATTCCCATTTACGCTTCTTTTTTTAGCCACTCACTTTTTTGGGTCATGTTTTAATCTAAGTGCAAGTAGTATAAAATTGTAGCGGTCCTTCATATTAATTTGGGGTGAAGAATGACCAAATTACTTGAAGTGCTCTAATTGACCAGGAGCTGCACTAGGGGGCACTCTCTTCCAGGAGTCCTGGCATTGCTGTGGGTTTGGGGAGAGCTGTGTGTGCCTGGGGCTGCACATTGCGACGGTTGGACTACCCCAGAAGGTCTTTAATCATTTCCTTGGGGGCCTTTGTTCTTCTCAAGGCTCTTTTGGTTACAAGAAACAGACATGCACTTAAGTTGCCTCACGTGAAGGAGGATTTATTGCAAGTTTGTGCATGGGAGAAGCTGAATGACCAGCCTCAGAAGGACAGAAGTTAAAGCACACTGCCCTCGTAATCTCTGTCTTTCCGAGGCGTGGTGCCCCTGCCCTTCTCTCCTGGCTTCCCCTCAGCACCCACAGGTCACTCCTTCCTCATAAATCCAACATGCAGCTGGCCTACAGTGGCCACCCCAGTTCTGCCTACCTCTACTTATTAGGTGTCCTGGCTCCAGAGAACTAGCTTAGTGACTTAGGATCCCAGTTCTCACTTCCACAGAGGGGACCTGGGCACAGCTTCTCTTTCCAGGCCAACTCATTGATCATGATGTCACATAGATGGAAGTCCAGGGCTTGGCTGTCCTTGAGTCAGAGCCCTGTTGGCTTAGTCAGGTATGGTCAGAGGTTGTAGAGTGAGACTGTACACATCACAGCTGCCTACTTCAGTATGTGTGTGCTTCCAGCCCTGTTGGAGACATGAGAGTATAATGACCAAGCCTGGAATTAGAGTCACAAGAATCAGCGGGATGTCCCTGGGGGGACTGGTGGAACAGTGCAGTAGCCACTTCTCTGGCTTCAGAGAGTGGACAGTAGGTTTAACATTACATTTCGAAACTTAACTATGCCACTTACCCTGTGTGAAATTTACATCCATCTTAACAGTTTCTTTTTCTGGCTGAGGTAGATTCATTTTAGAAGTACTCATTTTTCCTATAATTATTGCCATTGGCTTACTTCCTAATTTAATGATCTAGGAATGCTTGGTTGCCCAACGGTGAGGTGAGGCTATGAAGGAAGGATTCTTTACATTGTGCTCTGTACTCTGTAGGTGATCAGAAAATAATCAGAGTGCATCATAGGCTTGGAGGCTGAAGAAGCTGGGTTCTACTTGATATAAAGTTTATATTTTTCTTAGCCTGACATTTCCAATTAATGAAATATGATGTTAGCAGTAACCTGGGATCAGACCTGGGAGCCTTGAAATAAAATATTTTCTAGAACCATATATCTTCTTGGTAAGTAAGATGAGGCTGAGATCTTTTGGAAAAGGAGATTTTCTCACTCTATTGTTATTTCCTGAATGGCTTGTACCAAGTACAAATCAAGCCATGAGTAGAGGCTGTTTGTTGGGCCCTTTCGGCTTCCTTCCAGCCACTCGAGAAATGTTAGCATGGGCCTTGACCAACACTCCCACCCTCCCCCAGCCTTGTAAAGAGGAGATAGGTTGCATTCTGAGCAGTGACTTTGCAGAAAAAGACCAGGCTAGGATGGCTCAGGGGTCTGAGATCCCCTGGGGCCTTTCCTTGTTCTGTGCCTCTTTGTTCTCGACCTCGAAAAATTCACCCCATCTCTTTCCAGGTCTCAGCACCCTCATCTGCAAAATGGGCATCCGTTCCCCTCAGGGATCACTAATGAGCACTGTGGAGTTTGCTTGTTAATGACGCTAAGAATGCGTGGAACGTATAAATATTTCCTAAGAAGAGCTGGTGTCTCTCCTCTTGCTATAAGATTGGAGGAAGTATGCAGCGTCTCTTCTGCTCATCTGTAATTTAGTCAGCTTGTATACAGACTGCACTGCATTAAACGCTGAGCTCCGATCCTCGTGTTTAAACATATTAAATACAAAATATGAGTAGTATAAATTGTGTGAAACACTTTGGTCTCCTCCTTGGAGGCCTAACAAGATTTCAGTGCGGGGTCACCACGAACATTATACAGACACGGCTAACTAAGAGTAAGTGGAAGTCTTTTAGATGGTGGCTGGAAAATAGTCTTATGGCAAAAGTTGCAGAAGCCCATCCCTGGGGATTTATAAGTGGGCCTAGGAAAGATGAGGGGAACCAGTCTACACCGCTCATGGGTGGGCAGAGGACTAGAGGTATTTGTTTATTTTATTTGCACATTAACTTTTATAATGCTATTGCTCTAAAGAGCACGCACACAAAAAAACTTTACAAATCACAGACTCCACGGTTCAAAACTCTTCATCCCCCCCAACAGCTTTGCAGGGGTTTGCTGCCACAACTTATCACACCGAACATCCACCCATGTCTCCCTTTAGAAAAGTAAAGCTTTAAGACAAGGTATTTCCAGAATTTTCTTAATAGAAATACAAGAGATTTCACAGGATGGTTATGTAAGTAGGTGCCCGTGGCCACACTGGCGCAATGATGGGCCAGTATGGATGATTCTCGTCCCCCACTGTTGAACTGTAGCTGCAGTGGTTTTCGTAATCCACACATGCTTTAATTAGGCATTTTCCTTTCTTCCTCTTTCCAGAGGAAGTGGTCATTTGTTGCCCTCCTTTGCTTTTATGTTTGGATAGTGACTCGCAGCCTCTCCCGTGCTCCAGTTGTGTTTCTCCAAAGTCACATTGGATATGGATCAGGCCCTGAGTGAATGTTTATGTCGCCAGGGAAATGTGAGGCTCTTTGACCTTTTCCTTTCTACGTCCCGCTGTTCTCTGTTTTGTCCTGGCCTGGGATTTTTGATTTTTACTATTAACAACCTGAGGTCTTTAATATTTTCCTCCGGGGCAAAGCCCAAGAAGAAATGGAACTCTGTGCAGAGTGGTAGAAACTGTTGACAAGGGAAGTTTGAAAATGACCATGTTTTGTTGCAGTTTCTTAAAAACTGTAAGCTGACACAGAGAAACCTCAGCAGTTACACATCCCGGCTGATCCTTCTGTCCTCTGAGAAGGGAGAGATTTATGGAATCCACAGAGGCTGGGGCCACATAACCCAGTTTGAGCTTAGAAGGCACTAGCTCCTTAATGCCAAGTAAATTTTGGAAATGATTCTCCTTTGCTGACAGTACCCTCATTACTGATTGTGTAGAGTAATTTATCAGGCATTTCTTAAAATAAACCGTTCATTTATACTAATAGGACTTGGCAGGAAGGAAAAATTGGCAGGACTTGGAGTTCCTAGTGTGGGTTTTTCTTTTTCTTTCTTTTTTTTTTTTTTTTTATTTTCTGTCTTTAAAAAATTTAAAAACACCAACATTGAAAACTTTTAAACATTTTGAGGAAACAGTTTTTAGGGGCCAGCTTGAAGTTCACGAAAACATAAAGAATTGCATGATAAATCTCCAAAATGGAAGAAAGGAACCATTTCCCATGACGAAGTTCGGCAAAAGAAAGAATAAGTACAATGTCACTGATTTTTATCTTTCTGCATTCTTCAGGCACTAGGTTCCTCATGCTGATGACTTTGTTACTTAGGTTTGGTATCACACGGGCTTTTACAGAGAGTTCATTTCTCTTTTTCTTCTCCTGTACAGTTAGAGCCTCCTTCTCCTTGAAGTCTGCCTCAGCTGGCTGTTCCTCTTTAGTTATGCACATAATGTATCAGTGTTGTTTATATACACCCAACGTCGTTAGCCTCCAGGCTTTCTGATTATCTGCATATTCTTAGCCTTGGGTCTCTGACAGTACGTTTCCATCTTCCATTCCCTCGGAATTAAAAGGACATCAGCGGGATTGATAACCTTTTCTCCTGAATAAAATGATAGTCATGTAAATCATAATAAAACATAAGTAACAATCGAAATCTACTGGCTCAGGAAAAATGCTTCAGGCCCCTGCCAGCAGTGGGGATGCGCAAGAGCCAAACTTGGAAAAAATGCTCCAGTACCGGAGATATAGATCTACATCCACATGTGCACATACACATACATGTTACATAGGAATACGCATACACAGACATGTAACATAATCTACTTAAACATATGCCCACATATGTGTACACCAACGTGTATGTCTATTTATCTGGATAACGGAATGTGTAAGTTACAGCACGTGTTGAGAGGCATGCCGATAAATTCTGGGACTTCAGATCAGAACAGAAAGACTAAATGTTGTTTGTGAGACTGAGAGGAGTTCTTAAAAAGTGCAGGGGTCCATGGATGAATCAAACTACAGAGGGTAATGTGGGCCAAGTAGAGCTTACAGTAGTGGGTTAGCAATTGTTTTCCTGTCGTTGAATTAGCAACTCTACCAGCTTCTCAGACAAGGCAACATCCTTGGCTGACTTTTTAATATGAAATGGTACTTACCTCTTTGTTTTCCTCCTCTCTCCTATCAAGATGTTAGAGCTGGCCATTTGTTTAAAACCCAACTTTCAGATTGATTTGTAACATTCAACCTTTAGCACAATGGGTATAATGAGGTTTGTGGCTCCTGAAAAAAAAATGTCTGTTAGGAAATACATCAAAATATTAATAATAATATTACGATATAAAGACTGTCTTTCTAGGGGCACCTGAGTAGCTCAGTCGGTTAAGCGTCTGAGCTCAGCTCAGGTCATGATCTCATGGCTCGTGGGTTCGGGCCCTGCGTCAGGCTCTGTGCTGACAGCTCAGAGCCTGGAGCCTGCTTCGGATTCTGTGTCTCCCTCTGTCTCTGCCCACCCCCTGACTGCTCTCTCTCTCTCTCTCTCAAAAATAAATAAACATTAAAAAAATTTAAAAAAATATATCTTTCTGGGTTGTAAGATTATGGGTACTCTTCACCGTCTGTATTCAGTATTTTTGTAAATTATTAGTGTTACTTTAATATATAGAAAAAATATTTCCAGAAAAACAAGGAAAAGAGGCCTGTACCTTATTTTTTAGGAATAGAGTATGAAGAACTAGAATACTTTTTTCCTAGAAAGTTTAAAGTATGTTCGTTAATTTTTTTCTCAGTGTGCAATATCAGGGCTTCATAAGCCACACGATATCCTATATATCCTTATTTCTTTATATCCATACTTCTTAAATGTGCCCGACAATTCATTAGTAACTTCTAAGTCTCTAGTTTTCTCATACTTGCATTACCAATGTCAAGTCTTTTTGCTGTTTCCTTTCTTGTTACTTTAAGATTCTCTATTAAGATAAGTATGTGCAAAACTTTGAGATGCCATCACCAGTTTGTTTCGATTACTATCTGTGGCCTGAGTGATAGTGCATGGGCTTTGGAAATTTCCTTTTTTCCTAACTAAAGATTTCAGACGAAATCCTCAGCAGAATTGCTGCTGCAGCCACCAAATTTAGATCATTGCCTTTAACTCCAAGCTGAAGGACCCTCTAAAAAAGTTCGAGGGCAGCACGTATTTGGATTGGCACACAGATTCACAGAGTCTGAAAATAACTGGAGAATCCAGAAAAAAGGTCATTGCTGTTAAGGTTGAAAGTAGTGCATGGGCCTTATACCTTGCCTTTTTTTGGATTAAATCCAACTCATGACATTGCCAGTGTTCCTGTTTAGCAAAAGCAACAGGAGAATGGAAGAACATACTTCTTGATCATGAAGAGTCTTTTTATCACAGGGATGCCCAAGAAACTCAGGAGATTTCATTGTTCCTTAGGTGACGTTTCTGGCCTCAGTTTGCCTTTTCCTTCCCTGCTATGCATTTGTAGGAAGGGGGATGGGAGTCGGCAGGAATGAGTGAGGGGCTAGCTCCCCACCTGTAACTCTGCCTCTATGAGTAGTGTGTGGATATAATGTTGTGGTAAGATATTGAGCTTCAGCTGGTTCTGTGCTGATGAAGGTTTGTCTTTTTTTTTTTTTTTTTTTTTTTTTAATTTGAGAGAGAGAGAGTGTGCACAAGAGAGGGTGGGAGAGGCAGAGGGAGAGAAAGAGAGAATCTCTTGGGGGCTCGATCCCATGACCCTGGGATCACGACCTGAGCCGAAACCAAGAGTTGAACACTCAACCAGCTAAGCCATTCAGGCGTCCCAAGGAAGGTTCTTCTTGAGCGTGGATTTCTTCCCGGTATCAAAGACTGGTCAGACTTCCAGTCAGAAATTGAAATACAGCTTGTGTCTTTTGTTAAAAGCGCTGGGTGGGGGCAACTGAAGCTTGCCATGTGGGGGCCAGCTGGTGCTACGAAGGGGAGTCAGTCTGCCTTGCTGGTAGAGTTACTTTAGTCCTGGAGATCTAGAGGTTGCCACCCCCTTTTCAGGGAATCCCGTACAGAAGGAGATAGCCCCATAAGCTACCTAGCTTCGACAGGGTCAGAAAACTTTTCCTAATTAGCTTGCCTGTATATATAATATTCTCTTTATTTCCTTTTTGTTCTTGAACATTTAGTAGAGAAACTTCTGAAAGTTTTAGCCAATTTCAGCTAATGAACAGTTAATGAACAAAACCAATTGGTTTATGTTTGTTTCAAGACACTAACAGGAGAGGCAGTAGGGGCCATTTGGAGGGGAGTAAGAATCAGAGACGGGAACTTGAACAGGGAGATAAATTCAAGAGGAAAACCTGAGGGGTGTTTGTCCAGATGTCCCTTCCTAGCAGTAGATTCTCTGTCCGGTGCTAAACTCTGAAGGTCCCTAACTATGTCTTAGGAAAGGAAATTAGTGGTGACATGTTGAGAAAATGAGCCAGTGTTGATGTGGGTTTGACCGAATGCTAGTTTATTTATTTAGACTGGGATGTTAGATTTGCTTTCACCTTGGAATTTCTCAGAGATTTCTCAGTTATCTGCACTGGATCGCTATGATTTGCTCACCCAGGAAGTTTTAGATCTTTGTATATATAGTTGATTCATGCCCTTTAAATTCACATAAAACTAATTTGCACCAGAAAGCCAATTAGATTCTGAGCTTGTGAAGGGCAAGGGTATCTTTATCATTTTTTGATTCCTCAGTGCTGAGCATGGATGTGTGACTCAGACAATGCTTGTTGAATGAACCTGTACTAAGTCAGGTGTGAGAAAAGCCTTTTACCATGCCTAGACATTTCTGCCCTTGCCAACAGTACCTTTTCAGTTTAAAAACATCGTATGGCAAGTTGATATATTTGCAAGATGGTTTCAGCATGGTTTGAGGGCACATAGGAGCAGGTGGGTTAGAGCAGTTACAGGAGGAGGGTGATCTCAAAGCTTCATGAAAGATTATCTCTGTTCCACTCCTCAGTAAATATTTGCTGTTATCTGAGACTTGAGCTTCTCTGATGGTGTCTCTCTTAGGCAGGCTGACAGATTTCTTTTCATCTTCATGTTCCATGTTTCATCTGGGTCATTCAGCACTGCTGGGACCATATTCTTCTCATAGCCATGGCTAACGCTTGTATATCATCAAAATCCTACATTGCCAAGATTACATGCAGAAGACTAGATTCACTTGCTTTGGGGAGGAATTCTTGTTGACTAATCCCTTATTAATACCCTGTTAATTCCTGATCTCTTGGGCCAGAGGATGACCTCTATTTTTGACCTCTATTTTATCTTTTCTGTAAGGACAAGGGAAGAGAGTAAATTTAAAACAGTTATAAGCGCAATGCAAAAATGACTTAAAAATTCCTTGACAATTGTTTGCACGGCATTACAGACATACCGCATTTTACAGGACTTTGCATTATTGTGCTTCACAGATATAGTGTGGTTTGTTTGTTTTTTTACTGTTTTGCAAATTGAAGGTTGTGGCAACCTTGCCTCCAGCAAATCTGTCAGCGCATTTGCTCACTTCATGTCCCTGTCACATTTTGGTAATTCTCTCAATATTTCAAACTTTTTCATTATTATTATATTTGTGATGACAATCTGTGATCAGTGATTACAACTCGCGGAAGGTTCAGATGCTGGTTGGCATTTTTGAGCAGTAAAGCATTTTTAATTACGGTATGTACTTTTTTGTAGACATAATGCTATTGCACACTTAATAGACTAGAGTATAATATATACAGAATTCTTATGTGCACTGGGAAGCCAAAAAATTCATTTGACTCCCATTATTGTGATGGTCTAAACTGAACCCACAATATCTCTGAGATATGCCTGTATCAGACATCGAGCATATGCAAACATTACTCGGAGGGTGGTCAATTGCAAAGGACATTGGACTAGAATCCAACTTTTCTACTTAGGTGTTTTGTTACTGTGAGCGAGTCACTGACTCACACCGAGCTTCCATTTCCTCACTTAAAACTTTACTTCCTGCCAGAAAGAAAGAACATTAACATATTATCTATCTATAGGATCCACAAACGCAAGGTAATGTTGCATATAACATCTTGAGAGACCACTCATAAGAGGACATGTACATTTCTGATGATGGCCAATAGCTAGCTGGTGGTAGTCTCTTAATCCCTTGGACACCCTGACATTTATAAATTTGGCATTTTTTACGATGGAAAGTTGCCTTCTAAACTGTACCAGAATGCCCACAAAATTAATAGCAACTGTTTTTCTATAAGGAAGCATATACTGTCAAGTTGTCATTCCTAGAGAAGAAAGCTGTTCTCAGATGGAGTTGGTCTGACTACCTGTTTTTCACCAGTTCTTTAGGGGTAGGAACCATGACCCAGTTAGCTCAATATGAAATAGATCCTGACCATCTGGCAGTCTTCCTGTATCTTGTAACCCAATCCTTAACAGTAGCTTCAGGTAGGTCAGTCTCACATATCCGTGTCAAAGAAGCTTAGTCCTAGTTAAACAGGGTAAATTAGGTATTGAGGTTTCTTTGGACTCGGTTGCTCACCAGGTACTTGAGGTAGGTCCCAGAACAGCATCCAAGGCTTGGTCACAATGGCTGGGAACTAGCAATGCGTCTGTAATGCTTTTCCTTCTCCTGGCAGCACGCAACAGCATTTCCAAAGTAGCATATGAAGAAAAAAAAAAGAGCTAAGGCATTAAAAAAAAAAAAATTGCATGTGATATCATCTCGATTGGTCAGTTTCAGTGAAAAAATACAAGGAAGCAAAGATTTTACCCCTGCATGACAAGTCAGTAAAATCATTAATTGGGCTTTGGTTTGTAATTTAGTTCAAAGAAAAAAATAATCTAACTTAATAAATGCCTCGAATCTTCCCGTAGAAGTAAATAAGTGAAAGAAGTGAATAAGTGATGAAGACTGGTAGTAAACATAAAACATAAAATTCTCACGTGTTCGTGTGAAATTTGAACATGTTGTCTCAGACAAGCATAACAGCAATGATATAGGAGACCAAGGTTCAAGGAGTAAATGATTGCAGTGAATAATAGAAAAATAAAGATGGCCACTATTCATAAATTTGCAATGATTATTTTCTGTCAGATGTGTTATAGAGTGTTCTTAGTTTCATCTAGTCAGCATAGCATTTTTGATTAGTAAGAGAAAATTATCTCAGCAGTGAGGTTAGCCTTATCAGAAGTTATTTGGCTTAACCTGGCTATTATCTCTGATTTTAATTATGTTAATAAAAGGTAAAGCTATTCATAGACTAGAAATTAAAATAGGGCTCATTAGCAGAAACAATTCTGAATATTTCTGCTAATTATATTGTTGCCTATCATCCAAATGAATGGAAGAACCATGCCAAACAATTCTCTATGGAAATAACTAAGAGGGAAATATAATTAATTCCTATAATAAGAGAAAAAGCAAACTAGGATCTGTATGGCTCAGGCGTACACAGGAGTGATATTGAAAATACTTAACAACAGCTAAGCTTGGGCCCTCACCAAAAATGATAGGATGCTAGCCATGACATCAGAGCGGGGCTGCTGAAGGGACATCCTGACCAGGTGTTCGCCCTTTATACCTTGGATCATTAGAAATTTCAGTGGGATCCTGGGGAGGGCACAGGGAATGGAAGACAACAATTATTTAGTAATTAACATATCAATGTTTTAGTAACCAGAATGGATATGCCGGTGCACACAAACTGAATATCAGCCATGGAAATACTTAATAATCCATTGATAAACTTTTGATGCATTTCCCATTAAACCTTAAGGATGGAATCTGTCCCGACTTTGTGGCCTTCATTGTCAGAATTAATTTGTAAGCCTGGGGCAGTTATAAAAGACAAGAATGCCAGGGACAGTGCTGTGTGGACACCCACCCATAGGAGATATCTGAGAGTTCCGTTTCTGGTAAGGCAAAGGCTAGCTTTTAGCACACCAACCCTCCCAGCAAGAACAACAAGAAAAACAGGACACTTTTTAAAGATCAGTTTGAAAGCACTGGGGAACTACCAAGAAAGCTAGGGCTTCCGGGGCCAAATCCCAAAGAGAAGGGAAACACAGTGAGGTGGGCCCAATATGTTCCCTCACTTAGAACAGCACCATTTCTTGATGCACAACATCAGTGGTGACTTAGAATGAGCAAGATTTTGCCGGGTTTGGGTTTAAGTTTTGGGATACCTCAGGCAGCCAGGACTTAATGGGACAAGAACTGAGAGAAAAGTAGATGTTGAAGATGAACATAAAAGGTTCTGAAAGATGGAGAGAATCAGGAGAACCAGCCAGGGATCCTGGAACCCAGGGACTGACATGGCACTGATTTGCCTGGGTTTGGTTTTGTTTTTGTTTTCTTCACATATCACACTTGGGTATTGGAGAAGCTGGCAGCTCCAAATTCCAAGGCTGAAACTGGACAATAAATAAAAAAAAAAAAAAAAAAAAAAAAACTCCAGGAAGTGCCTGTTCTCTCTTGCCAAAGGGGTCAGGAAATACGCAGGCTAGAATGACAGAAGACTTTTAGACAATAACCGCCCCGCCCACTTCAGTCAAACGCCAAACTGCAGCCCCACCCCCACCTCTATCAGCAAAACAAAGTGGGGAGTCTAGACTTTTGCCTTGCCCCGTTGAAATGAGAGCCCCACTCGACACACACCCATGCTAGGGTGCTGTGAGAGAAAGCCAGGTGGGGAGCCTAGACTTTCCTTTCTGCCTGGTGGTAACGAGCAAGTCCCCCATGGTGAAAGCGGAGGCCCTGGAAGAGAATGGACTTCTACTCTGACTCCCACTCAGTGGTAACAAGGCGCTTGTCCCCATCTGTGCTGAGTGGTGTCAGGGGAGGCTGAGTGGAAAGCCTGGAATTCCATCATCTTTCGGTAATGGCAAGCCAACGACTCTACTTGCTGTATCAGTCAAAGCCAGGTGAGCAGGAGTAACCAGGCACTCCCCTTTCTGTGAGCCAGGTTGATATCAGCAGAAGTTAGTGGGGAACCCAAACCGCCCGTACTGCCTTGAGGAGCCCCTCCAACCCCACCAGCATAGGGTGTCAGTGGAGATGGAATGGAAAAACTGGGTTTCTACCACATTGCTGGCAGCAATGAAAAAGCACCCCCTTTCCCCTGCCAGCACAGAGTCAGAAGAGTCCTATTAAAAACAGACTTAAATAAGATGTAGAGATTCATAATACCAAATATGTGTAGGATATAATTGAAAATCACTCTTCATACCAAGAACCAAGAAAATCTCCACTTGAATGAGAATACAACCAACGGATTTCAACACTGGGAATGCACAAATGTTGCAATTATATAACAGATTTTAAGGCAGTCTTATAAAAATGCTTCAACAAGAAATTGCAAACACACTTGCAATAAAGGAAAAAAAGTACAAAATGTTAGTAATTAATAGAATGTCTCTGCAAAGAAATGGAACATATAATGAAAGACCAAATGGAAATGATAGAACATGTTCAGCCTATAAAGTTTCCATTCTCTTTAGATCGATCTTGGTGTGGACTGGGGCATACGTTTACAGTTCAGACATTTCCCAAGTCTGTCTCAGCTGTTACTTTCCACTTGGCCCTCTCTCGTCTCCTCCCACTCATGGTGACTCAAGTAGGGATGCATGCATTCTTCTTTATCACATTCTCTTGGCCTTAGAGTTTAGTTCAGGGTTAGACAACTAACCAGACCAAGATAGAGAAAATTCTGAAATTCTTGCTGGAAGTATTGGGAAAGAGAACTCAACTATTAACATGTAAGCACAGGCTCTTGGATGTCATATGTGCTGCCACTTGGTGGCAGCCTGCTTGAGATGAGCCAAGAGACTGGAAGGAAGACATGACAAGAGGGTCCTGGTGACATGGTATGATCACTTGGATTGATCTGGCCTTTTTTGAGTTGGGTTTTGCATGAGGTCATTTGCTTCTTAACGGGCCCAAGAAATAGAGAATCCTAAAGAAAAAAGAGCCTATTTTATCTTATAATTCTATGGATTAAAAATAGAAAAAGAAGCTAATTTTTATTGTGTGCTTATTTTGTTTTCAAAGCACCATACTAGATTTGATATTCACCAACTTGTCTAATCCTCATAAAACCCAACATGGTGAGTGTGATGCCCACACTTAACAGATGAATAAAGAAAGAGACCTGGAAAGATTAGGAAATGTGTCCAAGTTCCCTTTGTTAGTAAATGCCAGAGGTAAACCTCAAGGTCTGAAATGGCTGATCTCAAAGACCGCCTTTGAAGTAAGCATGGTCTGTACATATGTGAGGAAGATAAAACGTGATACAAGTAGTAATTTCTCTATCACTGAATTTTCACTGCTGTGGTACAACTTCTAGATATATACTGATATGCCAACACACAAAGAGGAGTGTTTTATTAAAATCTCTTTTCTCTGAAAGCCTAATTCAGATTTAGAGAACAATTCCAATGGATGAGAGAGTAATAAGATAGTCTGTTGAAATTATTCTCAGGAAAATAAAATTAATTTCCATGCAATAGTGTAATAATTCAGGAATATTATGTCACCACATGTTTCTTTATGTGCGTGTAATCTTTAAATTCTGATCATTGTACCTTGGGAAAATAGAAATTTGAGGTATTACTGGTGGGTTTTTTAGAAACACTCTTTAAATTATAAAGGGATGAATAGATATTTGAGCGTGATCTGTTTTGGATATAGTATTATACTCTGTCCTTAGACAATGACCGATGTTCATTATTTCCATCTGTAAGCAATGAGTTAAATTGCTTTTTTGATGCAGTCCTTTTATTTGCTAGTCAAAGAATATTACAAATGATTGAAAGGATTTATAAAATGAGGTGGCTGAGATTTGTTCTTATTTGCTTCCAGCTGAAAGCATAATACACTTAATGTTTCCAGGATATGGAGGAGCTAACAGATGTCAAAAGAGCAGAGAAAGCTATTTTACTCAAGATTGTTCAAAAGCTAAACAAAAACCTTTTCTTTTCCAAAATTCATAAACTTTATTTATCAGACATTAATTATATTTGACATAAAATGCATTTGCTGTTTACCCAAAATGTATCTTTTTCCTTTTCAATTAAGAAAATAAAAGTTGTTATGGTAAAGGTAAGACCCCTGGATTAAAATTAGTGTAACATAAGTTTGTTTTCATCAAATAACCATTACCATAAACTTTATCTTTGTAACTCTTTACTGTCTATACGATACAGACAAATAATTTTACTTAAAGATGAAAACAAAATAATTAAAAATCAGAGACTGTTTGAACTTGCTGTTTTGCTTAACCAAATTTCAAACTGATCTGAGTTTCCAGGAACTACCATTCAATGCTGGATATTTTATCTGTGGATTTACTTTAGGGATCAGAATTCTGCAAGGCTTGCTAATGAGGTCAACTTGGTAGACCCAAAAGAACAGCCATAGTGTTGCATATTAGAATTTTAAGAGCAAGATGGTAGTTTGAAGGAACAAATTGCTTAATGCTGTTTCCATAGGTCCCATGTAAACAAACAGTAAAAGGTTGGCAAGTTTTTGCAATCAAGGCCCACATTTAATAAAGGCACAAATGAATGAAAAATGGAAATATTATTCCTGGATTTACATTTTGCCTCACCTCCGTCCAAATTCTTACTGTTAAAACAATCCAAAAATATATTTAAGATCTCACCTGGGCTGCCACCCTGCTCTTATAAACATGCTACTTTAATGAATCGGTTTGTTTCTGACAGAAGCTCCCTTTGAAATTAATCAAGAATACTATGAATACAGCTAGCTTATCTCCCTCTTTTGTTTTCCTAGCCTTTCTTTTCTTTTCTTTCTTCCCCCCCCCCCCCACCCCCCATACCCCCTGGGGGAAATTCCTCCCACACACATGGAGAGCATGACCATTTTAATCCTGCCCCTCTGGCCATACTTGATTATTCGAGGGTTGACCTAGGATAACTCCAGCAAATGTGAGGCATCACCACAGAAAGTTTGCAATTATAATAGAAAAAAGAGTTTGTATCATATAACTGGAGCTCTCTGAATTAATCTTTTAAAAAGTCATATTAAATCTACACATCTGTCTTAAGACACATCTTGACTTTAGAAATATGAACATGTGCTTGTGTCTTAGAATAGAAAGGAACAGTGTATGTTCAAAAAGTTTTAATCTGAAGCAGGGCTAGGGTGGTTTGCTAAAGAGTTTTACAGAGGCAGTATCATCTGTGCACATCCCGATCCCACCCAAATACTGTCAGCGTCATCATCAGGAGGCTCCTGAGGCAGACGACCTCATCCACAAAGCTGCTTGTTGTCAACACGCTTGCATATTCCAGCCTTGTTGAAAACCCTCCCTTTGGTGGGAAGGATATCTCAAGGGATTTTTAATTTACCTAATGCCCCTCGTTCTGATTCTCTATTCATCAGCAACCTGCTAATTCCCAAGAAGAAACTATGCTGATAGAATATACTAGACTTAATGTAACTATGGGGTACATGTGACAATGATTGCTGATGTAAGTTGTTCAAGTCTCTTCTTGTGATTATGGTTTCATGTAGTTGACTATAGGTGGAGAAGGGCCAATCATGTAAACGTGAAGATCTGTGCTTCACGTGACAGTTATATAATTAAGGAGTGGCCATCCTGGTATCTATTTCAGTCTTAAAGACAGTTTGATTTTGAGTGTATCAGCTTTCATGGAACTTAGAGCTGATAAGAACTAGGTTCTGGGTCTTTGAAGCACAAGGCTAGATCTAGCTGGAATTCTCTTAGACCAATAGTTCCCAAACTTCTCAGTGTATCAGAATCAACTGGAGAGCTTTTTTAAAAGTATAGATTCCTGTGTTTGAGATGCTGATTCAGTAGATCAGATATAGTACAGCTATTTACATTTTAAGGAACACTCCCCAGATGGTTCTAATGCATAGCCATGTTTGGGAACCACTGCTTTAGACTCTGTTTCCATACGACATTCATATGTGCTTTCTTTTAACTGATTTTTTTGAAAGCCATAATTAGATTTAGTGAGTTGCTAGATTTGCCTACACAATACTTACAAATTTGGCCCTAGATGGAATTTCTGGTTGAGCAACCATAATACACCTTTCTGAATTTGTAGAAGAGGTGAATGGGGGGGGGTGCAAAAAACATGAGAAGAGGCAGTGGCATCTTAGATGTGGTAAATAGGCAGCCAAGCTCACTACTCCCTTCCCTACAGACTTCAGGGATGCTTACCCTTGCCAAATGGTATCTTTTTTCTAGTTACTTTTTTCATTGGTCAGATTCTGATTCCTTTTACTGTGTTTGCATAATTATTAATGAGACCATTTTCACTGATCAGGAACATCTATACCTCTGGCTTAATTTTTGCTGTTGGGATGTCAGTTGTCTGTCTAATTATGTTACTTTGTAGGCAGTATTTTCCCTTTCTGTCTCTGTTGTTCAACTGAAAGTTTTCTCCTCGACTTTTTCTTTTATTCCCAATTTACTGAGATGTGTCTAGTTATAGATCTATTGATATTTTTATTAACTTACTCGGAATTTGTTAGGCTTTCTGAATCTGAGAAGTCATGTCTTTCATCAACACTAGAAAATTCCTCAAAAGTGAGTTCTCTGTTTTCTCCTTCTGGACTCCAGCTGGATGTGTGTTCAACCTTGCCACTTTATCTTTTAGGTCTTTTCATTTCTCTTTCATATTTTCCAACACTTTGTTCCTTTTATCACATGTTGAGTAGTATCTTCAGTTCTGTTTTGCACTTGACTAAATGCCTCTTCAGCTGTGTCTGATATGATGTTTAATCTTTCCATTGAGTTTTTAATTTAATGACTTTATTTTTTACTTCTAGATGCTATGTTTTCAGATACTTCTGATTGTTCTAACAGCTTTTGGTTTTTTTCCTTATAGCGCTGATTCCTCCTTTGATTTCTTTAAACATATTTATATACTGGATCTGATCATCTAATATCTGAAATAATTAAATACCTGATTATTTATTTGTTTTGCACTGTCTAGTTTACGGTGACTTGTTGCCAGGTATATTATGTTATGCATGTTATGTTCATTGGAACTTTGTCTAAATTCTTCATGGCCTAGATTGAAAACGTGTTCCTTTGTGTTGGTTTCTGGTAGACATCCATGACGCTTCAAACCTAATGACTCTTGAAAGTAAATTTCTCCTTAAAGTTTTTTTGTGACTACCACAATGGTGTGAATTCAAGCTCCAAATCTGTATGAGGACTGTATATGTGGTTATACATTCTCAAGGAAATTATTTTATCAATTTTCATCAGAATCAGAGTAAGGCAGAATTTTGTTTGTTTGTTTGTTTTTTATGCCACTGTGCCACACAAGGTGGATCTTATTTCTGATTTACCATATCACTGAGGAATAACATTTGGTGGTGGGGGCGGGGAATCTCAGCTTTAAGCAGAAGTCTCAAATATGACTTCTCACCTGTACAACCCATCGACTCTGTCTTCTGTTTTCCACAGCTACAGGTAAGTAAGCATTGATAGATGGTCTTGGGGCACCTGCTCACTTCAGAACTTACTTAACTTTTTATGATTTTCTCTCTTTGTTGGGTCCTCCCCATCTCCCTCAACCCCTCATCACCCCCCGAGGGTTTCTTACTTTCTTGTTAACTCAGCCATACATTTAAACTGTTTACAAAATATATCCTAACATTTTTAAATGTCTTAGATGAAGAGGGTTTTTTCCTTGATAGTTAATCCATATTTCCATAAACAGAAGTTTCATGTTCTTTTTAAAATGTAATTGAGATTTTTTTTTCATTCTCCAATTCTCATTTCATGCCACAGACATTTTTAGCAATCAAGCAATATAAAAATTTACAGGAATCCTAATATATGTTTTTCTAATACCCTCATCTTTTTTTTTTTTCCTGATGAGTAAATGTATACCTAAGTAGCATTTCCCAAAGTGAATTCCATAGAACAGGAATTTGTAGTTAAGTGGTCAAATAAGCTTGGGTAACACTGGTTTAAGCAAAGTTACAGTGAAAGAACTTGTGTGGTGTGTACTGTGTTGTGCAATTCTGAGAGTGGATAACACAGGACTGGTGCACTTCCCTGAGGTGAACTTGAAGAAAGCTGACATAGAGGTAAAAATGACATCCCTAAGTCCATAGGGGCAGTTAATAACAGAGCCAAGACTGGAACATGGTTCTTCTAACTCTCTCTTCCTCTTTATCATCACAATGAAACATTTTGTAAATAGCTCCTTGTGAAACTATGTCTAGTAGTACCCCATCCTCAAATTGAAATGCGTTTGGAGCCCGTCTTCTTTCACTCGATGAAAGGGAAGTTGGCTTGTCTCCCAAAGGCAGTTAAATAGGCATGCTCCAGAAGTTCTTCAAGGAAAATAAAATCTGAAGTAGAAAAGCCAGGGTTCCAGATCTTGACCTGATGTAGAAAATCAATGTTTTCAGAAGGCTTCCATCCAAATCAATGCAGAGATATAGTCATCTTGTCTGATTTTGAAGAGGGTTTGTACTCTCCCAAAAACCATCGTTTTTAGTTGGCAGGGAACAAACTCCCAAGAACAAGTTGTGACAGAAAACTTTTTTTTTTAAAAAACTACTTTTGGATTTCAACCAGGAGAATGTGCAGTTTCTGACTGTTAGTGTATTCTTCCCCCTCTTACCCAGAAAGTGGACTGTGGGAACTTGGGAAGGTGAAGGATAATGTTATTTACATTTTTGTGCCAAAACATTATGAAGGGAAGTAGTCAAACATGCTGAGTGAGTTTAGCATATGAAAATTAATAGGAACATTTTGAATATGTGATATTTTACTTGAAACAATGTAAATGAAAGAGTTTCTGTCAAGGTACTTTTTTGACCTCTTTTAAATGTTTCTTTTTTCTTTTTTTTTTTAAACACTCTCAATTGATTGTAATAAACGCCTTTGGATCCTAGACCTCAAAGTTCTTTTCTTTTAGAATTTCCTTTTCTCTGTGTACAACAAATACCTTTCAGAGAAAAAAAAAAAACCACCACAGTGCCTTGACTCTTTTAAATAGTCAGTTCATGATGTCTACTAATATTGAAATAGGACAGCAAGGGTGAATATTGGGTTTGGGATCCAAGTGTTGGTGTTCCATTTGGTCATCAATCCTTAAAATAAGTGGCTATATACAAAAGTATTCAAAGAGTACATTATAGATATTTTAAGGCAAGAACTTTCAGTTAAGGCTAAGAAGGGAGGTGAGCATTTCTGAGATTGTGCTTTGTAAGATGGCAAATTGACAGAATTTGCACTAGCAAAAATAATATTATAGAAAATTCATAATAATGAGAAAGCAGAAGAGAAAGAGAAGAAGAGATATTGAACTTTTACTCTCTCTCAGATACCAAGTTCAGTACTGAACACATACTATATTACATTTGTACCTCAGAGCTGAGAGGCCGTGTCTATTATCATCCCTGTTACAGGCAAGGCTTAGAGAGTGAACAAGCTAAGGTAACTTGTTTGAGATTTTACAACATACGTGGCAGATGAGGAATTTGAACCCAGCTTTCTTCTGACACCAGATTCCTGGCCTTAACTGCTAAGTTACATTGCCTCCTATTGCAGGTATAGCTACAGGGTATATCTTTTAAAAAGCTTTATTATTGAAGCATGGTTGACACACAGTGTTATGTTAATTTCAGGTAGTAGGACATCATGATTTGACAATTTTATACACTATCCAGTGCTCACCACTATAGTCTAGTCTGTCACCATATCACCAAGGTTATATATATATAATATCTTTACCATTTTGGAAAAAGGGTTTGACTTTATGTAGTGAATCTAAACTAGTGGAAGAAGTCTGGAGCCAACTGGTAACCCCAGTGGTTTGGGCATGACCAAGTGCTGAAGAGAAGGTGGCATTGAGTGGATGTCAGCAATGAATGAGCCTATGGCTGATTTCTGGAGGCAAGCCAGGGGCAGCTTGGAAGTCAAATGTCAAGGAGCAAGGCAGGGATGAGCCAGGGTTAACTGGGATATGAACAAAATAGTAAGAGCATCAGGACATTTCTGAAAAAGCATTTTTTAGTGGGCATGGCCAATTTTCCTCAACCTGTAGCCTATAGGGTATCTGGAGGGGCTCTTTTAAGTCTTGTGACAACTTTTCACGTTTCTAATAGGATGGAGAGGAGAGTAGGTGATGTACAACTTCATTCCATGCATTTAGGTTAGTATTTATGAAATAGCACAGCATGAATTGTTTTTTTAACCATAAAATTGATCTTTGATCTCCGTATTTAACTTAAAGTACACAGAACTTCATAGTTGTAGTAATAACCCAAGCTTAAATACCTGTCTTATTTTCTCATTAAAAAAACTGCATATTGGGCAGTTGTAAACCAATTTTTCACTCGGAAAATATGACTACTCTCTTCACAATACACAGCTTATTTATTTCAGTTTCCTATTTCAAGATCTCTCTATCCATCTTCTGAAATCTCTTCCTCCTCTTGTGTTTACTCGATGAATTATTGGCCCCATCAGTCACCGTAGCTGGAAACTTAGTAGTTCATGCCTAAGGGGCTTCCTCTCCCTCATCCTCCACATCCTTCTGGTCAAAAGAGCCCTCCATTCCAAGTTCTATATGCTTCTTAAATGTATCCCTTCCTCTCCTTTCCTAAATTCCCCATCCTCTCTACCTTACAAGCCAGTTTGCTTTCTCATGTCTAATATTTGGGTCAGACACTGATGCTCAGCCTGGTTTATCGTGTCAAACTTATGGGGTCATATGATCAAAGACACGGAATCCAGAAGGAATGACCTGCTTTGCTTGGAAGGGGTAATGCAAGTGGTGGGTCCTTTTAGGATTCTGGACCTCTCAATATTAGATTCGTACCCTGTATGCCTTTGCATATGGGTCAGAATTTAAATTCCATACCCTGGAATCCAAAGACTTCACAACTGGGACCCCATCCATCTTCTCTGTCTCTCTTGCCCCACTCCCAAACTCACGACATATGTGTGACCCACTTAGACACATTGCTGCCCTTATGCAGTTTGATGTTCTTTCCTGTGCTTGAAGTGTGCACCCCCTTCATGTCCATCCAGAGAGCTCTAATCCCACCATCAGAATTCAGGCATCAGCAACTCTGATGGAATCCCCAGCCACACACACATTCTCCAAGCTTCTTTACACCCCTTTGCAGGTATGCTTTCTAGCATCTCTCAAACTGTGTTATAATAATAATTTGCTACTATATCTTCTCCACTGACCAGGGACCTTCTCTGAGTGTAGACCCAAAAAAGTTTGACTTACCTTTTATCCCCAGCCCATCGCATAAGACCTGGATCAATACATGCATATGTCAAATGAATGATTGTGCTGAGATTAATCAATTATGAAAAAGAAATTCTGCTTTGATACATTCTGTTGTTTTCTGTGACGCTCTCTTTTCTCTGAGATACTGCGAGAACTGTATACCTGATTATATATTATATACATGAAAGGAAATGATCTTTTTAGGATTGCTGAGTTAGAACCTCCAGATAGGGAAAAGATATAGAAAATGTTTGTAAGTTAACAGTTATAAGAGATAAAGTCAGAATCCATTGCTTGCTGACATAGCTTTAGTCAAAATAAGAAGTAAAGTTTTAACCAATTTTACCATATAATATATCCTCACACTAGTGGGTAGTATTTCAGAGTGTATTGGTGTCTTGGATTTTAAATAAAAATATCATGTTTTCTTTAATGCTACAAGTTTCAAATACTGCCATGTATTTTCTCTGTCCTTTATGTCTTGTACATGCTGCTTACCTTTCCTGAGCATCACGACCCTTACCTTAAAGCGTAGGAAATTATACCTATCTCACATAATCATCCTAATGACCCAAGAAGGTAAAATACCTAAGATCCTAAAATACTGGCTGACATAGTTACCGCTTACTAATACATGTTGATGGCTTTCTTTCCTTTTTTATTTTTTTAAGCCATTTTTGCTAGATGGGCTCCATTCCAAAATGTTAGGTTCACAAATACATAATAACTTGTCATTCCCAATTATGAGTTATACTACACTGCGCCATTATAAATCCCAGTAGATCATTGCTTGAGGAAGATTGCAGTAGGCTCCAGGGTGAATTGCTGTGCTTTGCTGGAGGCCAATACTGTGGGCTGAGGAAGCCCACTGCCACTGTGGATGAAGGCTCCTTCAAGGCAGAGTGGGTCCTAGGCTCAAACACATCTCCACTTGGCTTTAAAAGGCCTGACAGTCTACCAGGACTGCCTCTCCCGTGAAAG
This sequence comes from Panthera leo, assembly GCF_018350215.1. Taxonomy (NCBI): domain Eukaryota; kingdom Metazoa; phylum Chordata; class Mammalia; order Carnivora; family Felidae; genus Panthera; species Panthera leo. The sequence continues at coordinate 72,255,791 of NC_056680.1, read as the reverse complement.
GTGTCGTGAGCCACCCCTCCTCTTGTGGACCATGAGGCCCTTTGGATCTCTTAGAATCCAGCCTTCTTATTTATCTAAACACTCAAATCAAACCTTTTTTGTTTTCTTTTAAACTAACATCAGGGTTATTGAAATATTTTGATAGCTTTGGTTAGGAATAGCATGCTACTTTGAAACCTTCTAAAGAAAGCATACTGAAAACATCCTGTGCATATTGTTTGCAATATTGACAGAAGTTTTTTTGGTTTTTTTTTTTTTTTTAAAGAAAATTACCCAAACAACTAGAAGGAAAGACAGAGCAAGGGATCGACACGGGTTGGTTGGCTGATGCTTGACACATGAAACCCTTTACCATTCATCAAATGTTTAGGTTATTTGAGCTGAGGAGGAAATTGCTAAGGATTAGGTTTATAGCACTTGACTATGTCTCACAAGTGCTATCGTGCAAAACTTGTCAAAGGCCAAAAAAAAAAAAAAGGAACGAAAACAAAAACAAAACATAACACACGCACACACACACACACACACACACACAAAACCACAAAAAGCAATCCCATTAAGGAACCTGGGCTTTGCATCCTGTCATTTATTAAATTTGTCAGTTGAAGCAGTAAGGATTATGGCAGTAGATTTATTAATTTTCACAAAACTTGGCATGGAGAAGCCTTACCCTGGGCAGCAGGCTGGAAAATGTGGTGAAGGAAGTTTGTGAAACAAGCACAATGCTGAATACCTGCCGTGAAAAAGTCATTACCATAGCAAACCTGTCACAGATGGAGCCAGGTAACAAATTTGAGGAGGGCTGTCTTCCTGATAATCAGCAAGATCATATTCGGAATCTTTTTGTGCAAAGGAAAATTCTTTCGTAGCACGAACCCTATGGCGGCTCCAGGAACCGCGGGCCTGGAAAATGACATTGTGCTCCTGGAAAATGACATTGTGCTCCAGGCAGACGTTTGTTTTCATTTCTGACATTCAAGACTCATTGTCATAAATGTCCACAGTCATTCTTGCCTGCCCAGCCAAAAGGCAGAACTTACCCCTTTCTCTTCACATAATGATGGGGCTGCAGGGCTCTAGGACCCTCTTGCTAATATTCTCACCCTGGAGAGTGGCTGTGGCCTCGGGGTGGGTGGGGGAGTTGTACTGTAGCCTTTTAAGGTCTTTTTTATTTATGATAGATACCACAGAGGCCAATTTTTCTTTTCTTTTCTTTTTTCTTTTCTTTTCTTTTCTTTTCTTTTCTTTTCTTTTCTGTTTTCTCTTCTCTTCTTTCTCTTCTCTTCTCTTCTCTTCTCTTCTCTTCTCTTCTCTTCTCCTCTTCTTTTCTCTTCTCTTTTTTCTGCCCCTGCTTCCCATAGATCCAAGTTTCTCCATTTCTTTCTTTCTTTTCTACCCAGGACAGTATACAGGGGAAGCAGGAGCTTCTATATTGTGTACTGAAATTAAAGTACATACCCTAAATTTATAGTGTCCCCACAGTGTTGACTATATTTGAAGCTCTCTAACATTAATTAATTGAATCTTATGGTCCTCACACTAGCCCCTGAGGTAGGTGCTATGATTACTACTGTGTGAGGTTTGAGGAGACTGGGACAGAGACTGGTGGCTTGGCCAGGATCACAAACCCCCCAGTAAGTGACAACTAAGTCAACCACCTTACCAAGCCAGGGTTACAGCAGTCACACGGCAGAGGCAAGCAGTGTTGTTCGTGTGAACCAGATCCACATGTCCATAGAGAATGATGGTTCCATTCTCTGAGCACCAGCAGCTGAGGGGGAGGACAATGCATGGAAGGCAGGGGATACAAATTAAAAGTCTGTGAGCACCATTGTGGATAGAGCCAAAATAATGAAAACCTTTGGTACTCTGATTCTATGGTGTGTACAAATCACCTGACGCATTTATTAATTTTGGCCTCACCCGCAGAAATTTCTGATCTGTCAAGCCTTGGAGTTTGAGTCTGCGTTAACGTAAGCACTCCCAAATAATTCAGAGCCTCTTGAGTGTGCCTGGGAGGTATTTCGTTAGGGATTTGTGCCTTGTACCTGCAGACTTGGAGTTGTTTCAGAGAGGACAGAAAGATGCTACAGTTTTATCCTGAACACCTCTCCTATCTTGTGGATGTGTCCCAGGTAAGAAACTCTGCAGACCTCAAGTTTATCTTCATGGGCAGATTTCACCTGTGCTGTGAAGAAGCAGTTTTGAGAAGCTGGCAACAGCGAGGTAGACTAAGATCTTAACCATGAACATGAAGACTTGATTTTTTTTTAAGAGAGGATGCCCCTTCTTCTGGAAGGTACAGCAGGTGGCAGTGTACTCCTCTGACGAACTAAGTTTAGAAATAAAAGTTTGTGGGACATTTCAAATAGGACTGAACTTTGAACTCACACTTATGTACCTTGGACATAGGAATAGGGAAAAAACAACCCTTAAAATATTATTATGTCATAGGTGGCTTATCAGATGTGCTTAAGGCCCCTGTGGGCCACAGTGGATACAACTAAAAATGCCCTCATAATTTTACTGGATGAGGATTTGACCTCACAGACCAGCCAATATACCTCTTTCGAACAAGAAAACAATCTGCGTATATAGTCTTGAGTCCCTTCAAGCAAATGTTAGGCATGGCTACAGATGATTTAACCCAATCACTAAAGTGAAAATAAAACAGAAACTCTTTCCTATGACATGAATTTAAGGAACAGACTGACTTTCCCCCCTCCCCCCATTGGATAGGAACAGTGAATTGAAGTGGAGTAAAATTAAGCTAAATAAGAGGAAACAGTGAAATTTTGTAGACTGTGGAATGGTCTCACTGGGAACATTTTGGAAGCCCCATCACTTAGTCATTTCAAACTAGACCAGACAAATGACTTGAAGATCTGCTGCAGAGGCACGGTTGTGGAGAATGGATGAAGGCATTTTTTCTCTATCCCCTATGGAAATTTCCTCAGTGGTGTCAGCTGGTGTTTTTCTCTCTCTCTCTCTCTCTCTCTCTCTCTCTCTCTCTCTCTCTCTCTTTTACATACCACATGCACACAACACACAGTTCTGACTTTTCAATTTGATCATCACCCAAACAGCATTTTAAAACCTCAAAATTGCTGGGTCTTACATTTACTATCTATTCTGCTCCTCCCTTTCCTTCATTATGGATGAAGTTTTCCTTTCAGGCTGTAAAATCCTTACAAGTTCCCCTTGGTCATCTTTAAAGCCTTGTAAACACCTTTCCCGGTGAGCCCTGGTGATTGCAAGCAGTGAGTAGTGGAACTTCCTCTTTGAGACTCAGTGGGGGAAAAAAAGATCACCCAGTTCCCATGCAATGGAGATATACAGAAGCTGGACATTTCACCAGGCTCATTTAAAGGGAAGAGAGGGAAACAAACCACAAGGGACTCTTAAAGATAGAGAACGAACTGAGGGTTGATGGAGGGGAGGTGGCAGGGGGGATGAGCTAGATGGGTGATGGGTATTGAAAAGGGCACTTGGGATAAGCACTGGGTGTTGCATGTAAGTGAGGAATCACTGAATTCTACTTCTGAAACCAGTATTGCACTGTATGTTAACTAACCAGAATTTAAAATTTTTAAAAAGAGCACCCAACCAGAAAACCACTGACCATTTCTTCCATCTGTTGAGAAGCTGGTACAAATCACAATATTGAGGAACTAACTTCTTGCAAATTTGGAACTGAAGGTGGCAATGCTAGGCATAACCATCCCCCCTCCTTCCTATTCTTAGAGTTTAGCCTGTTTTACACCAGAGAGTATAGAAATGATGGGATTTTTTTTTTTACTTTTTTGTTCTACTTTGTGTTTGATACAATAAGACACTTGACTAAAATTTAAAGACTACTTATGATTTTCAATTATGCTAACTTTTATTCCCTGATTTGGGACACTTGAGAATTGGTTACCTGTTTCTTTAAAAAGTATATATTTACCTACTCCAGGTAACTGGCCATAATGAAATAGAACAAAATGTTGATTTTTATTTTCAATTGTAATTTTTTTTGAAAACAAAGCTATCATCATCATCATCATCATCATCATCATCATTATTATTTTTATAATCCATTCTTTTCCTTGTTACTCATGGTCATGATCAAGCAAGATTCTCCATCTGGCTTCATGATATGTAACAGTAAAACAAAATAACAATGATAGTAATAATAAAAAACAGTAACCATTTATGGAGTATTCACAGATATGCCAGACCCTGCGTTAACGGATTTATAGATATTCCATTTTGTCCACACAACAGCTCTATAAGTAAAATGTTCCCATTTACTGGGGAGAAGATTGGTCTTAGCGAGTTTCAACTATGTTTAAAATCATACAACTAGGTGTGTAGCAGAAGTCAAGCCATTTTTTTTCCTGACTCCAAAGCCTATGTCTCTATGCCTATAAGCCTCAGAAAGACACATTTTCATTTATTAAAAAAAAAATTTATTTTAAGAGAGAGAGAGCAAGTGAGCAATAGCATGAGCTAGGGAGGAGCAGAGAAAGAGGGAGAGAGAGAGAATCCCAAGCAGGTTCTGCACTGTTCACGTGGGGCCTGACATGGGGCTTGATCTCACGAATTGTGACATCATGACCTGAGCCAAGATCAAGAGTCGGACACTCAACTGACTCAGCCACCCAAGAGCCCCAAGACACATTTTCATTTAAATTCTAAGAAAATCATTGTATTTCCTGTGGTCGTCCCTTCCTTCCCTCACACTGTGTTTTCTTATTCCATCCTCCAGAAGGAAACAAGAGTCCATCATCCAAAATGATATTTTTGAACCATTAAAAATAGTAGAAACTACTATGATTAATTTTCAGGGTTATTAGAAGAGGCAAACCATAAGAGACTCTTAACTACAGAGAACAAATGAGGTTTGCTGGAGGGGAGTTGGAGGGGGGATGGGGCTAAATGGGTGATGGACATTAAAGAGGGCACTTGTGATGAGCACTGGGTGTTATATGCAATTGTTGAATCACAAAATTCTACTCCTGAAGCCAATACTACACTATATACTAACTAACTTGAATTTAAATAAAATTTTGGAAGAAAAATAAAAAAAGGGTACACAAATAATATGATAATACAACTAGGGATGGATTCTCTGGGTAACCTAAGGAAATCAAGCAGTGGTTCTGAAGAAATTTATATTACTTTGTCTATCTGGAAAGACCAACTACACCACACAAGGTCTATTTACTGCATGAAAAACAGTTCCTCACAGTAGGGCGACCACATGGAACGTGGGATTTTGAGTCAATTGTATTTTAGTCATTGTTTCCAGGATGGTGATGGTAATGGCAATCATCTACAAATTAATGACTGCCCCAGAGAAAAGTGGGTAGACTTCTTTCTGCTTCCAAAAGCTTACACATTTTGGCGTTGTTATTATGCACCTTCTGCATAAATATAACATTGGATATAAAACTTGAGTGCAGGCCCTTACCCAAATTTTAAGCAAGTACATAAGTGAACAAGAAAGTATTGGTATGTTTGTTTTCTGCACTCCAAATAGAATGCCAGATCCATAAGAGCAGATGCTTAGCATTCTTTAAAAAAAAATTTTTTTTAATGCTTACTTATTTATTTTGAAAGAGAGAGAGAAGAGCAGGGGAGGGGCAGAGAGAGAGAGAGAGGGAGAGAGAGAATCCCAAGCAGGCTCTGTGCCATCAGTGCAGAGCCCACGGACCATGAAATCATGACCTGAGCCAAAATCAAGAGTCAGACGCTTAACTGACTGAGCCACCCAGGCACCTGGACATTTGGCATTCTTAATTAATTATGTCTCTAACATGTAGAAAAGTACTTGGCACATACTAGATGCTTAATAAGTACTTCTTAGCTAATGTGAACTGTAAGAGAAGGAATCAAGGGGAGACTGCACCTCTCCATTTATGTATCTGTGAGGGGGAACAGTGGGTTTGTCCACTTTCCTCTTAAGAATATCACTGTCAGGCCATCACTCTTCTCAGACAAAAAACATCCTTTCAGTGTAATCGACATTGCGGGTGATTCAAGCACTGAATATCTTAAGTAAAAGCATCTGTTAGAAAACATGATAAGACACTCAAGGACAAAGTCCTTGTCATTTATATGTTCTGAATGATGCCCAACTTCCCATGGGTAAGCACTGAGTCCTAAATTGCCATAATAAAAGATCAGTGCCATTGTCATAGAGGCGCATTGTGTTGATCCCAGCTTGAGTGTGGAAAACAAATGTTGGCACCATGGGACTGATTTTGCACCCATGTGGAATAATTTAATTCCATTAATAATGCTAGAAATGTTAAGAAAATATTTTTAGGGTAAAAAGAAGCAGAATATGGAAGCATGCGAAACCAGTCTTTTGCATCTGAACTCCAGGATCCATTTGTTTTCCATTGTTTGCTGTACTTATTCTGGATCTGTTTTCACTTTTATTTGTGGTCAGCTTGATATGTCTACACGAAAGCACACATCAGAAGTAAAATGACTATGTCTTTTTATAGTATGACTTCAGACAGTTGGACAGCTTTAGGACTCACTGGATCCTGGATCAGTTTTCCCATGCCTGCCCGAAGCATGCTAGTTAATATGCTGCAAGGAGAAAAGGCATTGTCTTTAAAGGCACATGAATCCAACTCACTGAGCCAGGTTCTGGGCTCAAACCCTGCCCTTAGATCCTCATGCATAGCCCCCCAGCTGAATTTACTCCCCTGAAATTCTCCAAGAATTTTCATTGACTACAGTGGGACTCATCTGGGTGTGTCTAAGGGCAAAGTCTGGCTGGCTGCATGTAACATACTGTTTGAGTCGGGGTCTAAGCCAAGAAAGCATTGTTTACTATTTATACGGGCCTTCACCAATTTCTGGATGCCAAAAGAGATGAACTCACTGCTTCTGAATAACTCATTCATCAAACCAAACATGAATAGTTTTCTTCCTTGGATTTAGTTAGAAAGAAAATCATTTGCTCGTTCACTGTCTGGAAGCCAAAGTATGTTTGGGGTTCTCCACTTCGACCCAAGCTGACAGCCTGCAAGCTGACAACACCTCAAAGTAAGATGGCTAGCTTCCCTCTAAAGTTCAAGTTCTTGTAGACCATTTTGGGAGCCATCACTTTGATATCATCCAAACATGAACCCAGCCTAGGACAATGTTAATGCCTCCACTGTCAGAAATCAATATTTCTTCTGTCTTGATTTAATGGTATTTGTCATTTGTTTTATGCCCTTGTGAAAAGAGCACATATTCCTTTGGGGGTACTTTTTAATATAAAAATGCTAGTGCTTTTCTTTTGAACATATTAAATGGTTCCATGTGTATTATCAAGCTGTTATGGTAGCATGAAATGAGGGTGTTGCTCTGACTTGGTCTAAGATCATTGTGTGTGTGTGTGAAATGGCATCTAAGGAGCCTCAGAGTCAAACACCACAAATGTACAGCAGTGAGAAGAAAAGTCTCCTGGAAGTGGTGCATGCATCTTGGAAAGCACTTGGGAAAACTCCTAGAAGCAATGGGTAGATATGCTTCCAAATCCTCAGCTATCAAGCACCCAAGTGAAAATCATTAAGTTTAATGAGATCTTTTGTCTGTAGAAGAAAACCAAAAGCTTAAAGTTTTTTTTTTTCAAGTTTACAAGTACCTAGGGCTCAATATTTTGGACTAAATTCCAGCTTTTAAGAAGGGGGATGTCTAAATCCTACGATACTGATGAGGTTTTGTTCTCAAAGGGTTCCAGGTGGTCCTGAGTAGCCAGTAAGTTTCATCAAACTTATGGTTGCAAGTTGCAGATGTTCAACCCCAAATCCATCCTGCTTTAAATCTACTTTATCCTGTCCATGCTTCTATGAACGTTGAGAGTAATTTCTTCCTGGGGAATTCATTGAAGACTGAAATTCCATTCAAGACAGCCATAGCCTTCTCTTCTAAACCATCATCATTGTTACTTCCCTCTTCAACCTGACTTTCCTTCTTGCTCATCTCTGTTACCTTCTTCTCGAAATTTTATAAAAAGAGAGAAACAACAGTGGTTCTGATTAGTGTTATTCTTTGATGCCACCCTTGCGGAATTTTAGCCTGGTTTTGTTGCTCCTTCCCCTTTAATTTGTTTTGTTAGGACAGACAAACATCGTTATGAATGTTTACCTTGAGATCGGGTTCTGATTTCCACAGATGCGAATTCAGAGTGGCTCCACCATTTAACCAAGTGGCTTAAACTGGTGCTTCACAACCATTTTGAATGTCATGGAATAAATGAAAAGTGAGAATATTGGTACAAATGCTGATATAAGAACCCTGGAGTAAACAAATGGGGCCGCTTGAGGCAGAGACTGGAGAGTCTGGCACAGCGGCCATAAGGAGTGAGATGATCGGAAGGCTCACAACCTGTTTTCCATGTGGTGCCATGGCATAGCAGGCAGCAATCTCTGGCTTCAATTCTGTATATATCAGTTTCTTGCTCTATAAAAAGAAAGTAATAAAGATATCTACAACCCATCTTTTATAGTTGTAAAGATTAAACACGTTCATACCTGTAATGTGCTTAGCACAACACCCGTCACTGAGAAGGTGCTATTAGTAATGGTGGTAGTAGAAGTAGCTGTAGTTTCTCAGCAGTGGCGGTAACTTTGGTTCTGTGCAATCCCACAAGTTCGAGAGAATCATTGACAAGTAATAGGCCAGTTCTATTTACATTGTCAAAGAACAAGTATGATTTGATGCTTAGTGTGATAGAATTGGAGATCTGGATGTGATGCCTCACATGATAGATCTTCAGTAAACCAAGACTAGTGACGAGGGGGAGGGAAGGTTGCCAAGGCAGGTAGTGTCTTGTGGAAATGACTCCATTTCTGAGAAGAAGCAAGCACATTGCCCAAGGACCAGACCATGTAACTAAAACTTAGTCAATAAGCTGAAATTTAGGAAAGGACTATGGGCCCTTGAGGAAGAGTCTGCAGGAGGAAGCTGGACGGCCAGACAGAAGGTCAGTAATATGATGAGAATAATATGATGAGGGGGTAGTTTGAATTTTGATGGAAGGGCTCTCTGGCTACATGTCCCCAGGCCACCCCAGCCTTACCCTGTTTGCCACCAAGAGAACCACTGAAGTAGGTGAAGGCAGCACAAGGGCTGAGCAGTGAATTCCAAGCCTGAGAGAGCTGGTTGATTCCCAGGTACATCTGAAGGACTCCTCTCTGGAGATTGGCCCCCAGCTTCATCTGCAGATAGAGGACTTCTGGTATCCAGCAGCAGAGGCCCAGGCAGTCTGAACAAGTGGGAATGGCCATCTGGAAAGCTAAGAAGCCCTAGATTTGTAAAAGCTATGTTCAGCCAAGTCTGGATTATCTGCACAGAGGCGTCTCTATGCTTGGGCACTGTCTCTTCCCTCACTGCCCAAATGGTCTACTTCCAGCCATGCTCCCTGGGGACATTGCCTCCATTCCCCAAGCCTTACTCTTCAGCAGTTTCACAAAGCCTCCTTGGTTTAAATTCTTTGCCCTTCCATTGTCCAAGCCTAATAAGGAAGTCAGTCAGCTGTGGGTTGGGATAAGAAGCTGGTGGTGAGGAATAACATTCCTCCAAGGGCCTTTTGATCTTTAAGAGGCTGTAAGTGGCCCAATTCCCTGCTTTTATGCAAAAATATCTCTTGTATGTGTCATTCAAACAGACTGTTTTCCTTCTCATGAATGTAATTGTTGTCTCTTGGAGATTTTATAAGAAACAGAACGCAGACCGTCCCGAGGTTAAGCAGAAGAGGAGAGCATAGGACTTTACTTTGCCCACCTCTCAGACTTGTCTTTCTTCTTCATTGATATCTGCCTTTAGAAGTCACCTGTTTCAATGGTGAGGCGAGATGCCCCATGGTAATTCATGCCTAGGCCTGACTCTGTCGCTGATCAACTGTGTGCCTTTGGAAAAGCTGTTTCACACCTCTGGGCCTCAGTTCTCTTATTTGGATACTGAGCACATTGGAATTTATGAGGCAAATTTGATAGGCAGTGTGTTATTCCTGTTGAGAACAGGATTTTGAAAATGAAGATATGTGATTTTAAATCCTGGTTCTGTTACTTTGCAAAGGTGACTCAGCCATAACAGAGTCTCGGTTTTCTTATCTACAAACAAGTTTGTTAGGAGGATCTTTTAAAGATAATGCTTCAAGTGCTTACCAGTGCCTGAATATTTTAAGTGCTGCATAAATGTTAGTTCCTATTATTTTTCCCATCTCTGATTTTCCTTCTAAGTGTTAATTTTACATAAATCTATTATCCTCTACCATATATGCTAATATTTTTTCCCTTAGTTTGGGCAAATTAAGATGGGCAATGGTGAAACTATATTTTATTTTATATACACAAGTATGTGTGCATATATGTATTCTCCCTCTCTCCTCTCTTTCTCTCTCACACACACATACAAAGACACACACACACACACACACACACACACACACACACACAAAACAAAAAATAACTGGATTTCCTCCCATTAGTAGAATCTAGGATAAATTCAATTAAAAACTATCAATCCAGCATTTGGTTCCTCAAGCTTTTGTACAAATCCTTCCCTTTGAGTCAATGGCTTATGAAGACAGCAGTTTTAAAGCTGAGGAGGTTGTTAAGGGCATTCGTCAGCAATCCCATTGTGTGTGCAAAGGTCCTCTGTAATATGAAACGAACAGAATCCTGATGAGCGAGGTCATTACAACTCTGCAGTATTAGCTATAGCCATTAACCTCAGAGGCAGGGCCTGGCTTGGTAGGAGTAGACAAAAATAAGTCAAATAAGAGCTGCAAGAAAATCTTGCAGAGAAGGAGTCTGACAAAGGGATGGGACTGGAGTGAGGGAGAAATGTTTGTGTCTAGCACCTTTTCAGAAGAGAGGTTCTTTGGAGAGGAGAGGTTTAGAGACTGTGAACCAATACCTCTGCCGTTCAAGATTACATTTCCCATGTTTAGTTGAGTGGGTTTTGGTGCAATTAGGCGTCTTCATTTTTGTGTATGGCTCAGATAAATCTAACTTTTATTTACTTATTCATTTATTTATTATGTACTCAACACACACACACACACACACACACACACACACACACACACTGATATGTACCTGCAACTGGCCATTATTGTGCCAGGTGGTAGCAGTACTGATGTGCCTGAAACTGGATCTCTACCCACAAAAATTCACAGTGTTGGAGGAGACAGGAAATCTGCACTCTCTGTATAGGGGTTTGGTGCTATGACTGACGTATACAGAAGGTACTATGTGAACACAGAACCACTGGGGAGTCAGGGAGGAGGACCTGAAGAAAGTAGCAATGGAGGAAGGCAGTGGTGAAGATCTATTAGAGAGACCTTTAAGCATGGGTTAGGTGGATTTAGAGTCACTAATGGAAGGATACAAGGCAAAGAGCTGTTTTGTACAAGATAATGATGACTGGTTTTAACCATGTGGAATTTGAAGATCTTGTGGAACATGCCGTGAAGACAAGGTGTCCAGAAAGCAACTGTCATTAGAATTTAAATGGAGGTTGAAGCCATGAGTGTATATGTACTTCTTTGAAGAGAGAGTGTAGAGATTTAAGAAAAGTAGATCGTGGTATGCCTGGGGAATACCCATTTTTAAGGGTTGACATGGGGAAATAAAGATAGTGGGAAAGAAAGAAAAGGAATACTACAGAAATAGGAGGAATACCAAGAAGACTTTCATCACTGAAGCCAAAGAGACAGAGAACTTCTGGGAGGAGAGAGCGACCAGCAGAGTCAAATATCACAGAAATAAGATGATTTATAGGTGTCTCTATTACTCATGTAGGCTTTTTGCTAGCAAAGAATATGTTCATTCAAATTTTGTTAAACAGTAGTGGCTTTACAGAAAGTACACACTCAGAAAATGAGGTCCACAGGAGCCCCATTCATGCAACCAGGTCTGGGGAGAATAGAAGAGTCAGATCCTGTAGAGTGTGGAATACAGCTTAGAAACCAGAAGGTTTTCAGGATACAATACAACTCTTGCAATGAAGATATTTTGTTGCCTCCTGAAGCTTCTACGGGAACATAGAGGAGGCTCCATGATCCTGTTTCAGGCTGCCTGCCAATCCTAACTCTTTGTTTCTCTACGAAGGTCTGCATACTTTGGCTCCACAACCATATACTATCTCTAACTGGCTTTTCAGGGAGAAAATCCAGCTGGTCTAGTTCATCCCCATGTTTATAAATGGAAAACGATGGCATAGTCCATAGATTGGGAGGCCTTGAGTTACTTGTATATCCCCACCCCTTGGGGTCCAGTCAGCTATAGCCAGGAAGGCAAGGCAATATGGCACCCAGCCCAGACCATTGATTACCTCTTCATAAAGAACCACCAAGGATTTCTTTCCTCCACAAGGGGCAGTAGCCCTGGAAGATGCTTCCTGTTTTAAAGCTTCTTCTTTATTACCATGGACATTGGTAATGTGGAAATATTGGCATACCAGGGAGAGCACTTTAAGTGGAGTGGTGGAGACAGAAGCCAGAGTTTGAATTTTAGTAGATTGAGGAGCAAATGGGAAGCAAGCTAGTAGAGACAGAGAATATAGATGAGTCTTTGAGGGAAGGAGGTACAGTAGCTAATAGGACATTTGCTTCCAAGACAAGATTGTCCTTTAGGATAGAAGATACTTCTACTACTATATACATATAGTAGTAGAAGAGAGAGAGAAAGAAACATAGGGTGGTGTATGCACAGGAGAAGATGATTCATAGACTGGGGTCCCTAAAGAGCTGGAGGGAATCCGGCAGAGACCATTGTTCACTTTATACATATTTACACTTGTCCTTGGGCTTCCCTATCGGAAGCAGCCTGATATTGTTGGATGTGGAGAAATTCTGGCAGAGAGATGGAGAACGACTAAAATGACAAGGAGAACATGAAGAAAATGGAGGAATGCCATGTGTGTGGCAGCTAGAAAGACCAACAGGAGTAGTAAGAACAAAAGAGTGGGAACGTCAAAGTGAACAATCAGCAGGCAGAAGTTTGACCAAATCCCCAAGGGACAGGTCATGGGTCCTCTTCGATGTTCTAATGAGTCTAAGGATTGCATTTATTTCTCTGGCTGCAAGGAGAAAGACAAAAGCAGGCCTTGGTTGTGATGTGTCTCGTAACTTACTACCATAGCAGCAAGTCCCCAGATATTCTGGAGCTTCTTATTTTGCATCAATAAATATTTACTGCTGTTTATCACCTTAGTGATGAGTTTTACCATACATCCTGTCTGAATTTCTTGGAACAATCCCTTAAAAATTTTTTAATACCAGAAATAATCCCAGCGGATAAGCCAATTAGGTCTTAAAAATAGAACCTTTGTTAAAAAGCCATTACAATCTCTCTTCTGGTGTTGGGCTCTGTCATTGATAAATTGCCCCCAGGCTCCTCTCTTAACGTCTTAGGTTAAGACTGTCTGTAGTACATACATATACCAGAAGCACTAAGATTTGTTCACTTAAAAATAGACCCAAAGGCAAACATATTTCAAGTGGATTTCCTACTATGGGGATTTCAAAAATTAACACTGGAGAATGAAGGTGGAAACTGTAGTTTTCATTTGTACTTACTTAGCAAATACAACGTCTGCTCCCATAGTTTTTCCATTTCCTCCACCTAACTCTGCTACCCTGCTTACTATAAATATGAGTTGTAAAGGGCAGATTTTGCAAGCATTTGAGACCTCCATTTTCTGCTTTGAAAGGAAAATGGACCTCTTACAAGCTTTTCTTTTGTCTCTCCCCCCCCCCCCCTTCTTCTTCTCCTCCTTCTTCTTTTGAGGCAAGGGAAAAAGAAAGAGAAATTATTTGAAGGTGAATTAAAAGGTAGTATTTATATTTAACATTTCATTTCCTTTAAGTATCAGATTGGGGACTCAAGTAACCGTGGTTGGAGAGATGGGCCAGACAGCTGTTGCAGTCCCATTAAATTGCCCTAATTCCTCTTGACAGAGTCAAAGCCAATTTGTCTCCTGGCTTATAATCTTACCACTAGATAATAGACAACATTTTTTGACCACCTAGTAGGTTGCAAATCCTGAGGATAAAAAGGGAATAAGCATTGGTCCCTTTCCTAAAAGCTTATGCTTTAGTGGTGACCAGCAGGTAGTGGCTAGATTAATGCAGCATTTCAGGGGGGTGTCAAAAGAGAGAAAGTGACAGAAAGCAGTGGATATAAAATTTCTCCCTCTTACTCAAGCTTATGACAAGCATTTAGCTCTATCTTTGACTTCACTCTGTGGCTGGAGACAGGAAAATATATTCCTTGCTCAAAAAACCGTTCCTGAAGGAAAGAACTTTCCCTGTAACTAGGAAGCTGATTGATGTCCTTAAAGCCCAAGGAGTCTTCGCTGACAGGCCCGCTTGCCCTTTCAAAACTGAAAAGGGGTGTGTAAAGGGAAAGGGGTGTGTGTGCCTGTCTGTGTGTGGTAGAAGCAGGGACCAAGGCGAGAAACAGCAGGTGGGGAGACAGAGGAAGCACTTGTGTAGACGAAGTATTTTCCCTTTTTTTTTTTTTTTTTTTACCTTAAATGATGGCTACGGGTAAGGCAGGAACTAAGCAACAGAGAGAACATTTGTTATGTGATGGGGTATAAATGAGTTGTCAGTAATGCTAGCTGCTGTAACAAGCAGCCTCTGGATCTCAAATAATTATTCCTTATTTGCCTCTGTCATGGTCTAATCAGGTCCTGGAGGAGGGGACATCACCTCATGCAGTCTTTCAGGCCCCCCGAACCTCTCTATTATGTAGTGCCACCATTAATTAGGTGGTCCCTGTGTTACTGAATAAGGGCTAGAGAGGTGTCACAATTTAGGCAGCAGGAGGCAGGGCTGTGACCAGTCCTGGAAGTGGCACACGAAACTTTTCTTGCATCCCACTGGATGGAATCCAGGATTCACGGCCCAAAACTAATTGCAAAAGAAACTGGGAAATGTAGTCTTCCTGTGTGCCCAGAAGGAAAAGAAATTGTTTTCGGTGAACATATGGCATTGTCTCTGACATGTGGTAGTCCTTTCATCAAGCTACAATTGACAGTGATAAGAGTCCTAAAAAGCATACAACAAGCAAGGTCTTGCCCTTGTTGGAACACTGACTGTCTTGTTTCAACATTACTTAGAAGAGTTTGAATCTATATGCTTAGTATTTATATCTCTCTATGGCTTGAGTGAAAAACATTTCTAAGGTTTCAAATTTTCTGAGGAAACCTAATTTGAAGTGCATGGCATTGGCTGAAGATGTCTTTCTTTCTTTCTTTCTTTCTTTCTTTCTTTCTTTCTTTCTTTCGTCTTTCTTTATGTCAATTGTCTTTCTTCCTTTCTTTCTTTCTTATAATCCCTGTGTCAATTCCATGCA
Organism: Panthera leo; assembly: GCF_018350215.1. Taxonomy (NCBI): domain Eukaryota; kingdom Metazoa; phylum Chordata; class Mammalia; order Carnivora; family Felidae; genus Panthera; species Panthera leo. Next base: position 72,240,432 of record NC_056680.1, on the reverse strand, counting down.
AAAAAGGAAAAAGAGAAAAAGAAAATCAAACTCTTTTAAAGTACTGGCATTGCACATGAGTGAGGGAAAATGGAGGGTGGCCTCAGAAGTGTCCATTCTGAAGGGGATACTTCCTCCCAGCTCTGTCAGAGTTGACTCAGCACATTAAGTAGCTTAGGCAGGTGTCCCATCCTGCCCTGCTGTCAGATGGTCAAAATACACAACTGTGGCAATGAGAGCGGTCGTATTCTGGGTTAGGGTTACAGGAGTGCCTCGATGGCTCAGCTGGTTAAACATCTGACTCTTGATCTAGGCTCAGGTCATGATCCAAGGGTCATGAGATTGAGCCCTGCATCGAGATCTGTGCTAAGTGTGGAGCCTGCTTAAGATTCTCCCTCTCCCTCCCTCTGCCCCTCTCCCCAGCTCTCTCTCTCTCTCTCTCTCTCTCTCTGTCTCTCTAACAAGCAAACAAAAGATTACATAGATACTTGCATTCCCAGCTCAAACTTCCCATAAGCCCCTTGGTGTAGGAGCCTGGCTTTCAATTTTAGCATGTTTGTACACATAACTAAATGACTATAGGAGAAAAAAAATACAGAAAAATAAATCACTCAAAAGTTAAACCTTATATATATGTATTTCCTTTTCCCCTAAAACTTTATTAAGTGCTACAGACAATATGATTAAGAAGGAGATTTCAACTCAAAACTTGAAACCATAATAAACAATCCAAACACTATGTATTTTTAATTCCTCATATTGCACAGCTAGTTGTCTCTTTAAGTTTTAAATGGTAGTTGCTAAAGCAGACCAGCAAGGATTACTTTTAGCAAAAATCACAGCTGGCTTTGAAATTAATTTGAAAATGAATCTAATCTATAACAGGTACATATGCAAGAGGTGAAGTAATTCCTGGCATCCTTCAACTGATACACTATCTTAAAAGTTTAGGGCAAAGCATTTAGTATTCAGGAAAATTACACATAAGATTGTATTTTATGATTTTTTTTTCCCTGGGAGTGTATGAACAAGCATTACAAGCATGCTATACACCTGTAAGACCTAGCATTATGGTGGGTAGCTAGGGAATATCCACTACACCAGAAAGAAGTCTGCACAATGAATCAGGCAGGGAACAGCTGGTGGAGAAATCAGATGGAGAATCAGAGGAATCTGTGGAAGGTATTTGAGTTCACTATAAACATTTTGCAAGCGCTGGGTGAAGAAGCTAGATTTCTGGGCCTCACGACTGAAGCCCAGACTTGCTGTAGGCTAGAGAAACGGTTCTCAGAAATTCACAGCTCAACACAAAGGGCTACCATGTTGTTTCTTTCTGACTCGGGGATGTCTGACTTGGGGCTCACGAGGCGTCGTCTTGGGAAGAACTGGCCATGGGTTTCTAGTGCTTGGCCTCTGGGGTGCCCTGTCTTTCCACTGCCAATAAGTGCGTTGCTAGACAAGGGAAGGGCATTGCTTTTACGTATTAAGTATGTGCTGAGCAGGAAAGAGCCTTCTCCTGTCCCTTAGGGCACAAAATAAGAACACTGTGGTGAGTAACCGAGAACTTGGCCAACAAAAGAAATATGTCTGAGGTTTGGAAAAGCGGGATGCAAGTTTGCTTTCCTTCACCTCCAAATCCACTAGATTTGCCTATCTTGTTTTTCTTTGGCACCTTCTATTTCAAATCTTTGTGTCAGGCATAGCTAAAAAACAAACAAACAAACAAACAAAACCCAAACCCAGATGAATAGAAAGGAATCCCTCTCATACAAACAAGGGAAGATGCTCTGTGAGCCTGGGCCATGGAAGAAAGGAGGGACGGGCAGAGAAAGGAAAGCACAGAAAAGAAAAACACAAAAGTAGATTCTGGAATGTAGGGTCAAATGAAAACCCACAAATGCAAATGGCAAAGGATCAGAGGTGATAGGGTGTGTGGGTGGAAGGTTGTTGCCCTGCTCGGAGACATTCTGAGGTGGAGAAATTCCGCAGGGCTCAGGCACCTGCTGCTTGAGGTTCACACCATCAGGAGAGTGGAGAGAAACCGGAAGTGGGGCGGCGTGGGGCGGCGGCAAAGCGGCTGCTGGGGACACACTGAGCTACCTTCATTTACAGGCCAAGGTGTCGCTCCTTTGCTCAAGCCAATTCTACATGGGGCCCCCAGGATTCTAGAATCCTCTAGAATTGACTGACATGTGAAAGGTTAGGCAGGGGAAGGGTGGCTCTGTTACTAACCTTGAGGACCGTTTCCCTTCCTGGGTATGTTCAGGCCTGAAGCTGTGGGCCTGATCTCTGCTCGCTGTGGCCAGGGGACAGGGGACCTGAGCTGCAAGACCTTTGCCCCCCTGAGGGAGGTCACCCTCCATCTCTCCTTTGGTCCCGAGCAAGGCTAGCAAAGGGAGAAAGCCACAGAACTTAAACTTCATAAGAGCAATAGCAACAGCGCTTCTGGTCCCCCCCCCCACAACACCCCCCCCCCTCGCCGCCCCATGGGAACTGACCCACCACAGAGGGCCAGCTCCTCCCACCGGTGGCTTTGCTTTGATACCTCCAGCACCGAGGGGGCCATCTGTCACACCCTGGAAGCAGGGTCCTGAAAACCAGTCCTGTCCTCCAGCTTAAGCTCCACAATGACATTGGTCAAATTGCCACTTTGAAATTCATGCCTGAATCCTTATGTGGAATGTGCCCTCTGTCTACCCTCCTCACTTTGGAGCTTAAATCCAAACATTGCGTCTCTTGTTAAGACTCTGGAATAAACATAAAACAGGTAATTGGAATATGAGAGTGCAGGGAAATAACTGTAACCAGCAAGGAGAGCTTCTGTGTTCACTTCCTCTTTGCTAGTAGAAGAGAAGAGGATTCATTAATAAAATGAGGCTGCCCCAGAGTTATAAACTCCTTGGGGTGAGGACTGTCACCCACTTTCAGCTCCTTGTTGGGGATCAAGCATTGGAACGAGCTGGGGGCAATTGGACCAGATGGTCTGTGAAGCTAGCGTTTAATATTGTTACAACACTGAGTGGGCCTGGCTTTCCTCTGCCCTAGCTGCACAGGTGAGCAGGGATGGAGAGGGGGAAGGGATAGAGAGCGTGCTGGGGAGCAGGTGCGTAGCAGGGACTTCCAAACACCCCACCTTCCTCTCCTTGCAGAGTTCACTTCCTCCCCCCCCTAACTCTTACTTTCTAAGCTGTGTCTGACTAAAGAGAGAAAAGATATGACACCTCCAAAACACAGCGTTGAGGGGCACCTGTGTGGCTCAGTTGGGTAAGTGCCCGACTCTTGATTTTGGCTCAGGTCATGATTTTGGCTCATGGGTTCGTGAGTTTGAGCCCCATGTCGGGATCTGCACTGACAGTGAGGAGCTTGCTTGGGATTCTCCGTCTCCTTCTCTCTCTGCTCCTCCCCTCATGCAAAATAAATAAATAAACTTAAAAAAAAAAACAATGTTGAGTGAAATAAAGGTACATAAAAATATAGTATGAATATTAACCATGTACATTAATTTTTTAAAGAGAAAATTGGACTGCAAATTGTCATGAAGTTATATTTATGTAATAAAAAAAGGTAGAAAATGCATGAGGATACACGTCAGCATAATAAGAACACCAACAGCCACATCCACCAGGACCACAGTGCCCAACTTTATGGAGAACTTTCCGTTTGCTGGGTGCTGTTCTCATTAGCTCACTAAAGCCTCTGGGAAGGAAAGAAGGGGGTGGGGGCGAGACTTTAATTGTATTCGAAGCGAATATAGCAAACTGGCAAAGTGTTCACAAATTACAAATTTGGGTGGAGTGTTCGTTTTATTTTCGGTATTCAGTGTGTTTGAAACACTTCCTAATTTAAAAAATTTTTTTTTAATGTTTACTTATTTTTGAGAGAAAGAGAGACAGAGCATGAGCAGGGGAGGGGCAGAGAGAGAGGGAGACAGAGAAACTGAAACAGGGTCCAGGCTCCCAGCTGTCAGCACAGACCCCGACTTGGGACTCGAACCCACAAGCTGCGAGATCATGACCTGAGCTGAAGTTGGATGCTTAACCAATTGGACCACCCAGATGCCCCCTAATTTTTTAATTAAAAGAAGCAAGCAAAAGCAATAACAAAGAGAAACATGCAGATTTGGGGTTAGAAAGCACCTGTTCTGCCCAAGGACATGCCTTCTCAAGTTCTACCCTGGGAGTATATCCCCATTGACCTTCACCTGCTGCCAGGGGTTGGGTGGGGCTTCAGTCTTTCTCCACTCTTCCTCCCCAGATGTGTATCTGCTCCCACACCTCTCAGACACTGTGTCTGATGTATCTTCTAAGTAGCTCCTTAGTACATCCTGTAAGAAGCATCCTTAATCACTGGGCCCTGCTGAGGCCTCCAGAGCATCTGTCCCCAGGCCCATGCCCTTCTGCACCCAGGACCTGCCGTGCATCACACAGACACCCGAGGGTGCATCAAACCCAACCTGCTCAAAAGCAAGCCTGACTTCCCCAAACTATTTCTCCCACAGTAAGTTCCCATCCTCTTTAGAGTAAAAATAGTCGCCCGGATTTGTTCCCAGCTCCCTTCTTTCTGTTGCTTTCCACGACCCACCCATCAGCCCATCTTATTGGCTCTGATTTCAAAATACACATTGGGTCAGAATGCGTCTCAGCTTCCCCACGCCTGGCCCCAGTGCCATCCGGCCCGGACCGCTGACTGCAGGAGCCTCCTAGCCTGCCAGCTTCCACCTTCCACCACCCTTAGACTACAGCCAAGAATCCATATGGATTCTTTAAAAGCTTCCCAGGGCTTCCTTGCACTCAGAATCAAATAGAAAGGCTTCTCTGTGGTCTGTAAAGTGCTCATCACTGGGCCACCAGTCCCTTCCCAGCCCATCCTGTCCCTGCTCCCTTGACTAGAGTCATAAGGACCTTCCAAGGGACGTGTGTCCCTGGTTCTCAGTGAGGGCCAGGCAGGCCCCAGTAGTCTGGCCATATGTCTTGGCTGTTTCCTCTGTCTGAATGCCTCTTCACCTGGATAGCATATTTTTTTAATTTTTAAAAAATGTTTATATTTATTTTTGAGAGAGAGATAAAGAGCAAGCAGGAGAGAGGCAGAGAGAGGGAGATAGAGAATCCCAAGCAAGCTCCACACTGTCAGCACAGAGCCATCATGACCTGAGCCAAAATCAAGAGTCAGACACCAACTGAGCCACCCAAGCGCCCCTTACCTGGATAGTTTTATGACTCTCTCCCCCTTCTTCTCTTCACTCAGGTCTGGGCAAATCTCATCACCCTGTCGGACAAAACAGCCCTGTCACTTTCCTTGTCCTTGTCTGTATTCATTCTTCTAGACCAGCGCCTGGCCCATCGTGGGCACTCAATTGCACATTTGTGGAAATACAGAATTAATAATACTTCTCAAACATGAACTGGTCACAGGCATTAAATCATTTAGTTCCCACAAAAGTCATCTCTGAACAGCATGGGTGACCGACCCTTGGAGAAGGCTCACAGGCTCCATTGGTGCCAATTCCAAGATGGAACTCAAACACCTTTCCTTTTGCTCCAGTCTTTCCCCCTGTACCACACTGTGGCTCTCCAAGGAGGAAAGTAAGGAGAAACAGCATTCAACTGTCTGTTCTGTGCTCCAGGGATGGAGTGGGTCACACAGACAAACTTATTTTCATCTTCACAAACACCCTGAGAAGTTAGCGGTATCTCCATTTTAGAGATCAGAAAACTCAGCCTTCTGAGAGGTGAAATATTTAGCTTAAAATCACCACTTCTACTCAGTGACAGAATGTGCCCAGCCCTGCCTCTTCTGCAGCTCGTGCTTTCTTAAACACATCCATCCTGTTTGCCTCAAAGTTCCATTTTGATTCCCCTAAAAGGCCTCTTTCCCTGGAGCTTGTCAACAGCACAGGCTTTCTGATCCCTGCCGTCTCGTGAATGATTCCAACTCTGTCTCCTTCCCTCTCCTCACTCCCTCCCTCTGCCGCAGGGACCTTTCCCCAGAACTTTCACCCTCTACTCATTGCTTATGCCTGCTGTGGTCTCAGAGGAGCAATCGTTCTCACGGGCCACCCAGAAGTTGGACATGAGCAAACAGGTTAGGTCGAAGAGAACATTTAGTGCTAGAAGGCAGATGGTGCCCAACTTGCAAATGGGTTTGTTTGCTAGAATTTCTTTGGAGGATAGTCAGATGCAACTTGAAACACATTTCCCCATAGAAGCAATATCATCAATGATGAATAGGGCCTTGGGTCATCCATGAAGCCCTGACTAATGTGAATGCCCAATCAAGATACCACTAGATATTCCTAGAATTATTGAACCTCACTAGCAAGTCGACATCAGTCACATGGATTCTGTGGAAAAACAGGATTTTGAGTTCCAACTGGGGACACCAAGAACAGTTCTGTTCACATTATTCACCTCATGCTCCGGTCTCTGTGTGACATTCTCCTTGTCACGTGCCCCCATCCCAGCTGGAATTCAGTAGGGGTGGTTGTTGGCCTCGGGTAGTGGAAGGTGCTGGGCATTTGAAGGAGGGAAGCACAAAAGAGGGCTTGCAGAGTAGGGTTATTGGGCAGGGCATAGCCTGTGCTTAGAATCTGGATGTAGTAATGGCATCAGTTTCAGGGCCCGGCACGTGCTGGGGGGGGGGGTGTCTTTTGTGCTGTGGTACAATGACTGGAGCAGGCAGAGTAATGACAGAATGTTAGCAGTAGGGAGGGAGTCACCCTTCAGAAGGGATAACACATGCAGATGTATGACTGCTTCCTGTGTAGGTCCTGATGTCTTTGGAGAATGCAAATGCAATGGGGTGGCAGTGCCCAGTCATGCAGAGCACCCAGAATGGGAGCCAGTGGGCCCCACTCCTTGCTCCACTTCCTTAACATGTAGTCTCTCAAGCCTTATTTTTCCTCTGTGTTAAGTGGGAAAAATCACAATTACCCTCTGCTCTGCAGGGTCACGATGACCATCTATTATGATATGATTATGAAAATGCTTTCTAGCGCATTCATTGCCCTGTTAGTATTATACTTAGCATTACACAATAGGCCACCTGCTCTCCAGAAATTAATATTGTTTGGTAAAAAACAACTATGAGCGGGACATATAAAAACTTCCATCTAGTCACTAAGTGGGGTTTTTTTTTGTTTTTGTTTTTTTGTTTTTGTTTTTTTTAATACTCCTAGCAATTGAGAATTATCTAAAGAGGGAGATTTCAGCCCAGACATCCATATGCTCCAGGCTGAGAACTGGCCACTCCTACTCCTCATCTTCCTTGTCTGTTGGCCTCTATCCCCTCAGACCATGCAGCTTAGCACTCTGTGTGTGGATGTGCTCCCTTTAGAAGGATTTACCTTTCCAGCAGCCCATTTTTTTCTTTGTTGTACTGCTGGAGAAGAATCTAATCTAATCAGTAGTCCTTTTTTATTTTTATTTTTTTAAGTTTATTTATTTGAGAGAGGGGGGCATGGGGCAGAGAGAAGGGAGAGAGAATCCCAAGCAGGCTCCATGCCATCAGCACGCAGCCCTACCCGGGGCTCGATTCCAGAACTGTGAGGTCATGACCTGAGCCAAAATCAAGAGTCAGATGCTTAACCAACTGAGCCACCCAAGCGCCCCTCAACAATCCTTTTTAAAAACTTAATAACAATCGAAGAGATCACATTTTAGTTTCAGATTTCTGGAGGAAAAAAAAATCCTTATCCAAACTCCATGTGTAGGAATGTTAACATGAGATGGATTGTATTCCAGGATCCTGGGTGTAACAAAGGAACATTAACAACTCAAGGAGAGTTCTCTATTTGGAAAGTATTTTTCCCCTACCTGCTGAATTATTTCTCTCCAGTTTGGGACCTAATGTTCCTATGTGGAGAGTAAACATTGACTCGACTGGCTCCTTTCAAATTCCTATTTTCTGTAGGGGAAGTCAACCTATTTAGGCTTTGTCATTTCAACATGGGTTCATAAACATATTGGCCAATCTGTCAGATTCTCTGTTTTAAAGTCCCTGACTATATTTATCTTTGAAAATTGAAGCCATGGACACAAACCATTTTCAAGTTGGCAAGATATTAAAAATAATTATGTCCTGCAGTGTTTCTCTAGAACCTTGCCTTTCAGGATCTTGGCACCTGCTACATCATTACTGTATAGCCACCTGCTTTGAGATCAGATGCTACAAGTTTTCCTCTATTTGTCTCTGGACCGATGAGTCAATGTAGGATTTGGTTCTAAAAACTCTTATCTGAACAGCGGTGAAGGCAGCATGTAGAATGCTAAAGCCAGTTCCAATGGTTTTATACCAGAGATACAGGACTGTGGGAAATACCAAACTCATTAGAATTCAGATAAGCAGGACCTCACTTTTATTATTGTTTGAAAATCAGTAGAATCATTGGAAAATATTCTCAGCATTGCATTAATATAAAATTCTAGTTGCCCACTGTGCCATCCTGAGAGTCTAAGTGCATCTTAGTGCTTCAGGGTTGATGAGTTCTTTTTTGTGTTGTAAAAACCTCCCTCTATCATCTTAAACTTAAAATTTTTGGCACCTGCTTTTTAGTTTTCTGGGAAACGTGAGGTGTGTTGTAGGAAATTCAGTGGAACCTAGATTACTAGGTATGTCTTTGTGGTAGAACAGAGAAACATGGACTTGTACTACTATAGCTGGACTGACTTCAGAATGGTTTTTTTCAAAACTTTCATGGTTATGGGGCTGAAGGTGAATGGTCATGAGAGTTTTCCAAGGACTTGGGAAGCATCCTTGATTTCTATTGTCCCTATTTTTATCACTTAGATTGGGAAAGATGTAAAAGGCCCTGCATTTGCATCTGACACAAAACCGAGCGTGTTAATGAATTTGCCACCTAAAATACAGAAAAGCACACTGTTGATCCACTTCATAGACACATTATTAGAAATAAGATACAGGGGCGCCTGGGTGGCGCAGTCGGTTAAGCGTCCGACTTCAGCCAGGTCACGTTCTCGCGGTCCGTGAGTTCGAGCCCCGCGTCAGGCTCTGGGCTGATGGTTCGGAGCCTGGAGCCTGTTTCCGATTCTGTGTCTCCATCTCTCTCTGCCCCTCCCCCGTTCATGCTCTGTCTCTCTCTGTCCCAAAAATAAAAAAAAATAAAAAAAAAAAAAAAAACGTTGAAGAAAAAAAAAAAAAAAGAAATAAGATACAAAACATGTCAATTAGCTGGAGCAGTGGGACACATTAACCAGGGTTTTATTTGACTGAAAGTTCATTGCAAATAAACTGACTGGTGAGGTTACTAAGACACCTTGTGATTTCAGTCTGTAAAAATAGAGATATGATATCCAGAATAAGGGAAAAGATAAATCTTTTGTACTCTAAGCACCTGAAACATGCACGTAATTTTGGCACTTTTATACTCTGAGCATCTTAATAACATGCACAGTTAATTTGATTAGAGAGGGGGATAAATTGGAATCCAGATTTGTATTCAGCAGTGAACAGCCAGAATAATGAAAGACCTAAAGCCATAGAATGGTTTCAAAGTACAGAAATATTTCTTTTGACCTGAAAAAGAATTTAGGAGGGACACCTGTGAAGCTCAGATGGTTGTGTTCAACTTTGGCTCAGGTCATGATCTCACGGTTCGTGAATTCAAGCCCCACATCGGGCTTTCTACTGTCAGCACGGAGCCTGCTTCCGATCCTCTGTCCCCCTCTCTCTCTCTGCCCTCCACCACTTGTTCTCTCTTTTTACCAAAAATAACTAAACATAAAAAAAAGAATTAAGGAAATAATAATTGCTTGCCGTAGGAAAGGATGTGTTCAAACGTAGTCTTGGACCACTAGAAAGATTTTAGCACATGAAAGCTGTTTTGACATGATGATGTTCAGATCCTTTCCAACCATGCCCTTCAAGGAGACCATGGGTATACTTCTATAGAGGTGCCATTTTAGGAAACTGTGTCCCTTTTGAATAAAAAAAAGAATGTTTTGAAATTTTATAATATTTTCTTTCATCATCTGGATTGGAGCTTCTCAATACTTGATTGAGATGATGGAAATGTTTTCTGTACTGTGCAGTATGATAGCCACTGGCCACATGTAGTTAATGAGCACTGGAAATTTGCTACTCCGACTGAGGAGCTGGATTTTAATTTTAGTCAACTTTAATTTTAATTTAAATACCCGCATAGGACTGGTGCTTATGGTACTGGGCAGTGTAGGTCCACACATTGCCTTTCTTTCCCATTTCACCTTGCTAATGGCTTTGAAATTGGGTCTTTGGTCTCTTCCATATTCATCCAAATTCTTAGAAGCAAATGAGGAAAAGAATTAAAATCTAATTTCCAGATGACTTAAATGTGAACTCTTTATTTTTAAAATACCTTCTAGGTGTTTCCTAAGTTTCATATTCAGGTTCTTCAAAGTTTTTCTTTAAAACAAATTTTTTTAATGTTTATTTATTTTTTGAGAGACAGAGAGAGGGAAAGAGAGACAGAGCATGAGTGGGGAAGGGGCAGAGAGCGAGGGAGACACAGAATCTGAAGCAGGCTCCAGGCTCTGAGCTGTCAGCACCGAGCCTGACGCGGGGCTCAAACTCATGAACCATGAGATCATGACCTGGCCAAAGTCAGATGCTTAACCAGTTGAGCCACCCAGGAGCCCCTCTAATTTTTTCTTATCAGATGATGTCTGCTTCAGAGCACCTTCCCCCATTCCTTGCGTGTTGAAATATTGATTGCAGAAATTAAGTTCTGCTGGTGCTCTCTCTTTGGCACTCATATTCTCATGCGAGTTCTCCAGAAGCAGTGTTTTTCAAAAGGACCTGCATTTGCTGCACTCGGCCCACTGTAAACTGATTCCATGACATGTAGGCAATCCCCCGAGGCTTGCCAACAATTTGGCAGGAGACCATATTTAATGGTTGTATTGTTTTTTCTCATTTGGTTTCAAAACTTTAGAAAACATAAACATCGTCTTGGATTTGAGGCAAAGTTTATTCTAGGTTTGAGGTAAATCTTCTTAACCCATTATTAAGCCCTCTGGTTCAGAAAAATCACTTCCCCAGATCAATGCTCCGATTTCAAGATCCATCCAGTTAAGTTAGGGAAATAGTATCTTCTATTTGGAGTAAATCATTAGTATCATCTATTTTCTTGAGATGAGTTGTTCAATATGGAATGATTTGTAATAAAAAAAAAGAAAAGCATT